>NC_037591.1:17096124-17440291 GCF_003073045.1 Pomacea canaliculata | reverse complement strand
CTCACTCGTAAGTGTCGTAAGACTTTTATTTTTTTATTGTTAAATTAACATATTCTTAACGGTCTTAATTACCGAATTCTGACAAGAAGTATTTGTGTCCATTATGGCCAGAAATTACGGTTCTTGTGGACACAACAGATCGGTAGAACTCTACACACTCACTTCTGTATGTGAACATAGCAGATGATAGTACTTGATGGCTTAATTAAGAAACCACTTTTGAGATCGACATTTTTGTAAGTTTAAATTATATTCTAAAGATAAAATGGCGATGTTAAATAGAAACACCGACATGATGGAGCTGAGATGTTGTCAGGACAATTATTATTACTTGTATTTTTGTAGACACGGACACGGGGTCCATTGTTCCCAATGGTACTCAGCCTGCCAGTAAGTGCTTTGACATCGTCTACACGGACAGGAATGGAACCATCATCTCTCCTCAACAGCTTCTCGTGTGTAGACCTTTACCAATATGTGTATGCACGTGTGTGTGTGTGTGTGTGCGTCTTCTTGAACATGTAATCTTTCTTGTATTTCTTTCTGTGAAATTTTGCTGGACGTGTAATACGTGTTCTTTTCCATCTCTCTACAGCTTCTCAGAGACAAATCAAGTAACTGTTTCCAGGAACTGACCCTGTCATGTCTCTATGCGCGTGCATACCACCATGTAAATTTTACGACTTGTGATGGAGTGCATCAGATCGGTAAGCCTCATCAGAAAAGTTAGTCCCCATTGTTGTTTAATCGTGCGTTCACAACCTGCTGTGTGTGTACTTTGTATTCCTTGCCTGGTTCGACTGACTAGCATAACACATGTATAATTAATTATGTGTGTGTATATATATTTTATAAATAGAAACACATGTATATTTGTGTTAGTATGTTCACAAGAGTGGGCTCACCTGGGTAGGAGTCGCTTACGTCACTAGTGTATCTGTGTACGCGTCCTCTCTCCCAGGTTGGGCCGGAAGTAGCGGCGAAGACTCGTGCGCATGCGGAGTGGGCGGATACTGTGATGGCAATCGCACCAACAAGTGTAACTGTGACATGGAGGACGGGCAGCTGCGAACAGACGGTGGAATCCTTATTAAGTCCAACCAGCTGCCAGTTTGCCAGGTGTCCTTGTATTCTCGCCACTGTTTGGTTATAGCAGTATAAGAAGCGTTGGGGTTTTTTTCGGAAAACCTTTTTTCGAAGTTTTTTCCTAACTGTTGGTGGGACATCATTCATCGTTCTAAAATTGTCAGTCTTAATAATGTTTTAATAATGGATGTAATTGTAGGTTTGTTGATAGGGCAGTATCATCCTGCCCTCGATTTTAATATTGTAACATAGATAGACAGGAAGACAGAAAGGAAGAAAAGAATATGGTAAATATTTATTGGCCAAGGTGGAGAAATACTGTAATTTTTCAGACTCCTTGAAGGAAAAGATGTTAAGGCAAAGAAGCTTGGCTACCTGGATGCAATTTGCCATGTCAACACTTTGATCTCATAGTTTAATAACAGGAAGCATCTCATTCTGGTAATTATAATAATTCTTAAGCACAGCTACACAGACGATATGTTGCACACACTGATAACAACATCTGTGCGCTTCTGACAGGTTTGTCTGTCTGTGGATGGGATTCCTGGGAACCCTTCTCCGGTAGTTCCTCTACGCCGTCTCCAGTTTCAACTGTCTGGGTTGGTCTGCCATCCGGGTTCTGCCAAAGGTCAAAACCATTAAAAAAAAATTATCTCTTTTTCCTCTTTTCTCTTTTTCTATCTTTCTCTAGATACTCAATAGGATACGCGTTACTTTAAACATCACAGAAATATTCATTGCAAAGAAATACAAATTATATGTTACACACATTCATTCTTTAAACTACGATCTGATTTACATCTCTGTTTTTCTCTGTGTTGTAATCTGTATACATTAAAAAAAAACTCATATCATTTCAACCATTTACACCAAAACACTGTAGTTTACAGAAATAAAACCTTAAGGTAGGCAGACCATATAGGCTTTATTTACATTAATTTACATAATATACAGGCTTTGAGACTCAACTGGTTTGGAATCTCTATTTGCAAGATGAAAGTTTCTTAGTAGTAGTAATGCAGGGGTACAAGCCCAAAGCTATTTTTAACACAATTCCAACTGAATATCAGGCTTTGCTGTATCTCTCATCAGGTATTCAGAAGAGTTGCCAGGATGTGAGAGCTCAAGCCGGAGTCCTGACGGCCGACAAGTTACAAATAGTCTACATGGTCCCCAGCCAGCCCATGCCAGTGGCTTGTCGCCTGCTGGTCAACCCAGCCATTGGCCAGCTGGTCAGTTGGGTTCTGGTCAGAAGTCTTAGCAGCTTTTAGCCAAAAATGTTGAATAACCTCTGGTCTTAAGAGTTCCCCGTCCTATTGTCAAGAAACAATTTACAGGTATATCAGGTTGTGGTGCTGATGATCATCATACTTTTCTGCCTTCTGTGGTAAGATTCTAACTCCAGACTAACACGAAATAGAAAAGGAAAATATTCCCTAAAATGGTCTCTATACTGCCTTTCTCACACTCATATTCTGTTTCAATTTTTCAGGAAATATTTCCTACGGAGAACACCTACGTGATTCCGCCCACCCAGAACGTGTCGTTGGTCATCACGTATTACTCCATCAACATCACCTACATTTACCAACTCATGCAGACCCATGTCTACTGCTCGCAGAGAATCTACATGTTCTGTCTTTCAGAGGGTGTCAACATAACATTGGGTGGTCAGTTCGGGTGGACCTCCATCCAAGGAGACCTACAGTACAGCTGGCAGCAGCTGAGAGCTGAAGGTAAGTCATTCAGCAGACTGTACGTTGTGTTGCCATAAGTAAACAACTGAATAATGCATATAAATAAACAAACTAATAAATAATTCATGTATGAATAGGAAATGGGTTTCAAATGTTCTGAAATGCATTTTTAATGTTGTATCTAAAGAAAAAAGCGAAACCGACAAGAAGTTTCTACTAAGGCAAAACAAAAAAACAAAACCAAAGATTTTGAGCTTCTTCTTCTTTCTCTCTTTCACCTTTGTTAATTTTTTCATTTACTAACGGTTTACAATTTATATCCTGACAACATATTTTGCAAAAAGAAAGCTTCACAGTTAAAGATCTCTCATGAGCCAAATGACATAGTTTGCTCTAAAATTGTGGATAAAACATTAAAAACAGTATTCCACAAACTTTTACATTTTAAGTTATGTGCATGAAAGTAAAATCACGAATCCTAAAGTATTTTGTCCTTCAAAGAAAATGCACAAAAAAGTGAGTTTTTACTTATTTTATTGAGTGAACTATTGCGAAGCTAGCTTTCTGATTTAGTCTGACTTTCGCTTTTCTGTCAGAAATACCCGACAGCCTGTGTTCACAGCATCCGGACCAGTGTCTCCAGTGTGGCAAGCCTGTGGGCTTCGCCGTTCACGAGAAAAGAAAGCTTCCCATCACTGGCCTGACCTTACCTCAGATTGGCTCTGTCATCATTGTTGTCGACGACATCAGATGCACAGGTCTGCTTCATCAACACTTTGATTCTTTTTTAACTCTTCTTTGTTAGAAATCATTTGCTATTCATCTTCATTTGGACAGTTCTCTCTCTCTCTCTCTCTCTCTCTCTCATACTCATACTGTCATTCCCTTTTCTCCCATTCTCACTATTTGTTGTAGATACTGAAAGAGTTCAAACCATTCAACTGTTATATTGTACAAGCAGATATCAAGATACTCACGATAGCTTCATGCTAGTCAACTTGACAACTAGAAAATGTTTAGTGACTAAGATGTAACAGCTCTCGAAACATAAGTAGACAATAGTAAATACATATTGTAGACATGTTAGGTACATATCAGACAGTCTGACATGGCAGCCACCTGTGAGTCAGTCACTAAGCCAAAGACGGTGTTGTCATTAGTGTCTCTTTATTTTTGCTTTGTACAAGTCATTAGTGTCTAATTGTTTTACACAAATCATTAAGGAACTCGTATGTTGCCAGAATGTTTACAAGGTGTCAGACAGAAGTTATTTTCATTGCTCTTCTGTTCAGACGTCTTTGAGACGTGCTATCAGATCATGGCTTCCGGAGACCAGAGCCCTGTGTATCCTACAACCAACGAATATGTCATTGACCCTGACGGAGCTGGTGGAGTCGAACCATTCCATAGCAAATGTGGTTTCATGAAGACTCAGAATTGTGCTACGACCGAGGTATTGCACTATACTGTGCTAACAGACAGCTACTGTACTGTATAGAGCTAATAAAGACAGTGTGGTCATGGGGACATTCTGTAACACTGGAGTTTACACGTGGTGAATGTAAATCAGAATAAATTGTATTGACAATTTTAAGATTATTTTCTTATTCTTATTCGCTTATGATGCATCGGTCAGCGAACTTGTGCGAACTTTGTTTTTCAGGTTCCAGTACAAGATGCCTTACTAAGTGGAGTGCGGGTGCAAAATGTTTTACAGCCCGGAGGACAGTCAACACCACTCACCTACAAATATGCAACCGAGGAGCAGATCAAAAAACTGATCAACGTGTCGCCCTACGTGTGGCAGGTACACATGGTGGATGCTGAGCTTGACACGATGTAGATGCTGCTTCTGGCTCGTGTGCAACGGGACACTTGCTTGTGATAATGACTACTTGTATTTTTGCTTAATAATTAACTTATGTGTTATATCTGCATGCTTAAGACATTTATCATCCTTCTAACCATCATTCTTCTTTCAATAACTGATTACAGTCTATATCAGACTGACATCTTGTCCCCACTGTTAACCCTTTTACGACCGCCCCCACTCATGTCATTAATAAAGCTTCTGTCTGTGCACTAGCCGGTACAGTTTGAGTGTCTCGACACCAAGCTCATCAACTCTGCGAGTCCAGCACACAGCTACTACACGCTACAACATCAGCCATCCTTCTCCTTCGGCACCGACAACGACACTGACGTCATCGGCTGCCCGTGCTCTCTCACCGGCACGTGCGAAGACGGAGTCACGTGTCACTGCGACAAAGCTTCAGGCAATGTGAGCACGTACATCTGGAGACTGGTGACGTAGAAATGTTAGACTGCGTCAACGTCCGTTAGTACACATTTAAATGGGTGGCTCTTCTATCCTATGAGCACTCGATGCTGGAAATCATGTCTGCCGTGTGTGTTGAACAGTATTTGTGTGTGTGTGTGTGTTTACAAATTAAGTAAGCTAGCAGGCATATTTTAATCACCTGAAATTGCTTTGATGCAGGTGTCACGTGACTGGGGAATAGTCAGTCGCAAGGACAAACTGCCCATTACTAGTGTAGCAATCGGAGGTCAAAACACTTCCAGGGCATACGGCGTGATGACTGTAGGCAGTGTGTTCTGTAGCAACTGTATCAACCGTAAGTTTCTCATTCAGATACTATCTGCCGCAACTTATCGGTGCTTTCATCCTCATCATCATCATCATCATCATCATTTTCATCGAAACACAATTTCAATTTACCAGTGAACCTGCCCCCTGAACACTATTTCAGGCTACCCTCGGGACTGTCAGGAAGCCATCGAGTGGGGGGAACGGTACGGCACGAACTACAGGAGGAGTGGCGAGTTCTATATTAACCCCAGTCCTGGAGTGATACCGGCCTTCCCCGTGTTTTGTGAGATGAACGTCACCAGCTCCGTGGGTGAGCATACTTTCCATCAACATATGTTTGAAAAGTATTATGGCCAATCATTTAAAAATACTCATATTTAAAAAAAACTGTTATATACGCCCACTAAAATCAATCAAATCGAACTGCATAGAAAAGAAACTGATATTGAGTTAGAAAACTACGGGTGTGTTTGTCTGGTTCGTGGTCATTGGCAACCAGGCAAAGCTGTTTTCACGAAGTATCAATAAAGTGAATTGACCAGTCTATGCTTTAACTTTTATGCAAAACATACATGGCTATGATGTCACTATATGTCACTCGACTTTGTGACAGGCATTACCCGTATTCATTCCTCTACACTGCCTCGCACCCCGTTAGCAGTCAACTCCTCCAGCAGTCATGGCTACTTCGCGTCCATGCAGGCCTACCGCGCGCTCATCCAGGTCTCGGCATTCTGTGTCCAGCCTGTCAAGTACGAGTGCTACAAAGCCAAGGTTGGTCTCATCCACACCTCTTACACTTACTTGCATTTCATTAGTCTTTGTTTTCTTTTCGAAGAAGGTATGACACAAGAGGCCAACGACATATCTCTTCCTTCTTCTCCTCTTCCTCTTCTTCTTGATGTCTTCTTCGTAAACTACTAATACTTACGGAATCAAGTAGAGATACTCGCAATACACTTATTCAGTTACGAACAAAGTGTGTGTGGTCAGTATTGAATAAATACAAACAATTCAACAGTGCTCTTTCTCTCTCTTTCTCTCTTTCTCTCTTTCTCTCTTTCTCTCTTTCTCTCTTTCTCTCTTTCACTTGTCCCTACCTCTTTTGCTTCTTTTTCTCCTCCTTGTAGTCATTTTTCTTCTTCCTTCAAGATGACAGTCATTCCATTCTTCATTATCAAACTTATCTCTTTCTGAGTTGTCACTGCCCTGTTTTCGTATTCCAGTCTACTCTAGTAATATATTTTCTGTGTCAGCTTCTGGGAGGCGGTGCTTTCTGGAGCAGCTCCAACAATGTGCCGAGGTACGTGTGGGGGACCAACGTCACCGGAAGTTGTGCCTGTGGCGTGCAGAGCCTCTGTGGCGGACTCGACTCCAAAAGCAATCAGAGAAGCAGGTACGACTCCAGTATAGCAGACACAACTAGATGTGTAAAGATGACATTTACTGTAGAGCAGACATACAAGTACTGTGAAAGCTGTTGCGGAAGGTTGGCTGTGCTTCTCTTTGTTCTCTTTACTGCGACATTTATCATCGTGGAGCTACGGTAGTCGAAGTGTGTTCTATCTCACAGTAAATAAAGTGTCTGTTCAAGCCACATTTGCTATAATTCTTTGTCCCTATCAAACTTAAGTAATTTTTCAGTAACTAAAACTATCGATTCTTTATAAATGCTTTTACATATGTTTGCTTCGTTTTCTTCTTAGATTACCCTGTTGTTAAATTTTCTGTATTTAAGAGTTAATTGCTAGATTACTCGTCTTAAGCAATCTTAATCTTTTTAGAATAATTACATTAGAGAAAAATAGTAATTTTTATCACGAATAAAATTATATATATAACCAATTAATCAATATCTAAACGTATTCAAAAGTTAAACATTGAGAAGTGTAAAAACCAGATTTTGTTTTTAAGCTAAAGCTCGGGGCGCTATGTAAATGTTTATGCTCACTGGTCAAGATACATGAATATGGTTCTCTTGCGACTATTAGCTAAACAATCCTTGGTAAGACAAATGAGCTTCACCTATACTTTGTCAAGGAAAGACTAACAGTTTCGTCACACCACTTTGCTGATGACTATTCTCTAAAACACTAACAAGAAAATTAATAAAATACTTGATATTTGTAATATTATGTTATTATAACCAACGATAAAATTGGATTCACTGACAGATCTTTTTTCTTAATTAAAGGAAAATATTTTGTTAAAATTCATGCTCGTCATGTGTCCAGGAAATGCAACTGTGACGTGTTTGATGAGAAATGGCGGGTGGACGCCGGGCTGTTGACCGACAAGAGTATTCTCCCTGTAACGTCCCTCAACCTTGTCCAGCTGGTCAATAACGGAAGTTCCTATGTTATGGTCACCATTGGTGATCTGTACTGCAGCCAAAGTCCTATCGGTTGGTGATTAGACTTTTTTTTTTAAATTTAGTGCTTTGTCCTGTTTTCTGCCTAAACATGATCAATGAGTTTCATTTCGATTTATAAATGTTTCCTAACTGTTGTCTTCCAGCATTTAATGAGTGTGCAATGGGATTCCACGAATGCCATGAGCAAGCAGTCTGCAACAAAATCGCTGGTGGATACACCTGCACCTGCAAGAAGGGTTGGGAGGGCAAAAACAAGTTAACCAACTCAACCACTCCAGTAGCCAACGGAAGGGAATGCATGGGTAAGATCTTGAAGATGTTTTACAAACCCTTGTATTTCTTGTCTTTTTGAAATTACATTATGCAATATTTGTTTATTTGACCCACTGAGTCTGTGCGTTGAAATCTCCTGCAACAGTTTATTTGTTATCAACGAGTGAGTCATCAGGGAGGATATACAAGACGAAGGTATAGGTTTCCTCATGTTATACTCTAGACACTTACCTCCCCTGACCCAGTGAGTTACGGGCCCTCTTATCTTGATCTTCACAATACATTGTCGGTCCAGACGACGATGAGTGCAGCTTTGGGCCTTGTCCTTACAATACTGACTGCTTTAACTTACCTGGAACCTTCAACTGCACCTGCAAACCAGGATGGAATCAGACTGGACCGACGACGTGTGTGGGTAAGCTGACAAGTTTTTTCTTCCACATATTTCAATGTCTTTTGGGCTGGCTGTCTGGATACGAGTCACGTGCTAGGATGCTTATTGCTCAGTTCTTTATAATTGTATATTTCGTTAATAACTTTATGAGTTTATAATTTTGCTCCATTAAGAGAAAGGTTGCCGACCCGACTTAAAACATGGAAAGAAAACTATAACCGAAATCGCCTCTTTTTCAGACATCAATGAATGCAAAGCAGGAGGTATCGCTAACTGTGACATCAATGCTTACTGTATCAACCTGCAGGGATCCTTCAGGTGTGTGTGTAAACGGTCTTTCCGAGGGTCGGGCAACAAGGGCGACTGTCACGGTAAGAATTTTGAAGTCAAACATAACACTTTACACATAACAATGTTCTACAATCTTCTTGTAGGTCAACATGCTAAAACTTAATTGCTTCATATAGTTAAATATATATTATAATAAAGAGTCATACAACATTTTTGATGTCAATGTATTATTCTTCTGTTGTGTTGCTGTAATATTTGACATTCATTTGCACAGTAGACGTTTTTTGACTACATGTTATACCATGGAATATATTTAATATTTTAAACATTTGAACGTTATTACTGTAATAATATCCAATCTTCACTAACAAAGACGTCAATGGGTACATAAATGTAAACAAATTAAACTTCTAAATAATTGTTTTTTTCTTTGCTATATTTTTCTATTTTTCAGTGTGTTTTTCTGACCTATTTTCATTATAATACAACCATGACATATTTTTTCTGCCGTGTGTTGCCCTATGATAACAGAGGTGGGAGTGTGTAAGATTTTTGGTGACCCTCATACACTCTCGTTCGACGGGAACTTCAACAATTACCAAGGTAACAAGTCCTGTGGCTACATCGCCTGCCAGGACGGCTGCAACGGAGGCGATCGGTCTTTTCGCGTGGTCATCGTACCATGGCAACAGAACCCTCCCCTGCCTGGTGTTGGCGTCTACACCTGGATCAAGGAGGTCAAAGTTGATATCCCAGGGCATGTAAGTATTAATATTATCTTTAAAACAAAGATTAACCTCAGCAAATAAAATGGGATACAAAAGTGTCAGCATGTAATCTCAGTTCTAGAATCGTTGTTTCGCTCGTTGTTTCTGGACCATGTGCTAGCTTTTGCAGAGACTGAATTTTGTGGGTTCACTTAAATAATTACTTTTATACAAGAGCTATATACCTTGACGTCACTTCCGCTGTGTGTCCAGGAGATAATGTTGCGGCAGGGACGCGTCATGACTGTCGACGGAATCGCGGTCCACGGGTTCACAGCTCCAGGTTATCTGCTCCTTGATAACGGCCGTCAAGCGGTGAGTGAACATCGTTCAGTTGACCCTAAAGATCTTTTTTTGCCTTTATGAAAGTCATGCTGCTGCTCAACAGTCTTCTGTGCACAGCGCCATCTGTGGCCTCAAGATGCTGCAGGCCGCAACAGTGTTTGAAGTATACATGTATGAGTCTCGATTCTTCTGTGTGTTGGATGACAATTAAAATCATCAAAGTTCAGGAAAATAGAAATATCTCTGTGTTGTGTCTTGTCCTCGTACCCCAACTCCACATTGCTTCTCCGTCCTCACACAATTTGTTTCAGTTTCCACATTCTCTTTTCTTTCTCTGGCTCACATGTCTGTCACCGTTCCATGATGCTTTGTTTGTAGATTCTCACAGTATTGTTGTTTTTTCAAAATCTCAGAGTTTCTCTTTGTTGTGCTTCTGTTCTCAAAGTCTGTCTTGGTTGTCAGATTCTGCAGACAAGTTGGGGACTCGAGCTGTATTGGGACGGACAGGAGGAGCTTGATATCGTCCTCTCGACAGCCTTCATGAACACACTGTGTGGCTTGTGTGGCAACTTCAACTTTAAACCTGAGGACGACTGGACTGTAGGACCCGGTTGTAAAGAACTTCAAGGGAACGTGGTTAGTATTCATTGTCACAAAATAGCAATTTCTTAGATTCCTCTTTGTTTCGAGATACTTGTCAAAACCAAATGAAGTTAACATTGCTATTATATTACTGTTAATGTTTTTATATATGACGGTTCGGACCATACGATATAATATTAAAGTGTTATCACTTGATATCGTATATAATGTTAACGATTTCGCATCGACATTGAAAATTATCGCAAAGTCTTATGAAAACAAAATATAATATAACCACAAGAGGTCTTCATTAATAACTGAAATAAGGTGGCGGGGCATGTTCCAGACCAACAACTACCAGATCTTTGGCAACTCGTGGGTTGATCTCGACAGTTACTCTAACAACTCGCAATGTACACCAGACTGCAAGAGCCCACCGCCACCGGAAGTGTGCTATTCACCTGTCCAGGTCGTTAACGACTACTGCGATAGACTCTTCAACGAAAGCAGATCCCCTTTCTCTGTGAGTCTTATACTTCAGTCTTGAAATATTTGATGAAAATTAATTTTAAAAAGCTCCAGCTGGTGACGACAGGGTTATCATTCTCTCCAGTTCCTTATTCGTCTTTTTCGTCAGTTCTCGACTATGTTCGACTTGCAGACTATAGGCTCTTATTATAGGTTGTCGGAATCTTTCCTTCTACTCTGAACATGTTCATGATCATGATCACACCATGGTAGAGCGACTGTCTGAATGTCTAAACAATAAGGTAACTGGTTCGATACTGATCCTCATGAACCAGGCTCAGGCCAAACCTGATGATCGGACATACTATGTCCACCATGGACAGGTCCTTGTAGCCGACAGCTTGATGTCATGATGATGTTAAATACAACTGCATGTGACTCTTTGTGTCTTGTGTGTGTTGCCAGGCTTGCCTCAAGCTCATGGACAGCAAGCTGCTGGCTGGGTTGCGATATTCGTGTCACTATGACCTGTGTCGCATCAAGACCGACATCATGAAGACCCTGTGCAACGCGGCACAATCGCTGGCCCAGGACTGCCAACTCAACTACCTCTTCCCCCTGACCCAATGGCGAACCTCCACTTTCTGTGGTGAGTGGTTTTTTTTTAGTCTTTCCGCATGACTGAATTACTATTATTATCCCTTCAGTAAAACAAATTTCCTGAAGGAAAGTGCTCGGTACAAAGGTACAAAAGGACGTGATCTACATTCCTTACTAACATGGTCTACAACTGTTCAAATGTAAAAACCGCGTGACGGTTGTCCAGATGTTTAAACTGAATAAGCAGGGAGTTACATTTCTTCAAACTAATTTCTTGTTGTAAATGTGTGTGTGAGGTCTTGAAACAATTGTGGGTACGTCTGTTGCAGAACCAAAATGCTCGAATAACATGACCTACATGCTGTGCGGTCCTGACCCCAATAACCCAACGCAGCCTGAGCGAACTTGTCTCCACGTGCGGCAACCGGATCTCGGACTTCCGGATAAAGTAGTCGGGTGCCTGGAAGGATGCTACTGTCCGATTGGCTTGGTGAAGGAAGGCAACAAGTGCCTCCGCCCTGAAGCTTGTGGATGCTACGATAAAGGCCTCTACATCCCGGTCGGTAGTTCTCTTCTCACTTGTTTGCTCTCCTGTTACTGTTGTCGTTGACTGTCACAGAGACATGCCACTTCAATTTATCATGTATTTGGCGGGTACAGGATTTGAGGCCTTGAAGCTGTCAATAGCCTGTATTGGTATAAAGCAAGCTAAAGTCATTTTACAATGGTAGCAGTATTGTACTTGTCAATAACCATCATTTCTTTTCTTCCTCTTTCCCTTTATCCTAACCTCCAGACTCTTTCTCTCGCTCTGTCCTTTCTCATACACACAAAATGGACAAGAAATCAGCGTTGAATGGGAAGCTTGTCGTTTCGTCCGGACTGAATTTTCAAGAACAAAAAAAAAAAACTTCTTATCAGCTAGAGCTTGCATTATTTGTAAAAATGTCTTTGATACAAATCAGTTCTAAAATTATTAATCGCACTGCAAAAAAGAGAGATAAATATAAACAGGGTTCCCAGGTCCTTGCAAGGTCCTTTTAAGTCCTTTTATATTGAATTTTCGCCAAAAGGCCTTTTAAGTCCTTTTATTTGCCATGCGGTCCTTTCAAATTCTCACACAGGTCCTTACATTTTCTCTGTGACCCTTTTAAGTCCTTTTATCGATAAAATATTACAACAAATTTATTTCCGGAGTAGACTTTGGCGCAAAATACCGACGATTTTTCGCTGCATTGCTATTTTAATCACATGACTACCCAGTCTCGCTCGCGGCGGGAACGTCCGTTTCGGCCTTTCGCGAGTTCACTCTCGTCGTGTCGACCACATTTCTTTGTCTGCTTAACAATTTGAAAGATGCCGGGGAAGTGCTCTTTTCAGAAGAAGTGGCTAAAGGAAGACAAGTATAAAGATTGGTTAATAAAAGACTCGAGCAATAAACATTTGGCACGATGTGCTGCCTGCAAAATATCTCTGAATCTTTCATCAATGGGCGAAAGTGTTCTGAAACAGCACATGGTTACCGAAAGACACCAAAGGCAAATAAAAGTATTTCTGAAAGATGCGCGCTTTTGTGTAACTGATTACTTTCGTCATCGAGAACATCCACAGCCCGCTCAAAATCAGACGGCACCGACCAGCTCTGCAAGTGTGTCCAGTAAGTTGACAATTATTTATCTTTAGCGATTCATTTAGTTAACGATGTGGGTACTTAGAAAACACATTAAATTAAAGCGTGCATAACATTTTGCGTTTTTTTTTCCACTCTTTATTAAGCCTATCGTCTAATTTACGGTGAAGCCAATAGCTTAAAGATCAGTAAATAGCAAAGAATTATTTAAATTAAAAAGTTGAGATTTTCATTTTCTCATGATTCGAACTACAAATAGAGTTTTATACAATCACGAATCTTACTACAGCTTTGCTGCAGAAAATTGATCTGAATTTTTGGCATCTGATCAGGAAAGATTAAAAAGAAAGTATAATTAATAATGTATGCTTATTATCCTATTTTACCAGCAAATACATTATTTTTTTGGATTTTTAAAATCAAACAATTTAACATTAAAGCTAAATCAGTTAGCTGAAAATAACTTTCATTTTCAACTATGCTGCCATCTTTATACTTTAACTTAGTTTAGTATTATTTATATTATCATGTCATTAATTATTGCTTTTTGAAACCTGTCTTTTATTCAGACAGAACATAATGTTTACAGACATAATGGTAACTTAAATGTTTTCTTTGAATAGGTTTCGTGATGAGCAATGAACGATTGAAGGCAGAGATCCTGTGGACTCTCAAGATTGTGGAATCACACTACAGTTTTCAGATCTGCTGAAAAGTCTGCTGAACTGTTTCGACTTATGTTCCCAGACAGCCAAGTAGCTGCAGAATTTAAGTGCGGTCAAACAAAAGCCAGTTATCTAACTTCATTTGGGCTTGCTCCTCACTTTTCGAAATTGCTTCTGGACTGTGTAAATTCGTCGCCTGAGTATGTTCTTTTGTTTGATGAATCTTCTAACCATAAGACTCAAACTAAACAGCTGGATTTCCATGTTCGTTACTGGAGTGACAATGCTGTAAGGACTCATTACCTGACCTCGGAATTTTTGGGTCATTCCGCGGCCATAGACCTTCAACAAAAGTTCAGTAAGGTAATTAGCGAATCAAACTTCAAGCAAGCTAATTTACTTCAAATTTCTATGGATGGACCTTCTGTAAACCTAAACCTTCTTGAGAAAATTAATAACGACATGATTACCAATCACAATGTTGGTTTGTTAAATGTGGGCAGCTGTGGACTCCATGTTATGCACAATGCATTTAGGCGTGGGTGCGAGGCTTCTCAATGGGAGCTTGAGTCATTTCTTACATCTGCTTATATCTTGTTCAGAGACAGCCCAGCCAGAAGAGAAGATTATATAAAAGTAACTGGTTCCACATCTTTTCCAGCCAAGTTCTGTGCTCACCGATGGCTTGAAAACAATTCTGTTGCTGAAAAAGCAATTGTTATGCTTCCATACTTGGAAAAATTTGTCAAAGCTGCAATGGAGAAAAAAATAACATTGCCAAAGAACAAATCTTTTGATATTGTAAAAGCTGGAGTCTTATCTACCCTTTGCTTTCATGTCGTCTGGCTTTCTTTAGTTTAATTGCCAGTATACTTGAACCTTTTTTGAGAAAATACCAAGCTGATCAGCCTCTTCTTCCTTTCCTTTGTTTAGACTTACATGACATTATGAAAAATCTGATGCACAAATTTATCAAGTCAATGTACTTAATAAATGTGAAACTGCCCTCCAACTTGTGCAGGTTGATATATGCAACAGTTCTAACCATGTCAATCTGAGCATGATCGAACTTGGCTTTCAGGGTTGATAGACTACTGGCTGTAGCTAAGAAACAGTCATCAGTAAACGATGGAACTCTCATGGCCTTCAGAGCTGAATGCAGAGATTTTTTGAAAGCAGTTGTTCTAAAATTGCAGGATAAATCTCCACTGAAGTACACCCTAGTGAGAAACATAACTTTCTTAAACCCAAAGACCATGGGGAAAAAGACAAATCAATACAAAAAATGAAAAAGGTTTTGTTGTATTGCCAAGGTGTGAAAAGGTTTGATGATGTGACTTGTGACAAGGTATTGTCAGAGTTCCGTAATTTTCTTGACAGTTTCTGCAGGTGAGTGTGGTAGTAAGGCTTTTGACCCTATGACACAAAGACTGGATAGTTGGTTTTATGATGCCCTTGCTGGAAAAGCAGAGTTTCAGGTGTTGTTGGTCTGTTGTCAGACAGTTACTCCTACTCTCTCATGGTCAAGCTACAGTGGAAAGAGGATTTTCATTCAACAAAGAAACAGTAGCTGACAATCTTAGTCAGACTGCACTAAAAGCACGCAGAGTAATTCTTGATCATATTCACAGTGTGGGAGGGGTGGAAAATGTTGAGATCTCCAAACCACTGATGATATCCGCTTCTAGTGCCTATGGCAGGTATGAACGTTACCTCTCTGAGCAGAAGCAGCAGAAGGAAACAGAAGAAAAGCAGGTCCACAGAAAGAGATTAGGAGATGAGCTGGTAATACTCACAAAAAGGCTAAAGACCACCAGTGCCGAAGAACGACACCTGCTGGAACTGGCTGACAGACATAGTTTCCAGGCTGAAGAGCAAAAAAGTTTTTCACTTATTGAAAGATCTAACAACATGCGTTTGTTAGCCAAAGACAAGAAGAAGGAGATAACAAAGATTCAGTCAGACATTGATAGATTACAGGAAGAAATTAAAAGGTGTTGAATTGTGACATTCAGAATTAATGTTTATTTCAGTTTAAATAAGCCTGCACAATTCTGTACATGTATGCTATGGAACATGTTAAAAAACCAGAACTATTTAGAGGAAATTAGGTTGTGTAAAGAAATTGTATTGTTTAGTATTGGTAAAGCTGTAGGGGTGACAAAGAATTGAATTTCATCAATGAAACTTTTGCTTATAGTAGATGGATTGCTTTGTCATTTTGTAATCTTAATCTTATGTGTATTAGTATATCATGCTGTTTATGTATATGTTTGCATGTGTTACATGTATGTGTAATAAGAATGCTTAAATAATATCTCAAGGTTAAAAATAAATGGGCTGTAATGCTTGACAGTTTCGACTCATTCCATCTTTGGTTTAGCATTAGGATCACACTCTTTTCATTCCTCATCTGATCCTCCAATCCTTGGCATTCCTTGTAGTCACAAGAAAATGTTTGGTCTACACATCTGTACAACACTAGTTGCCCTTCCGTATTCGCAAAAAACGCTCTTTTTTTCAAAAGTTCTTTAGAAACTTACTCTTTCTTGAACTTTTATCTTCTAGTACTACTGTGCATAGCTCTATTTCTATCTCTCTCTTCCCATTAGAGTGTGTGTGCGAGAGAGAGACACGTGAACTGACTTTTGTATTACACCAAAGAATGGCTTTCAGGTTTTGCAATTATTATTACTTAGATTTCTAGAAAACTTGGAACATTAACGGTGTATGTTATCAGCGCGCTAAGGACACTTTTTAAGTTATCTAATCTAAATATGGCAGACAGGCATCAAAATTAACTCTTTGATTATTTATTACTAGAAATACATGTATTTGAGAACATAGAGAAGACCACAGATTCATAAATAATACATCTTTCCGACCACACAAGAGAAAAACTTAAGCATTGATGACTGTCACTTAGGTCCTTTCCAATGCATGAAAGGTCCTTTTAAGGTCCTTTTAAGGTCCTTTTTTGGCACCATCCCTGATCCCTGGGAACCCTGATAAAAGACACTGGTCTGGTTGGCTGTATATGAAGATATAAATATATAGGTATCAGGGATGCATCTGTCACATTTTACGATTTTATAACTTTAGACCCATGGATTTTCATAAAGAATTAGTTTTATTATTAATCTTTCTACATTTCTTCTCTCTCGCACGCACACACCGATAATATTTTATTTGTTGTGCAGCTGGGAGAGACGAACACTGCGGTAGGATGCGTGCAAACAATGAGATGCAAGGCTGGAGGAGAACTAGAAGAGATACCTCTTCAGTGTGGACCTAACTCGTCTTGCAGGCTGGAAAATGAAGTTGTGGGATGTCACTGCAACCCGGGGTTTATGGGTGATGGTGTCACGTGTGTGAGTAAGTACCCAGCATGCCTCTGTCACACATCTCATTATTGTGTCAACAATTGCTACCCGGTTGTGTGCTTCTTGGTCATTGACTGTAACACATTTTGGGACTACCAAGTATTTTAGTTCTCTTTTTGAAGCTTTTTTTAACTTTTACATACGTTTTCTTTTTTTCTCTCCCCTTCTATGTCTTTCTCTCTCTGAGACTTGCTTGTCATTCCATTTCTGATCTGTCTATCTGTATTTCTCTTTTCCATATGAATACGACTCGCAGCGGCTTTGTTGCTGATGTTACCATCACACCTAGTGTCGAGCATGCGGATTTCTGTAACTTGTCGGTCCATCCAGACTTACCTGTTTACATCCTGCATTCAATGATCGTAAAATATTTACCCGTCAGAAAGATGCAAACTGATTTCTAAACTCTTTTTTAAAATGCCTAGTTTGCTCATGTATACTGTCTGCTTGTTGCTGTAGAAGATGCTTAACAGATTCATTGTTATCTGTCTCTCCCTGACCTTAGCTGACCCGTGTTACAACGTCACGTGTCCGGGCGAGGGTATGGAGTGTGTGAAGGGAGTGTGTGAGTGCAGCATGGGCTTCATTGGCGACTGCAAACAATGCATCGGTAAGAACTTCATTTTACATGCATCTTGCTGTACCTCCACAACAGTATTTGTCATTCTTGTCTAACCCTGTACAACTTGTGCAAAACAACATTCCTCACTCTGGAAAACCGTAAATAAGTCCCCATGGTACATACAGAAACATGGAATGTAGGAAGAATAGATTCTGACTCGGTCATCAGATGTGGTGTGTGTTGACAAGCCAAACTCACGTGTACACTCATTGGACACAAACTTCACTGAGTTGCTCAGTGACTGCGGTTTTCCGAGTACAAAGTGAAAGATGTTTATCATTTCAGACATAAACGAATGTGCATCGCAAACAGACGACTGTGACAGAGAGATGGAAAACTGTTTCAATTTTCCTGGTGGATACACCTGTCTTTGCAAAGATGGGTACATACGGGTCGGTGACACCTGTACAGGTAGAAATACACATTTTTTACTCTTATTTAACTTTATAATTTTTTTATACTATCAAAAGTAGGAAAGATGACAAATAACAAAACAAAGAAGAGAAGTAAGCAAGAAAGAAGAAACAGAGCTAAAAAAGCAGCCAGTATGAAATCGTTTTTAGTTCTAGTGCGTGTAAGGATTTCTTCCAAATAAATTTTGATTGGACTTTTCTCTTTTATGTGTCGAAATATTTCAGATGTCGATGAATGTAAACATGGGCTTGCCATTTGTCCTTCTAATTCCATCTGTGTGAATAAGCCAGGGAAGTACTCGTGTGCCTGTTGTATTGGCTACAGTATGAGCTCTGATGCCTTGTGCGTCGGTAAGTGCGGTGTTCCTGAATGATCTCTTGTTCATCACTCTTTCTCTTTTATTCTTTTTCTGTTTCTTGCTGTCTGTATTGCTTTCTCTCTTTCTTTTTCTCTTCCTTTGTTTCTCAATCTCTGTTGCGCGCGCACACACATGCGCGCGAGCTTTGTCTCATATTCGCACGCGCGTACTCAACTTCACGTGTACACAATTGTTCATTTGGATGTATACAGACACCTAGACAGGAATACCTATACAATACTGAGACTGAAACAGAGAAAGCGTTTCTATTGCTATTAATTTTCAAACTAAATCGCCAATGGTGCTCGAGAACAACAACAAAACTAAGCATGAGATAAACAATAATAAATAAAACTCAGATTAAGAGACAGCTTTGAAACATAATTAAATTAATCTTAGAATAGACTTATGTAAGAACGACAAACACTTGTTTGATTCAGTTAACAACGAAGAAATGTCTCTTTACCGGGGAAACAGCAATGAATGCTGCACCTGTAGCACACCTGCATGTGGCACTCCTGGACGGGTAAACATTATTTACTGATGTGTTTGTGTATACGTGTGTTTTCGTTCTCCGTGCATTGGTTCATGTGTGATTTTTCGATTCTGCACGAGTATGTCCTATGTGCATGTATCAACGAATTGCATTATGCAAGAAATGGAGTCTACATCTGTGTCAGCATGTGTAGCTAAATTTTGTGAAAATGAGAGTCGAATGGGATTTATGAGCTCTGTGTTGGGGAGATGGGGAAAATAATTTCTCAGGTGGGGAAATCGGCTTCTAACGGCTGATTTGTTCAAATACAAACGTTGGCAACTTTGCGAAAGTGCTGCCTACCCTAAGGATAGAGGCTCAATCAACACTTGTTACTCACTGATTCTACTAACCGTGAGTGTAGATCACTGCACTGTCAGTCTTGTATCTCGATGTGCAGTCTCTAGTTACTTCTTTCACCTGCAGTCCATCTTTTGAGAATTATAGTTTGTTTTATCTCCCTATTAACTTGTTTCTGTATCTGTGCATGTGTGGGTGTCCCTTGGGCTGTGGAGGTGTGCGGCAGTGACGGGCGCACGTACGACAGTCTGCGGGCGCTGGTCGTTCAGTCTTGTCTGAACGAGACGCGGGTGGATCCGTTGTATGCAGGAGCCTGCAAAGGTAGTATTTACCTGTGTGTTCTGTGACTAGAAAAAAAAATACAAAGCAGACGCACAGTTAGAAAATCTCGTTTATTCTTCTTGGCTTCAACGAGGGCGACCAGTAATAATTTAGTCACAACACTTTCTTATAACCAGTGCAGTGAGAACCAAAAGGTTCCGGGTTCAGATCTCGTTTCGGGACACTCTTTGTGCAATTAAACCTGTAAAGCAGCTGAAATATGTCTATAACATTGCACAACACAAAGGTGTGTCTCTAGAGTGAGGAATAGGATGTTAAAACATGGCAAACCTGTTGTTGTGGTACAGCAGTGCCCTAAAGTCAATGCTCGATGCTGACTATCTCAGCACTAAGCTAAGAATCACGTGTAAACACTTGAGTGGTTGTCAGGTAAACTAATCACTAAACCATTTATTTTTCAGATACCTGTGATGGAGTTCAGTGCAGTCTTCCTTTCTCAGAATGCCGCGCTACAAAAGGGAAAGCTGAATGCGTGTGTCCCAAGTGTATTGTTGATGACAACATCCCGGTGTGGTGTAAGCAAACCTCTCTTTCTTACTTTTGACACAAAGCTCAGTTACTTTGACTATGCATGTAAACACGTCGATACACTTACAACTGATGCTTATCACGGTAAACACAGTTGAATGCCAAAGAAAACATTTCACTAAAGGTTGGTCAAGGTCTGGAGCTTGTTTTTGTTGGTGTGTGTACCAGCAAGCAAAGGTAAACAAACAACCCGCCCTACTCCAATTGAAGATGTCGGTGTAATTTGAAAAAAACTATTTCCCAAGACCAGTAGGAAAATAGTCGCGTTAAAAATATAGTTCCGTGGTGTGCGTGCTCTGTGAGTGACGTAATCCTCTGTGGTGACCGCAGTGACGTGTCTGTATGTACATGTACTGTACAGTGGCTGTGTGCGGCTCGGACAAGCGTGTGTACCGCACGGTGTGTGAACTACAGGCCAAGGCGTGCTCCTCCAACAACAAACAGCTCATCGTCATGTCCTCCATGGCCTACTGCACTGGCACTGGTAAGTCTCACACACACACATGGCATTCATCAATACCCCTCAGTAGGCAATGCAGTCCTATATTCTCAAAAATAAAAATAAAAAAATAACCCCCATAAAAATGCAGCGTAACAATTAAATTAACAATTAAAAATAAACAGCTTCAAATTTGCAGATGTCGATTTCCTGCTTGAACTCAGCTTGATCTTATCCCTTCTTTTAAATCCAAAGATACTCAGGAATATCTAACTTGAAGTCTGTCGGAAGTTTGCAACCTTTATATTTTTATGTCGCCGCTTTGGGGCGACGACGACGACGACGACGACGACGTCGACGTCGACGTCGACGACGACGACGACGACGACGACGATGATGATGATGATGATGATGATGATGATGATGATGATGATGTCTTCTAGGGCACGCCATCGGTCTCTTCAACACAACGGCGTGGTCCGAGTGCAATGTGGACTGTGGTATCGGAGAGGCCATAAGAACTGTTGTCAGCGTCGACAACTCCAGTATCCAGTACAACCTGACGTCTGTCTGTTACAAGCACTGTGAAGGTCTCTTTCACATAAGTATCAATAAGTATTAGACAGATTCCATGTCATTTCCTTGCACTTGTCCAAAACATACGCATTCAAAACAAGTTAAATATTTACTTAACAGTTATAAATTTTTATAGCCATTTCTTGGGATTTTTTCGTTTTATTTATTTAAAATATTTTTGGTACGCCATTTACACTGTGACGACCCAGCCGCTAAAGCGGTTCAATCACTTTCTTCTGAAGATATTTAAGGTATCGTGGTTTACCTACCTTGTCGTTGACTGTGGTGAGCGCGTGTACACACCTTGCGGTTGTCGTTGTCGTGCAGAGCTCGGGCCGTGCGACATGTACACGTGCGCGGGCCCTGGGGAGATCTGCGTGGAGTTGAAGACCGGACCTCACTGCCAGTGTCCGTCATGCGAGGATGAAACCCGCCAGCCCGTGTGTGGGGCCTTGCTGAACAAGGTGGACACTTACGACACCGAGTGCCAACTGCGTGTCCAAGCCTGTCTGACCCGCCACAACTACTACATCTTGGACAACGTCTCCTGTGAAGGTCGGGGTCAGACAGTTAGCCACAAACCGCTACCTGTAGATTTTTTGTTGTTGTTGTTGTCTATGCAAGTAGTCTCACTCCCAAATAATGTTCCTATCTATTGTGTATCAATTTATTCCCGTGGTTGTGAGATTTTCTTATTTTTTACATAGTAGATCCTCCCCTCCCAGCCTCAAATGTTAAAGGGAGACAATCCTTTGACATACAGTCCTTTTGTATTCTGCAGTTGTTTCCCTGTAGCATTGTTTACCCCCATGAGCTCCAATGTGGTCGCATTCTTTTAAAAGTAAAAAAAAAACTCTTACATTGCAACCTTTTCTTTTAAAATATTGGTATGATATATTTATATTTAACTTTTATAAGTACAAATACCTATTTATCAGGGTTTTTTTCCTCGTTAGCCGTTTTCAGGTCTGGAGCAAAAAAGCTTTCCAAAACATAAACAATAATTATTATCACCAGATTGGAATAGCAAGTGAAATAGCAGAAACGATGTAAGAAAATATTGATGTAGGGTGATACGTGGCAAACATTAGTTTCCTGTTGATTTACTTGATTGACTCACACCATCACTACTTTGGTGACCTCACAGCGGCTCCGATCACCTGTAACGTAACACAAAACTTCGTGACGCAAGAGGATGATGAAGGCTGCAGGAACCCCGTGCCCTTTGACCTCGGCAAGTGCGGTGGGGGCTGCGGCAGGCTCCCAGATAAGTGCTGCTACAAGAGCCGCATGGTCAGCTCTGTCATCACACTGGACTGTCCGGACGGCCGGAAAAAGGAGAAAGAGGTACATCTACCACCCGTCGAGCTTGCGACCGTTACTCTTTACGTCACAGAAGCTGAGCACTCTGTCATCTCTCATCTCTCCTTCCCCTAATCACTGATAATGAGTTGATAGACGTCAGATGATAGAGCAAAGTTTGAGGTGTGAGGACGGAAAAGTCTATTGGCAACTTTTATTTTTAACAATTATAAGTTGAACTATAAAGTCGATGAATTTTCAAAATCACTGTCTTTTTAAACATATAAATAAGATGCATTGTCATAGTTTGTGCATTTTGCAGGTGGAGGTGATCAAGGAGTGCGCTTGCATCCCTCCAGAAGAAGTTGCCAGAAGAGAAGGCTTGTAGTGCCGTCAGTGTGGACGACCGTGTTGATCATGAAATAGTTTCTGCTTCTCGTTCAAGTACTTTTATGACATCAGCATCGCTAATTCCTTGTAGCTAAACATTAAACATCCAGCTTTCATTCTTTCATTCAAAAATGGACCGTGTGCAGTGAACCATGTAACTAGTGCTTATTACATTGTCACCAACTTTTTGTGAGGACTGCGGTACTAACATACTATTTTTTTCAGTGGCTTTTGTCAGAACAGTGTAATGAGCACATGCTACTTCATGAGAAAGTTTGTCGAACATTTACCAATACATTCATTGCTTGATTATCTTTGATTTTCTTCACTAACGAAATATATCGGTTCGACCTGTTTGTCTCTTTCTCTTTTTTCTACACTTGTAGACTTAAAACTTGGCCCCAGATAATCAGACGGAAGTGGCTTCTGTCGTGATGGCAGGTATGATTATGATAACTGTGTCATTCCTATAGTCCCTTGTGTGGTGCACTCCTTCTTTTCTTTTTTTCTTTTATTTATTTTCTTTTATTTATTTTTTTTTTTAAGTGGAGAGGACAATAAAGCGATGTCCAAAAACGCAGTTATGTCCCTTGCTCCGACCACCCGATCCACTGGTCGTGTCCCCAGCCTTCGCTCCCACATCTTTTCTTCTCTCTTTTCCTCAGAAAGCAAGAAGGTTGGTTCTTCGGGGCAGTTGTTTTCGAGCCTTGTGGGGAACTGCTGCAGTTACTCTTTCCCAAAAGCACAGTCCTCCACATATATTCTAGGAAATATTTACGATGTACGAAAAAGATTGCAAAGTCACAGTAGCTAAAACGAAAACAAAACTGAAACATCTTTATAGAGAAGATAAAAGCAGAAAGATACAATTAAGGTCACACTAAGCCGTAAAAGTAAACTGTCGAGGGTTTTAAACTGTGATGCGATTCAAGCTATTGAACACACGCTGATCAAAATAATCACTTGCATCCTCTCTACTGCATCTACCCCATCTCTCTCTTCGTTCTTCTTAAGAACTGCTCTGAACTCCTGTTTACTTTGCAGTTATTTTCTTCACGAAAGGAGGAAAAACTATTACACCATTTAAATTAGGTTTCTAAACGCTTAAAGGAACAGAGGAGATTCATAGATGTACCTGTAAACAACTTCGGGCAATATTGTCTCCGATAGATGAAAAGCAGTCCACCATAAATAAGACTGCATTTCTTTGCAAATGGCTTTACTCTTTCAAGTGCCTCCGTATCTTCGAGATGTCTCTGAGGTGAAATTTGTGGAAATGAGAAGTGAGAATTGCGAATTCCTCCTTCGCCTGTCGGATGTGTGAGAGGAGAAATAGGACGACAGCAGCGCCATGGCGTCTACACTCCAGATGCACGTGTGAGAGAGAGAAAGTCAATCTTTATTGAGCAGGCCTGAAGCCATTGGGGAAAGTGAACAACATCAGCATCTGAAACTGGAATGTTGGGTGTGAAATTTGCTATTTATGCGCACCACTTTCGGATATAAAGATGTTGAATAAAATAAAAGTTTGAATGACGATATTTCTACCTGCCTCTATTCTGGGAAAGCAGCAAGGTGACCACAGTCTTAGAACTCGAGCCTACCTCGTCACGACCTGGTGCCGAGTCCTACGACATGTTGGTAAATAAAATAACACATGGTTCACCTCTGCTCTCACAGTTTTAATACATGCTTAAACTATCGAAAGAGGATAAGTGTGACACCAGATGGAATAAGTAAACGATTATTATTATTATTATTATTTATTATTATTATTATTATTATTATTATTATTATTATTATTATTATTATTATTATTATTATTGCCTGATTGTAAAGTCTTCGACTACAGAGTCTACAACACTCGCATTAATGATGTATCTTACATTAGACTAAGAAATATTTCAGCGACCGTTAATAAGTGCTTACATACCCTGTCGCGTTTCCGGTGCACGGTTCATAGGTATAATAAAATAATTTTGAGTGTAAGTTGAGTGCTCGCGTCATGCAAACACCAGTGTATACCAAACTATCCATTAACTTGACCTTTGTCAATCTGTCGTGATGTGATGTAGCCACTGAAGATACCACGTGATTACAAATAGGAATGTCTAAATCATGACAGATATGAGGGGCAGAGCAAAGTAAGAAAAATGTTTTCCACGTCAAGACACAGCGGTTCCCCCAGGGAGGGCACTCACACCGATCACTCATATCACAGCTGATAGCACTGCGGCCATGCGCGGCGCAATCAAAGTTCAGACGCAAGCGCCAGACGAGTGATGCTGAGCAGGTCTGAGTGAGGAGGCTTGAGGGGGAGCTCTCCTCTACAGGTTTTGAACTCTATCCCTCTACCCTTTCCTAAGTGAGCATACTGAGTATATATATACATTCTCTCGCAAGTGAACATAGTGACAGTATATTAAAACATACTAAAAAATATCGCTAGAGTTTACCTGAATCGAAGACGTACGACCTTACATGAATGACTGGTTAATTAATTACTAATAATTTAAAAGAAAGTTTATTTATATAGCACTTTTCCCGAGCATCCAAGGCTGGCTCAAAACCCGATAATAATAATAATAATAATAATAATAATAATAATAATAATAATAATAATAATAATGAAAGCTAGTCTCAATAGTAAATTCATTAAACACCTCAGCAGGTTAGCTACTAATGAGAAGAAAGTGAATGCCATCAAAATTTATGCAGCCTGCAGCTTTACCATTAACCGAACACAGTATTCAATAATATAATTGGAGTCAAATATATGACTATGACCTTTTTTTATACATAAAAGATTTGTTTAATTCACTGCCTAATAATCATCTACATTCCCCACTCTACATTCTCCACTCCACAGTCAGGATTAAGAAGTCAATGGACATGTAAGTACAAAAGACAATCACTCATGGCACAGCAGGAGTTCGTGTTTTTCTGTAGCTGGGTCTGATAGTTGATGCCCGCTCCGTTAACCAAAATAAACTCAGAGCTAGTGATGGCGATAACGGGGTGGCCTGATGTGCTTTCTCACCTCTCTCTACCTCCGTTCCCCGCGCACCATCAGAGTAGCACGTGTGCCACTGGGTAAGCACCCGTCTTATCCTCCTCTCCCGACCTTTGAAGTCATTGAAGAATAAAAAACGAGCTGATTTTACTTTTTTTTAAATATTAAGAGAGTGCTCTTCAAAAGCAGCAGATTCTAAAATTTGAAGAACTTTAGTGGACAAAGGGAATAAGCAGGGTTTATCACACAGATGGAATGAAAAAAGAAGCACAATAAGAAGAGCTTTATTTATTCCTCCAACCGGTATATTGAGATAAAATACAACACACAGCTAAATTCTAATTAAACTTTTTGTGTTATCAAACCCATATCCAGGTCAGAGCGACCTGCCCTTAGAAGAATGAAATGTGTGTGGAATCACTTTCATCAAGAGAAACGCTCTGATTTGTGGATATTCCAGAGACGACTGCAAAAAGTATTAAGCAGATGAAAGAACAGGTTTCATGTGGTTTCTCTACACCTGATCACTTCAAGCCACTTCCTGTTTGTAACCTGTTTAGCCTTCATCTTAGACAGTGGTTGAGCACGCATGGGTGGTCCTCTTATCAGAGAGGGTGGCGCACAATATCTCGGAGCTTGGTTGTTGGCTGAGTAGTCATCACAGGATACATCACGTTGAGCAATGACTCAAAGACAACGAAATCACGAACCAGAAATGTAAATACAGCATCTGATTTCTGCCTGTGGAGTACTCTGAGAGGGACCTGCAGGAGGTCTAGAGCCATTGTGGAATCATTATTCACTTCAGAGCAAGTAAAACAAGGAAATGTTCCACGTCTTCGCTGCACAATGTAAAGTATGAGAACAGTTTGCTATGCTCTTGACTGAGGCTATACGGACATTTCTTTAAAGAAAACAAAAATATTTATTCATATTTGTTCATTTACTGTGATGATAATGTTGTACAGAGAGAAAGGCAGAGTTTTATAATCTACAATAAATTAACGTGGCTAGTTCTTTAACTAATCCTTTACAGCTCATCTCGAAAGGTGAAGGAAAATACACAAAAATAAAGACGCCTCCAAAGCCCCACAGTGCAAAAAGAGGAGGCAGAAAAAAATTCCAACAACATTTGCAACAACAAAAGGGGAAGAGTAGGATTTAAGAAGAAGAAGGGAAAGGGGAAATACAGCCAGACTACACTAGAGTGACTCCTCGCAACGATTCGTTCTGCTGATAGCATCGCGCCCTCCACAGACTCCGTCTCCTGACACCAACGCTGACGACACCATCATGGCCGCCATGCGCCTTTTGTCAACTGCCGACGGTGCTTTTGTTTACACAAATAACAACTTGGCGGTGGGGCAGAGTCTCGGGGTGGCGGAGCCACACGGCAAAGGGAAACATTCACAGCGATTATTGAGAATAAAGAGGACGGGTGAACGGGTGAACTGTATTTGCTTTACTACATGGACCACTTCAATGGATGAAAGACAAGTTGCAAAATAACATTCTGAAACGGGACAGTCTGCGATTTTAGATAATAAGCAGATAGTACCCATTCACCGCGGTTGAAGGGGTGGGGTGAGGAGAAGAGGGTGCATGATGTGGGGAAAGAGGTTGAGGGAAAACAGCCTCACTGAACATGTCAACAGATGTCTGGTGTCTGGGGACATTTGTGCAGAAAGCACGGCGGTGAGAAACAAAAACAAGTGGCCCCAAATTTTGTCTCGGGTTGACATGCTTTTCACACTAGAGATTTCTCGATTGCTGGCAAAGTCGTTACAAACTGAAAAAAAAAATTAAGTTATATGTCAGGCCGAACTTTTTACGAATAGTTTACAGAAGTTCATATCTGTCTCTCTTGTCTTTGTGTGTACGCGCGTGTGCCAGTGTGTGTGTGTGTATGTTTATATACGCATATGCATTTGCGTGCAAGTAATGTGGTATTTGCACTTTATCGAAAAATAAAAGTAGTGAAAAAATATAGTGCTTTTATGTATGTTTTATGTCAGTGTGTGTAGACAAGAACGCGAGAGTAAAAAAAAAATATTAATGGGAGTATTTTATTACAAACAACTCCTTTATAGTTTAAGCAACAAAAAAAGTCATTATTGAAAAAAATGAGTGCATTATTTTTATTTTATCAACAACTAACGGCTGAAATTAGCAGTTAAACAAGATTACAGACAGCTCATGTTCTATAGAGAAGAGACGTGCAAACTCCGTGCCTGGGGGAAGTTTTTAAAATATTCTCAAAAAAGTGAAAGGGTTGAACTTTCTTCTTACTTTTTTTAATTAGTGCCATGAGCTATTTTTGTTCTTCTATGTTCCTGTGGTCTTTTAAACCCAGTGCATTCCATTAAGGCGTGTTATTCAAACCATTTCTAACCAAATATTCTACATTTTTCTTGGATTTCTCACTAATATTCATTACTGCCTTTTACTCGGTGCTCAGAATATTCTGGGCAACTAAAATGAAGCAAAGTGCTTGGCTTTAAGGAATTCTTTACTTTTGTTTTGACACACAAGGTGAAACCTGGGTCCGACAGGAGAGCGAGTGTTGTTAGAGCGAGCCTGGCTCTTCACCGGAAGTGGAATCTCCTCTGTTTACTGCGCTATTCATCACATTTACCTTCCTCTCATGACTGACTTGTCAACAAGTCATTAATCATCATGCTACTTTCTACCTAGTCTCTCATTTTTCCTCATTAAATTTTAGGGACTCCCGGTGCTAACGTAGGTATTGGGTGTAGGACTTGATTTTCGTTCATCTGATTGGCATAGAGAGACTCAGTGCACAAACTGAATGTTGTCGGAGGAACAGGGAGGAGACTAACTGTAGACAAGCTAATAGCATGTTTTTATGATGGACTGTCTCTTGTATAGGCTGTTATTGTAAGCAAAGGCATCCTGTCTATTCAAAACCTGTTTGGGTAGTGAGGTGCTGGGTAGTTGAGTAGTTCTGTTGTTGGGAAGTTTGGTAGCTAAGGTTGTCTCATTTGTCCACCGGCCATTTATTTCTCTGATATTTCAGTGGTGTAAGTCACTTTACAGAAAATAACACAATATTATATTCAGCTGTAAGAGTAAAAATAAAAATCTTTCAAGTGATTTGTTTTTCCCAGTATCTTTATACTTTAGGAGTATACACATCCACAAAATTTGAATCTTCTCTAATAATTCGTGTTTCCTTTCTAAATAAAGCACTCTACAGTTAATGATGGAGAAATAAGACCTAGATATGTTGCCAATATGTGTGATATAGGACACCTGCATCAAGCAAAAAATAAAGGAATGACCAGTCTCTTAGCCTCATTTTAATGACTAATTAGAAAATGATCCTACAATTACTTGCTCACTCTTATATCAACTGTCTAGCTTTGTAGAGGTCTCTCTCTCTCTAGAATAGTTTTCCCACCTCTGGAAGCCAGGTCACCTGGTGCAGACGGGAGAAGTCTGCTGAACTTTACTACTGGTTGTCTGGTTTGATGATGTGAATCCACAAAGAGAGGTCGGTAATCTTGGACACGAGGAGAGGGAGGTGGAAGCCACTAGATGTGTGTTTCCTTATTTTGCAACAAACTGTTGACTTCCTGCCAGAGATAATCGCTATCACAGGTATGTTTATTATCATCTATGCTGTGCTCACCTGTGAAAGAACGCGATGTGGATCCTGTTAGGAAGGTAATTTTGTAGCTGGGGGATGGGGTGGTTGGGAGGGTTGCCATCGCAGTTCCTTGCCAAAGCAACCTGAGTCTAACCCCGCTCCCTTCCCGCCTCCACACCCTCCCATATGCTCAGCTACTTCTTGTAAATTCTTGAAGTTTATTATACGATGTTTATCACATCAATTCTATTGAAGCTGGTTCATGATGTTCCTTTCATGAGCATGAAATGTATCTGTCCCCTACATATCCTCGTACAAGTATGAGAATTTATATTTTCTGACAATCCACTGCTTTATTTATACCATTGTTTTAGTCCTGACATCCTTCTAATCAGTCTACCCATAAATGTTTTATCTTCGCGCTACTTTTGTTTCTCGTTCAGTTTCTTGAAAATTTAACCAAGAAAACTAATTAGACCCACAGAAGGGAAAATTATTGCTTTTTATGTGCCACACTTCACCTACCTGCTCCGGACTATCAGTGACCTCTTGTGGCAAGATCAGTACTCCAAAATGCCGGGAATTGCATGTAATAGGTAGAGAAACTCTGGCTGATGTGCAGGTAGTCACAACAATGAGAAAGTTTACATACATCTCTGAATATTTACGCAGGGTGCAGGGCAGCCTACCTGAGTCATCAGATAACAGCTTGCAGCCAGTGCCAGAGTGGTTGCCCCGAGGAGAGACCCTCCCCCAGCAAGAAAATCGTTTTGTCATCATGTCGACATTTATCATGGCCTGTCAGCACTGTCATTATCTCTGCAACTCTGATCCTAGCGAAGCTGAGGCCCAACATTTGTTTTTAATGAAAGACTCCTCGGTGCATCTTTCACAAAACTTCTCCTTCAAAGCTAAGTTTATTTTATTTTTAGTCGGAATCTGTACAAATGGGACAAAAACTCAATTATTTGCATGTCGAGGAAAGCTAAAAATACAGCGGATCCGTCAGTAAAAACAAGGAGACACATTCCATTATTGCCAGCGCACATGCACCTTGTAAGGTTAAAACAGAATTAGCTTCATCATATTTCTCTTTTCACAGCAGTTATAAACAAGACAAAGGCTTACATAATGTCGTTTTCGGGAAAGCAAATTTTCTTTCTCACTATAATGTAGGAATAAACTTCGTTGTTCGTTTTCTAAATGAATTTTCCATCAAAAGTCCCTTTTAACTGTCTATTACCTCTCATTTCCTTCTATTCTGATTTTAATTTTCTTTAATTAAAAAAGCGAGTGTTACATTGCTTTTTGTCGTAAACTGTGTCCACCCTTACATTTGTATGACAAAATCAAAGGAAGAGCATAGTTGATGAGGTTTGAAATGAAAGTAGGGATGTCTGCTGGCATTACAAGTCCTCACAAGTTCATGTAACTGATTTTCCCTTGAGTGCATCGGCAGTTCTTCTAGAAGCCTGTAAGCAACTGGTCTGCAAGGTATCAGTTCGATATCAGCAGGTGCTCTCATTCACATCACGATATTAACGGTTCTTAGTATCTACCCAGTGATTTACGTCACATTTCCAGACTTCCACTGGGTTTCTGTGGCAGGTGGGACAATAAATAACATGGCAAAGTCGATTTATCGCTTTAAAGTTTTGCAGGAGAAGGCCAGATGGTCTCACCGGGTCTGGGATGAGACTACAGCCCGCCGGGATCTTACTTTTAGAGCGGAAACTGCGATACGGGGAGGTTGGTGGCAGAGGTCGTAGGTCATCTCGGAAGTGACGCACTACCACAGGTAATAATCATAACATTTTTATTAGGTTTCACTAGCGTGGCTCGTGTCTGTCCTGCTGTAGCTCTAAGATAAACCAAACTTAAGGTAAACAAATTAGTAGAAGAAACGAATACAAGTGTTGTGCAAGAACATTCAACGGGAGAAGTGCGAGAACCATTTACACCAAGTCTTTTTTAAACGGGTGCATCTTAAACTTGCGGCTGCACCTTGCATTTGAACTCAGTTAAAATCTGTGTAACCCATATATTTTCTCTCTCTCTCTCTCTCTTTTTTTTGAAGCTATTTACACGCTAAAGAATTTTAACAGGGGAAAAACTTCCCCAGTAGGATATATATTTATACGCAGCAATATAAAATAGTCAGAGAAGATTAAAACTAATGAGATTGCCAAGGCAGATGCAGATTGAAAATAAAGTTTGTTATAAAGGGAATATAGTAAACAGGGAAACTGCGTAAGGATGAAGGTGGTGTGCAGCTTGAAAAAGATGAAAGTGTTAAAGAGTGTGATTGTTCTATGGACAAAGACGAAGTAGTTCAGTAAGTATTTTGCTGTAAGACATGTCTGAGAGTGTGGAAAGTGTGTGGAGGGGAGCGTGTCTTGTGCAAGGTGTGGAAGTGTGTTGCTTAATGTGCACCTTCAGTGTGTAGTGCGTGTGTTTAGTACACTGACTTTTGAGTGCGATGGATGTTTACAAGTTTGTTTTTTCTTCCAATCCTTTCACACAAAGACGGGAAGGCTAGCTGAACTACGGAGTCTCATAGCAAACGGTTTAGAACGGAGAGAATAAAATGACATGGAAGTAGGATATGGAAGAACAGGAGAGATAGAACAAAAGATTAATGCAAACTTGTTCCTCCATACTGTGAACAGTATTGTACTAAAACGTATGAAGATCGCTGGTCTGAATGAATTGGAGAGAAGGACAATTTCGCGGTAAACAAGTTGCTTATGCTCGCCTGTCGCCTGAAGAAAACATTTGGAGTTGCTTTCACGTGGTCTGACCGACATCTTCCTTCTCTGCGACTTTTGTGGCCATCTGCTCACCATTCCTTCCAAAATATCAAGTCTGTTTGGAAGGGAGCCTTAGGTTGGAATGTACTGCCACCAGCGCTTTAACTGTCTGTCTGTCTGCCTGTCTGCCTGCCTGTCTGTCGAACAGTCTGAAGTCTGGATCAGCAGATGCATGCCCACACATGCACACATACGCTCACACGGGCGCACACACACACACACAGAAATAAAGAGAGAGACTGTCAAGCCCAAGCGGGCATCAAGAGTTATGTCCCATTCTTATTACGCTCCAATCGATGGCCTTCCTCACTCCGACTGGTTACTGAATAGTTTCACATTTCAGAATGAAGCTGCATTGACTTCTTGGATGCCTCAGTCTTCATTCAAATTTATCTCTGGTTGTGTCACGGGCACCCTCTCCTGTAAAAGGTTTTCGTGACCCGACGGTCAGAGACCTTTGGCCTCCAGCATGTCTGTAAACAGGACTGGTTCCGATGCGTCACGTAGCTGTCACGTAACGTGCATATTTACGGCGCGTGGACACTCGATCATCTAATGCTGTGCAGCCATAGAGATGACTCTTCTTAACAGCCAGATGCCATTACCAAAACAACCATTACCATTTTGTTATTTACTAATGAAATGCTGAAGCAGTTTCCATTTTCATCTTTCTTACAGCACTGGCTTTAAATTTAAATATTTGTGAGTCTTATGGTGGTAACAATTTTCGATTTTAGATCATTTTGTTCCTTTTATTTTTTATTGTTTATTTTATTTTTGTTTTTTGTTTTTTGTTGTTGTTTTTTTTTTTTGCTTGTTTTTTTAGATGGCTTTGAGGCACAAAAATGGAGATGTGGGTGCAAACAAACGAGTGATAGCTCCTGGTGTCTATCTCTGCAAGCATAAGAAACTCTTCTGGCACGTTCCTTGGGAAAAGCATCCCGACAATGTATGGAATTTCAACAAACAACTACCGAACAAAACAATTCCACAATTTAATGTTTTCCGCTCCTCTTTCCCCTCTCTCTCTCTCTTTCCCTCTCTGTGTCTTATTGTGTTTAGATATTCATGATGTCTATATGTGCCTCCTCTCGTGCACTAGTGTGTTAGTTTATTAACCACGACTGCTAAATAGTTTTGCTACACGCACAGAAGCACACACACACATCATGTGGAGAAAAAAAATCAACAGCTTCACAATCAAACAGTTCCGCTGCTCGAGGTGAGGGCTCCGCTGAAGAAGTGCTTTCAAACTGAGGATAATTGCTCATTAATTCTATCTTTGCTGGGACAATTTCTGCGATTTGCGTTTCCCCAGACTCTTTTTTTAAGGGCGGAGCAGGGGCTCAAAACATTTTGTCTGACTACGGCCCCGTGACCAGGGGACACCAGCAGATGGCGCTTCGGCACCAGTAATGGCTCAGTATCACTAGGCTCATTATTCTTCTCCCGAAGCTTATCTCCCTGGGGATCGAGTGCAAGGGAATGAGAAAGGCTGTTCGTTGACTCATGGTTCTTGGAGGTAATCAATAAGGTTTCTTCCCCTTTCCTAAAGTATTTGTGTTTCTGAAATTCACTTTCCAGAAAACAATTTGTCTGTGTTTGCAGCTTTCGGTAGAAATGGAAATGTTGGTGCAACTTAATATATAGAGTTTTATTGTGTGAGCAAGACTTTTAGCATCTTTCTCTTGTAAATACAGTTAGAATGGTTGGAGGGGAAGAGACAAATTTTCTTAAAGAGACATAAAAAGGACGCAGCTCAGCAGGACACGTGTCTCCTCCTCCAGACCCGCTTTGATGTCCAAGCTGATCTCAGTGGGAGCGGCAACGACACGCGGATGACAGTGACGAGGACCAAAAGGACCGACCATGATGAGTGTCATTAGGGGAACAAGACTCTGTAGGAGTGCGAGATCCCTTTGATGGAATTTGCAAAGACATCAGGAGGGCACCCGCTTTAACTCGGGCATAACTGAGCTCGTCACCCATCACCCGCCCCTTCTACTTAATAGACAACGGGGTGGCAGAGGTACGTCACAGAATGTTTCTCTCCGGTTGGCTGGTCTGAAAGACTCAGTGTGATTCCTCTCAGCAGGCTGGACTCTAGTGACAGCTGCGCTGATACCAGATAATTTTCTGGACTCCTTAGCAAAATCCCTTCTATTTTGTTCTTGTTCGTTTTCGGATGCTTAATATTTCTCGAGGGCACCCACGCCATGTTGCATCAAGTCTTGAAGGAGAGACAGTCATCATTTGTGTGTTGTATTTAAATCTTTTTTTCTTGAGTTAAATATGAACTTAGAGGGTTCAAAGTTTGAGGAAACTGCAACTTTTACATATATTTCTTGTCGTTTATACAATGAATTAATGTTTTTGTGAAAAATAAATGATTGTGATTGTAGATGTTTAAGGCATGCAAGATTAAATGTTAGAACATCGTTGGCAAAACGTGGAACCGGCTACTGTCCTTCTGACAACAAATTTCATGCCTTAAAGCAAATAAACATTCTTGAAATATTAAAAAGCAAATAATCTACTTGATGTGTTTCATTCTTAATATTATCGCTGTTTACTAACAGTGAATATTTATATAGTGCTATAACTAGGCTTGACGAGCTTTACACATACACGAACACAAGCACACAGCACAATAATAAGACACTCATAAGACTTCCAACCCTATTGTTAATAAAATTAATAGAAGACAATGAAAAAAAATAGCTTAAATGGGCAGAAGAAAACAGAACCAATGAAGGACAGAACAAAAGACGAAAACAAAAAAAGAAAGACTCGAAATTTGCATACAAAGATGAACGAAGGAAAGAAAGAAAGGGGGAAGAAAAAACTTCTTAAACTCTTCGTTGAGCTCTAATGTTGTGAGCTGCTAAACACAGTTCAGGTCACGACTGCCTCCAGAGACCGTTAATGTGAATGGTCGAATGTCGTGTCAAAGCGCATGCGTGACCCAGTAGCCTAGTCTCTCACGCCGGGGTCTGGAAGACATGGGAAATTGAGACAACGGAACCTGAGAAGATTATTATTTCTGGGTTGTGAGAGTGGCAAGCATGAACTGCCGGGGACGGGGGACCGTTTTTATGGGCATGCTGTGCAGGAAGGGATGGGAACGGAGAGTTGAGGCACGTCCAAATATTTGCATCGATTTGTTGGATGGATTTTAGGGCGACCCGGGGAGAGGAGAGAAGGATGCAGACGGCAAGAACAAATTTAAATCTCTGATTACCACATTAATTAACTCTGGTTATCTCATTAATTAACTCTGCACCGAAGAGGAAGTAAGACGAAATGAAGGGAATTGAACAATCAAGGACGGAACATGCAGGAGGACTGCTTTGTGGTTACTATGGAGACGATGATGTCTGGGACTGGAAAAGCGTCAATGGTATATGATGTTCTTCAGTTGTTCGGGACGTTGGTGCTAATTAAAATGCCAGACGTTTGTAATGACTGTTGTAGTTTGTTTTCTATTTGAACTATTGTTGTTCAACTATTGGACAATCTCTCTCTCTGAGCCATGCCAATGAGCCTCAGAGGGAAGCATGATGCCATCCTCTTGCCAGCTCGCAAAATAATGTTCTTCTACGATTTCTACAATTGTTGAGGAGGTCGGGATCGACCGTGCGTGCGGGAGAGACAGGGTCTAAGAGGGTCTGGACAATAACGAAGTTGGGAGGAGAGCTGGCCTAAGATGGCTTAATATTTCACATCGTGAGTCACTCGGCTCATCCACAGGATCTGTGGCCATGCGTCACAAACTGTCAGTCCGCCTGACCTCTGGACACACATTCAATCCATCCGTAGGAACTTAAGGATGTCACACACACACGCACACAAACGCATGCATACACGCAGGCACACGCACACATACAGGAGATAACCAGCTGCAAGACAGACTTGAAAACAATCTCATAAGTGTCAGCGATAAAGTGTTAATAAACCTTCGCTTCAACCGTTTTGTCTGCTTAGACATTCTTCCCGAACCTACATCAAAATCGTAATCCTAACCCAAAGCCTAATCTAAACCAATTTTGTCATCGTTCCCACAGCAAGCCACCAACTGTAGTTTATATGAACTTTTTTTTTTTTTCTTACTCAGCTAAGATTCGAACCTCTACCTCTCGACTTTCCGCCATCTTGGTCAAATCGTCGCACTGCAGAGCTCGACAGATAAAATATAGTTTGCTTTCCCAGCAGGTGCACTGCTCTATTGAGGACTCCCATTAAACTCGTGTGCCTCGGCTCATGCGCCCCCTGGTGGGGACGTAATACAGAGAGCGAAACCAAACACCCGGCAATCGCCGTGAGTAGCGAGTTTTCTATTAGCCTTGCTGTCGTCTGCGTCAGGCGTTTACTTGTGACCCTCCGTCTAATGACCTGAATTTTAGTCGGCCTCGCTCTCGCGCGAACACGTTGTCACGTAAGCGGGGTGGAGTACCCGCCCTGCTCCTGTTGTAGGCCGTGTAGCCGGCACGTCTCTAACATGGAGGCAGCGACGACTTGTTTGTAGATGTCGGTGAGTGCTGACGTCGACCTTGTACCCACACTGAGTTTAGTTGTTGTGTCTCTACAGACACTGAGTGTAGCTACATAGTAGTTGTGTCTCTACACTAAATGTAGCTAGCTAGTGACTACAGACACTGACTATAGCTAGTAGTAGTGTGTCTACAGGACTAAAGTGACATCAGACTGTCTTGACAAATCTCCTATAAGAGTTTATACAGTTTATACAGATAAAAAAAAAAGTCTTGTGAAGTGGCTACAAGGTGCGCCATATTTAGCCAGCCATTTTTATGTATCTTTCTTGCGGGAAATATTTTCAGCTGTCACGTAACACATTTGTAAAGACTAACGCGGTGACAGTTACGTGAAAACGAGTGTTTACAAATGAACGAGCGCTGAGCTATCAATTCCGCTTCGGTGGAGATGTTCTGGATGCCTAGGACCGAGAAAAGCTGTGTTTGTTAAGAACAAGTATTGTGACTAGTATTTGGCTTTTGTTTTCTCATAGTGCCAAAACTTTGGGGTCTTGGTGGACAAGGGTGGGGGACGGGTAGGGATGTTGGAAACCGAGCCAACAACTAAGATTACATCACGGAAGAACTCCTGCGGAGGTCCAATGCTCTGATGTCTAAGGTTCTTGGTGACCATCTTGAAACCACTCAGTCCAGATTCTTCCTCCATCTGTTTATTACGAGCGATATTCCACGTGTTCTAATGTGCATTGTTAATGGCCGTTGTTTCTAAGGAATTGGAAGACAATTTCTTTTCGGCTTGTATTGTCTGGTTATCTTCAAGTGAGGCCAGCTGATGCAGTAGCAGCATCATAATTTTCTATATCCTCTTTTCTCCTCACAAACCTGTAAAAAAAAAAGAAAGCAAATGTGCTAAGGACGAGGAGAGAGAGAGAAGTGTGTTGCTTGAGAGAGATGACAGAGAGTTACTGTTCGCAGATAAGGTCCTTGTATTATGCTTTCTTTTCTTCCAACACTCAGCAAGCAGAGAAAAATGTTATCTCCCTTTGAGTTCCATTGTGACCCCGCCCATGATGTTCTGACGTCATCTTCCTGTTGTCTACTTCCGTCCACACGAAACAAACTTTCAGCCAAAGAGCCCGACTTTAAACTATGTTTACCTTACACAGGCACTATTTGTACGACTCAGTCAAAAATAAAAAATAAGAAAGAAAGAAAGGGTGCCATTGTGAAGCAACTCGTCTAACACCTTTTATTGTCTAATTGCCTGAGATTTGGGCACAGTAAGTATTTATGTTTTCTACCTCGCTAAACATTTGTAATAAGCAAATAGATTTTTTGAAAGTAAGACAAAACGTTAAACAAACAAAAAGCCAACAGGTGTGAGAGAGAGAGACACAAAGAGAGAGAGAAAAGGAGAGAGGTTTATCAGGTGTTGATCAAACCCGTTGAACCTGAGGGTGTGGCTAGGTGTGTCTAGACCTTCACACAGTTGCGATGCTGATGTGGTATGTGTTGTGCAGCTGCCGTCTCTGGAGCGGATTTCAAGTGGGTGCCGAGGCTGCTGAGGGAAAAAACACGCACATGATGCTCACTCCTGCACAATGTCAAAACTGACATGTTAATTTTACAAGTCGCTTTGAAAAATTACCTTCACAGAAATGTTGCACGGGACTATTCTTCTTTCCCGATAACAACTGGCGGAAGATTACCGAAGACTGTGTTGTCACTCTTGAACCATTTTGAAAAACGTAAATAACTGATTCTATTTAGGAACTAAAATCAGTTAGCAGCTCCTGGCTTCGGCTCACTCCTCCAAAAATCTGCATATTACTATCCTTATGTCCTACCTTGGTTCTAACGGTAGGAGACGTAGTATACATGATAGTTGTTATGGCAGGCAAAATAACAAAACTACATAACAGAGGGCGCACAAAATTCACAATCCAAACCCTAGACACAGTGAACTATTGTAACATCCGTGCCCCTAAGCCACGTGACCCTGTACCTTTGACCTGAGCACTCGATATCATAACATACATAATTTCTATGCTCTACACCGGGCCACAGAGGTCCGCCCCCTCCCAATCTCCAAAACAGCGGGTGCAGCAGATAAACATCGGTGTTTGCTCTCTTCTTGTGTGTGCTTCACGGGGGGGACTCCCTCCTGCATCTTGACTCCACGTGGACAGTTGTTTCTTACCAACGAACTGTGTCCGGGTGAGTGTGTCTGCCATAGTGTGTATCCTTCAGAAACATTAAATAAACGTTGAAGTTTATATTTTTTAAGCATCTTCCAATTGAAATAACTTTTTTCATTATTATATTCGAAGAGTGATGTGAATGAAATAAACTGTCTTTCGCTCACAAACAAACAAGCACAACTTCAAGCAGGTGCAGGCATTCATACGAAGATTGAGGAACTAAGGACAGTCAGTGCTTGCTAGAATACCATGATAGCCGGCATATTGGGTTCTCTAGTCTAGAGAGACGATGTAGGAAGGTTGACAAGATAAAGCCTGTCTCATTCTGTCCGTTACATGCTTCACCTGCACGGACAACAGGCGCCGAGAGCTCATTAAGAGGGTTTAGGAAGGACGGTGCTCTTCTCCAACGACCTCAGGCCCTCCCTTTCTACACCTCGGTCTCCTCTTGTACCCGCCATCCCTACACCCATCGCTCCCTCCCCAACTCCCCCAGGCCACACATATATACAAAAAGCGGCGCCACTGTCTTTCAAGCCTATTATTGTGGAGATGACTCATTTGGACACACTGTAATATCCCTCACACCACTAAATAAAGCAAACTATTAACCTACTTCTCCTCCCATGGGCATGTCTGGTGAGAAGCGACTGAAAAGAAAGGACTCGTCAACCAGTTGTACATGTAAGAAAGAGGCGATGCAGAAAATTGTTTTGTGTAATGAGTACAGTGCTGTTCTCAGCTGATTATTTGGTCTTTTTTTTTTTTTTCTTTTCTCGCTGTTATCTATCTCTGCTTTCCTGCAAAGCATAAGACTCCAGTAACTAACTGGATTAGAATTATGAATTGTTTTGTTTAAAAAGGTGATTAAAAATTCGAATCAGTCCTTGAGAAGGTTTAATTGAGTAGACGATCACATTATTTTTGGTAAATGCTTTATTTCGTTCTTTTTTGTTTCATCCCATATCCCAGTCGTAACGGAGTCGTGACAGAGCAGCAGAGGTGAACTCAGTATTCCATCATTTCAACTACGAACAACTTTTCTCGGACACTCGAACACTATTTTACTTACTTTTATTCTAGTTTTATTTTCAGAAAAAAATATATATTATGTGCCATAACACAGATATCTGAACAGAAAAATACTAACTTTCGGGGACATTTTCGATTAGTTTTACGAGCAGCAAAATGTCGGTGAAGTCTTCATGCTCGCAAAATGAGCAACCATTTATTTTGGATTGACTTTTAGTTTGAGTATATCATAGATAAATATGGTAAATATGCCATTCTTAGCTTCACGGTACCAAGCGGCACATACAATAAAAAATGAATAGGTATAATTACTCATGCTGTTAAGCAATCTGTAATTCGTTACCACTACACTGAACATCTACACGAGACCACTTACTGCAATGGCTTTCTCAGCATCCTGTTGCAGAATGATGGTAAGAAGCAGTCACCCCTCATCCCTGGCTGCTGCTGCTGCTGATGTGAAGGGAGGCTGGCCACTGTGTGTTGAGGATGTTGTTATCTAACCCCGTGACACCTGCCTGTGCGCCCGTCATCACGAGCCTGACTTGCCCAGAAATGTCAGGTGTAAACCACTAAGACGTCCCTAAAACTAAAAACCAAAACAACAACAACAACAACAAAAAAAAAAAAAAACCCAAAAACTCACGACCTTCCCATTTTCCTTACAGCGATTAATCACTGAGTTCCATCCGCGAGAGGTATGCGGTGTGTCGAGATGAATCTACTTTCTACTGCATTGTGTGTGTGTGTGGTGTTTGTCTTGTCTTTGTAATTGCTTTGTATATATGTGCATGGCATTGGTATGTCTGTGTAACACTGATATATATATATCGGTTGTACTTTACATTATCAACCTGATCTTAAAATTTCAAACCACGGAAGGTATTCACACACACAAACAGGAGATTCTGCCTTTGAAAATATGTACGGCGCGCACTTACACACACACACACCCGTGTTCACAGCAAGACTGACGGTACCCGTATTAAGGAAGGTAACGGCGCTCATCTAAAGACAAAGGGAGACTGTGAACGAGGAACATTAGCGACTCATTGATTAAAACCATGGGATGTCTCCTGTGCCGTCTACCGACGACAAAAGAGATGAGTCAATGACATCACAAGAAAATATCTCGTCTAACTTTTCTTCCTGCCCCTCCATTATGCGGCTCAGCTGTTACTGTTTGTTTGAAATAAAAACTGAAGATGCCAGTGGCAGACTATCTCTTTTCACTTTGCCTAAGTAAGGTTAATCGAAAAACTAAAAACGTCTGGAAAAAACATTTTTCCGAGAGGAAATTTTCTTGGAGAGAAAAACAAAGAGACTGTGCAGGTTTTCTGGGCCCAAAGTCTTCAGATGGGAGGTGATCTTTAAAACAAGCGATTGTTAGGGCTTCTGACAATGGGTGCCCTGGGCAACAGATGCCATGGAGACCGGGGAGCCGTGAGCCAGCAGGTACTTGAGACAAGCAAGCGCCCCCTACCTGGCAACCTCGCCTTTGTCTGTGAGCCTGGGTATCGGTAACTGGCTGATACCAAAGACAGGCATCTTTGTTTGTTTCTTTTAAATCTGTGGCCCCTTCCAATGAAGCTAATGGAAGCCACCGGTAATGATAGTGTTGTGATACAGAGGGTCTGTCACTGCACGAGCCAGACTGACTGACAGACAACAGATAGCAGGCAGGCAGACTGACAGTAGACAGACAGATGGACACAAAAGACAAGGACGGATTGTGTGGCTAAGGCCCACAACAACAAAACATGAAGAACGACAGAAAGAAAGAAGAAGCTGGGAGGCTCCGAGGATTTTTTTATTAATCCTTTGTTCTGGGATATTGAAATCAGCGACTGTCTGAGTAACTGGGATATTCTGTTACAAAAGGTGTATTTGACCCACTGACATCCATTTTCTCTTAACTACTTCCAGGCATTCAGTTACACAGAGGGATTTTAGAGACTAAATAAATACTGCTTTGGTTCTTAAAGAGAAAGTAAACCTTGAAAGCCAAGTCAGTCTTAGTAACACAATGGATGACAGTGGCTGGGTGAGTGCTGGCGACAAAGGAAAATTATACACACATACATACACCGGGGAGTTGTTTGTATTTGTGAACTAGAGACAGTGAGAGAGAGAAAGAGAGATACAATCTTAATTTCCGATACATTTTTAAGATATGACATTTGACAGAAAGTTCAGGCCCGCCAAGTATTCCTCTCTCCAGTGCGAATATAAAAACAAATAGGTTAGAGTATCTACCCGTTATATACATGATATACCCTGCTCAGCGTCCATCATTAAACTCTAAAGAGGAAAGGTTAGTTCGTAATTTAAAACGATAACCTGTTTGGATTTTTCGGCGAGGGTATTACAGGTTAACAAGACAGATAGTATCCCGTTCCCACGATGAAAGCAGTGTTGTGTGATGTTCGTCTGGAACCCAGAACTACTTGCAGGCGCCTGATTTTTTTTTTTTTTTTTTTTAACAAAGGGCTCCGTGGTTTCTGGGCAAAGGGTTCAGTGGGTGTGAAAGTGAAGACTTCTGTAGATGCAAAACAGTGAGATAAGTACCGTTTATCTTCCTCTTTTATGTCATGCAAGACTTTGTGCAGGACTCAGTCTATCTCGCCAAACATGCCAACACCCTTCTCTCCTTCTCTTCCTCCTTCTGTGTGAGATGCACGCTGAGACACACGCACGTCACACAATCAGACACGCACCCGAACATTATCTGGCGATCTGCTTGTAGACACGTGGGCAACTCATTAAACAGGATCAATCTCCTTTCCTTTCCTCCATCAGTAAGTCGACGTGGGTTTATGTTTGTGATAAGTTCCTCGTCTTCGTGCAGACAGGACGATAAGCGACGATTATGTGGAACCACGTTTCGTGTTATCGGCTTAGAGAGCTCTTGTATTAAGTAGTTAGAGCACGCGTGAACTCACATATATATACACGTGTCTGTGGGAAATAATAGGGTGCAGAGCAGACCTCACCACCAGGTGATGACGAGGGCTGCTATCTGTAGGTTCCCCTTGGTTGACTTCGTCTATCAATTTAGCTAATAACATCTTTGAGGGTACTGAGGATCATAATTTTAACGACTATATAAATAATATTGGTTTGAGGTAGCGAGTGTGTGTGTGTTAATGTGCATTTCATAGTCATGAGATATTTTTTTCTGTTTTGTTATTGCTACTCCCGTGGAGGTCTGCTCAATAAAATGTTTATTCCCAATCAAAATTCCTAGGACAACAATCTGGGAGAAGACAACTCTAATCATTCCCTGACCTCTCTCATTAGGTGTTTCTCTCGTGCCAGGTAACGTACACAGATGGAAGGGAGTATTTACAGGCTTTCCCAAATAAAATGTGCTCGAGGGTCAGCACGCGCCAGATGCCCAAATAACAAAAACAAGTGAAGCCACGAGCCATGTGCAGGACTACAAACAAACTTCTGTCGGCAGTTGTGTTGTGGGGCTGAGAACAGTCTGTACTCAGTTCCCACTATTCTGGGCTACTCGTCAAGTAGTTCACCAAGTTTTTGCACTCCACATTTTGCATCATTACGTCATATTTATTTTTAGTTTGGACGATAAACAGGATAGAAGCTATTTGTAGGCTGGTCAAAACACCGGCAGAATAAAAGTGACTACCATTTCATTATCAATCTACCTGATGAACATTATCGAAGAGAAATAGTATGATACAGTGTGTTCTAAATAAGTCAACACTTTTGTTGGCTTAAATAAGTCAAAAATACTGTTCCCAGGAATTTAAGCAGAAGGATTAGTTCATTTTATTGTAATGTCCATTGGCGTGTATTCACTTTGATGGAATCCATGAATAAGAGCTCTTCAGGATTCTGGACTGCCATGGAGATATACTGTATCCGATATGTTCATCCAGACACGATTTCTTCATCCAGACAAACCTAGTCCAAGACAATTCTGCTGACATGTACACATCGTGCCACCTTACTGTTGGAGAAAACTATTCAACAAGTGAAAAGAAAAGGTATTCTCTCCTCGTCCCTCACATGACTAGGTGCCGTTACTCCAAAGCCTTCAGCTACAGATTGCGGCCGCCAACCGTCTGTGATCTTGAAGTCAGTCCTCGGAGAATGGCAACTGCAGGCTATTTCACGCTCCAGTGCAGCACCAGTGATGGTAACCACCAAAGAAACTCCAAACACTTGGGAGTACACTGTCTACTTGATCTTCACTTGCAAGATCACTTGGATGGGTGTCGCTTAAAGTATAAGCCGAGACAAGCTGATTATTTATGAGCGGAGAAAAGCGATGAACAAAAGATGCAAACAAAACTCATTTCCCTTCTTTTGGTCGTCCTCGTGTGAATCTGAATATGTGCGAACGTGCGTGTGTTTGCGTATGTGAGTCTACGCGGGGAACGCAAATAATGGGTTAATGTAAGTCATATTTTCCTATCTTTTTCTTTTATTTTTCTAAGTACAAAAACATGCTACTACTTTTTTTTTTCTTGCTGCATCCTGTATTCCGTTGCTGAAGCCTTTTCCAGGTCTTCATTAGCGAGTCTGGCGTGTTTTTGCCTACCTCGAGCAGTCACAGCCTGCAGACTGTTTATAGTTCTTTTTTTATTATTCTCTCCTTTTTTCTTTAAAGATCTTTCAGCCTTAACTGTCGGCTGTCAAACACTGACCTTCCCTGATGAGAGCTCACAAATGCGCGTCAGATGGTAGCGCGTGCTTAAAGACTGAAAACAGTTTAGAAAAGTGAGAGGATTTTTATTTTTAAACGAGATATAAGGAAGGATGTACATGCATGTGCATAAATATACAGGCTAACATAAAAAGAAGAAAAGAAATTATAATACTGGCAAGCAGGCAGGCAAGAACAGTGTTTGAAAACACTCACAGTCACTAACGTGCAAGGAAGAATAATATTGTTGTAGTCTTCGGTTTATGTTTTTTCTTAACAGAAACAGAAAGCGGAGAGCATGTCTTCTGATAGTTTTGCTGTTTGTTCAAGTGGAACAAAATTCAAGGCGAGCTATAAATCTCTCATAATGATGAAAAGATTAGGCTCGGCGAAGTTCCGTCTCCAGAGAAGCTGTCATATGCGGTGTCGGGTTCCCGTGAGGTGTGTAACTCCATCCTCCTCACGTGCACACTCCGCCATCGAGACCTGCGTCCGTCTCAAGAACCCTGAAGACTCCAGACACAAGTTAATTTAACTACAAACAAGATGGAGACATCTGATCCGCGATGCAAGCCAGAGATACATTTCTTAGTTTGACCCGCTGACATTATTTCTTTAAGAGCGTGCGTGCATGTGTGTGTGTGCATTTGTGTTTAGAAAAACGGTTTACCGGTCAAATACATAATTTGATTCCGTATTTATTTATTTATTTGAACTACGTGTGGTAATAATTTGTAATAATCTTCAAGCGAAGTGTATCAGGGAAGGGTAGCCGCTATGTAACGGACAACTGCGTAGTAGAGGGGGCAAGACGGGATGGGGGAAGGTTGACATCCGGTGTTGACGGTTTTTTTAAAGACAATGCTTGCGACGCAATTCAGCGAAGACCACGTGCGGGACAGGCAGTGCTGGCACCTGGTCTAGAGGGACTGGGGTGGATATATTTAAGCCCGGCCATGAGTGGTCAAGGCGGCGGCGGATAGTAATTTGGTGGATTTGTGGTTTTAATTCACCGACTCGACGATCTCTGTGGACGTAATAATATGTATGTGTTACGGGAGAAGTACTTTGTGGATGTACTATCTCTGTGGATGTAATAATATGTATGTATTACGGGGGATCTACTTTGTGGTAGTACCATCTCTGTGGACGTGATACAGTGGCTGTATTACGGGGGATGTACTAGTGCAGATGTACTACTGTGGATGTACATCGTGTTTCTGTAGTCCGCGTCATCGCCGTGGGAGCTCTGTGGTGTGAGCAACCGGCCGTGCAAAGTCTTGGGGGCCAAGAAACTGCACACCGACGTGGGCGAGCTGGAGCAGTGGACTCGGAGTAAGGAGGGGGCTACCCTGCCCTTCCTTACGCGGACGTACCGACCACCACCAGGGAGGGTCCCTGGTCAGCTGAAACTAACCGCCGGAGGAGGGATGGTTTCCCTCTTAGTTTTATCCCAGCTGCATATTGTTCTACCCCGCCTGACAGTAACATATCGGTATGGTAAAAACACTCTTTTATCATTTAGTGAACTGTAGAAGAAAGGATTTAAGTGGACTAAGAAACCGGGGACTGGAGAGCTGCAGGGACTAAACGGTTATTAACATGTTGAACTTTGATGGTGTGTTATTATGGTAATTCTTCATATGATGCCGTGTGGATTCCGGCTGAGTGACATGTTAAACTTTGATGGTGTGTTATTATTGTAACTCTTTAAATTGGTGCCGTGTGGATTCCGGCAGTGACTTGGTAAACTTTGATGGTGTGAACGTGATGGAGTGTTATTATTATTGACTGTGGATTACTGTTGATATTTTATCTACTTGTAAACTTGTGTTTGGTTCTAATAACTATTGGTGCCTCTAAGGAGGGACGCCCACCCTTAAGCGATCTTATATTGGTTTTTGGAAAGAATGCGCATGTCTGCGGATGGTCCGTGACACGCTATTAGGCACAGTTCGTGATGATGGCGGGAGGCACCACAGACACACACAAGGCAGCAAGACTTCAATGATGTTTACCGTTCAGTCGTTCAGCCTGGTGTTTAGCCAAAAGCCTTGAGGTTACAGTTTTACGCAAAAAAAAAAAAAAACCAACAAAACATCAAAGTAAAGAACACTACCTTGGTGAAAAAATACGTCCCTCTCTCCCCTCCATCGCTCGCTCGCTTCCTCTCTGTGGAGTTTGCCACCTGACGATCTTGACGCGATGTACCCGAGTTGCTGGCTCGGCGTAAAACTCCCATCATGCCCTCCAGCCCCCAACCCTACCCCCCAGTCCACCCCCCTCACAGACGATAACCGACTTGATGTTGTAACGGGGCTGCAATAGGTGGCGTCCGTAGCAAGCGTCAGACGATGGCGGAAATGCAAAAGGAAGAAAGCATGCACATGCGCCGATGTTGCAAAATGGCTTTGCTTGCCATTTCTTTTTCTTCCAACATCTCTCCTTTCCCATCTCTTCTACTTTTTTTCCTTGTGCGTGCGTGAGCGCGTGATCCTGCCATTAAAGAACTGCTTACTGCATGGTGTGGAGCCTGCAAGTCGTTTATGATGTCGTCATCCTGGTGTTCTTTAGATGCTGAGTGTTCAGTGGGACTTGCTTAGTCATATTCCACTACCTGCTCAGACACTTACTGCAAAAGAAAACAAATCTGTTTCAAGAATCCACGAACCTACAGAAAAAAGATAATTTATTTTCGGAATGTCTGCTTTTTTCAAAATTATAGATGTAATGTGATCTTAAGTTTCCATTCCTCAACCGAAGAAAACAGAACAAACATATGCCAATATATTCCTGGAGTATTGACTGGCCCAGGTTCCGGACAAAGGAATTTGTTCTTGTTTTAAGTAGGACCCTTATCCCTCAAGCTATTATCAAACACCGAGTATACACCAGGCCAGAACTCCGACGACTCTACCTCGCTCTTGCTCTTCTAGTTCAGGTCTTTCTCTTCTTCTCCAGCATCACTGGCATCACCTGCAGGCTGGCAGGCCACAAGCCTACCCCAGCACGAGGTGAGTGCCGGCACCTGCATGCTGACATGTGTGCATGTGTACGGAAGCATGGTGCTGACAGACTCACACACCTCCATCACACTTGCGCGTGCAGTTCCAAGGTGTTTCTCATCGCCGCACGTGCATGCATCACCTTGCGTACGGGTGTCATTGATGTGTGGCTCGTCTCTCTTCACGCTGGGGAGGAGGGAATCTGGAAACAGGACAGGGGATGAACAGCTAAACGGATGTGAAAAAAAAATACATGTTACGAAATTTCTTGAGGAGACCGACCAGTTCCTTGTAGAGTTTTCCATAAGTCTTTCTTCAATTTTTTTCTTTCTTTCTTTTCGCAGTCTGGAAAACATATGGCTGGTATAACCTACTATACGCTTTTCTATCTTAATTGTCTTAATATTTGTTTCTTTTTTTCTGCAAAATTAACTGCATCTGCTATTATGTAAACACAGCTTGGCACACACAGCAATTACTGTGACTGCACGCGTCTCATTACGGCCCCGAAACCACAGGATTTATGAGACAGTTTGGGGTTTTGCTGGTGTTTTTTTTTTTTTTTTTTTTGGTGCGGGGGTTACTCCCTTTTTTCCGCCGACCGCATTTAATATATTTTCTTGAAGCTTGTGCACGTTAAAATGGAGTGGCCAGTTCACAAAAATCTTCTTGGACTTCCCGAGCACAACCCTTGCTTACACAAAAAGAGAGGCTGAGTGGAGAATATGTTTTTTTCTACGCTAACCCCGCAGTAACCTGAGAGTTTCTGGCACTAATCGGAAACAGTTTAATCACAGTCATCACAGGCAATTAAACTATTAAACTAATCTAGGAAATTTAAACTAATGTGTGGCGTGTAAACTAATCTCTATAATTTCTACTAATATCAGGTTGTTAAGCTAATCTGGGACTGTTAACTTCGGCAGTAGCTAAAACAGTGCAGATGACTGATTTACACTTCACTGAGAGGAGACACTTTACAGATGCTTCAGCTCGTTTTCACTAACATTAAAAAAAAAAAAGTGTGTAAATAAGGAACTGGCAATAACCTGAGAAGAGACAGGTTAAACAGAAGCAGCTTATAGAAAGATGCACAAAGCAGCGGGACTGTTTGGTTACATGCCCTCTGCCTTGTCTACAGGTCTGAACGTTTCCGTCTTGCTGCAGTGAGCACGTGCAGACTGAGATAACCTTCAGTCACCATCCCGAGGTCATTTCTATTTTAAGACATGGAGGATCAAGGATGCTCTGCCGCATCAGCAGCGCGTGCAGTCTGTTAGTCTCCAGGGTGCGCGTGCGGTCTGTTCAGGAACAGCTAAACTAAAAACTCATGATGATGATGAGGAGGATGATAAGAAGAAGGAGAAAAGAAAAAGAAGAAGAAGAAAAGAAAAAGAGGAAGAGATATCTGTTGTTTCTCTAGATACATGTCCCCTCAAAAATCAGTTTTACCCCTTTATAACACCTGACCATAACCCTAACCATGTATACTTCTACCTTGCTCCCTGAAGCACAATTACCCAAACACAAGCTCATACGCAGATGCACCTATAAATCCGAGCACAAGCACTCAAACTGAAATACACAGACACACACATACTTATATACAGAAACATATCTCCTCCTCCCCTCCAAAAGAACTACCGAGGGCCGCAACAAATATGCGAGAGTGCAAGTGTCTACCTTATGTCTGTGCAGCGACCCCGTGTCTAACTTGTGCATTCTGTGCTCAAGAGTTCATAAAAAGCCAGAGAAAAAAATAAGTTGAAGGTTCTTTTTTAAGAGAGAGAAATTGGAAAGGTCAGCGGAACATGGCGGAACATGATATTATGACTTCCGCAACTGTCTGTGGTGAAATCACATGCTAGCAAGTAGATGGCGCGGTTAGCAGCCACAAGGTATCCCAGGCTGCAGTGGTTTGTCTGTCATGCCACATCAAGCTTCGCCTTCCAGATGATGAATGTCACATCGCCCTTCACCTCTTGTTGCCACAGACTACAACGACTTCGACTACATCCACTCCATCCGTCCACAACATTTTGTGACAAATGTCTTCAATGTTTATTCATGTCGATTCTCCTTGTGTCATCATGACTGTATGTACTTTCTCAACATAAATCATGTTTACTCACAGTGAGTCAGTGCCGCACACATCATGGTGCACATCATCCCCCAGCCGCGCCATCTTGCTACACGCAGCGACAGGAAATGGGGAGATAAGAGCATTACGATGTTTAAAGCAATAATATCATCCTCTTCCCGGAAGCTGCTTTAATTTTAAATAAAAAACACATTATTGGGATAAATAATCTTTATTCAAACAAACACCGTAAGGAACAAGTATATTCGTTCATTTTAGTAAACACTAGTGTGTCTGCAAGTAGCGCTGACTATGAGGACAAGTGCTTTTCTTTAATACTAACTCTGTATTTGTTAAAAGTGTTTATATTTTCTAACTGGAATGCCTTTGTTTTAGCAATCAACGGTTTTATATTCTTGGAGCAACATAAGATTGAAGGAATGCCTAACCATTTTTTGTGTGGATTCTAGATTTAAGAAGACAACGGACATTGAGAGAGTGTTTATGGAGTGGAGCATATCTCCTTTGCCTAAAAAAATCACCCTCAGACTGTTTTGGTTCTCCATCCACCCCGAAATCGTACACACACAATTTTGAACAGTCTGTTTATTTTCCTCCGCGTTTTGTTGCCTCGTAGTATTATTTTACAATATATAACATCTTAAATTCTTTTTTACGACCACGATATGAAAGGCATCCATTTCCAGGTAGTAGTTAAGACTTATGACTTACCTGCTGCATTTTGTATAGTATATACAATCATGAAAAGAATTGTACGGCAGAAACACTGCGGAGCCGTTTATAGGCAACAGACGGAAAGAAATAAAAATCGTTTACAACCGTCTGTTCTGACTCAATCCCAATGGCCTTGGTTGGCAATCGCTGTGCCTCGAGCCCCTCCCGTTCCTAAAATACTTCTTATCGCCCTCAGGACATATTTTACAGAAAGTGTCGTCTACAAGGCGAAACTATTTTAACGTTGGTATTAAATTGCCAGTGCAGAGCTTTGTTTGTTTGGGGTGCTGGGTAATGTCTTGACATCTTCTAATGGGTACACGTAAAAAAGCTGCTGGCTGGAACTATACACGGGTTTGTCCTGTGTTCAGGAACAGTGGGTCGCTTGTCTTGATCCTGTGTGGTTATTTGAGCAGCTGGAAAAACTATTTCGGAAACCGATCTGCAAACATTTCTTATTTTTCGCATCTTCTTGGTTAATGTAGTAAGTTAAGAACAGAGTGCAAGCAAGTCTCCTCGACAGCGTCGAACGGGAGTCAATTAAAAGGAAAGAAAGGATGGAGAGGAGACAAGAACAGAGAACTTTTGTTGGGAAGGGTTGGGGTGCAGCTACTCTTGAAAGCCGAGGAGGTGCCGGTGGCTATCAGATGTACGATTGGCTATCGTCTGTAGGACAACAACACGTCACGCAGTGGGACAAAAGTTTGTTTGGTGCGCTGTATCACTGTATCCCTGTATCACTGTATCACCCATCACAAAACATGGCTGCCTCTTCAGCAAGTCCTGCACGGTTGTGAAAGAAAACAAAAGGCTCATGCTTGAGACACACCTTGGCAACACGATCCAGCTACGTGCGCATGCCAAGTCCCCCAGTTAGATGGTACCTCCTCGCCAAACTACTGCATTATAACATTTTTATTTCCTGGCATCTGTTTACTGCATTCAGTGGCATCGGGTTACTGTAGGTTTTGTCTGTTTTAACGGCGACATTACAATGCAAAGGATGGAAGAAAGGACGTATTGCCAACGCAGATAACCAAACCGTAATAAACTCATTTAGCGTGTCTTGACGGTCTGTAACAGAAAGCCGTTAAAGGACAACGCAAGTCAGAACTCTAGTTGTGCTTAATTGATAGATAATGATGTTCTGAATAATTTTTGCTGAGAACTTGTTGTTTTTTTCAAAACCATTCATCGGGTCTAAAAAAATCAACTCTCAGTTGGCGGCCGTGGTTTGTACTCGAGTGACAACATAATCGCCTGTGATCCATGGCTTAACGTTCAGTCCTCTACGTTCAGCGAGTGCCACGAAGCTAGGGATCGTGCCAGACAATCTGGAACCTGAATACAACAGGTGGAGCTGAGCCAAGTGGAGAAGTGTGACAGAAGATAGTGGTATGAGCAGTAATATGTATCAGCGTTAATGCGGCAATGGTATGTTTGATATAACAACAGCTGTAGACAAATACAATGTTTTCTTGATAACGAGATTTTCAAAATGATTCCAATAAAAGCAGTGTGTCATTTCTTAGCTTCCTAAAACAAAATCGAGAAAGTAGCTGTTAAGATGTGCAAATACAATTAATTTATAAAAGCCTCACAGAATTGTGAAATCTACAAAGAAATACAGTACTGACCAATCTCCTGTAATTCTCTTATCTATTCTTTTGTTTGTTTATTTGTTTGTATCTTTGCTTTATTTTTGGAGGGAGAAGAGGTGGGGAACATTAGAATTCCTCCCTTCCTGGAATGTGAAGGCGTTTAGATGGTGCACATTAGTTATCCTACCATCAGATCGTTGCCATTATCGTTTAGCATCAAACGCTGGGGCATTACAGCAAATAATTCGCAGCCTCTTATATAGAGGACAAATTATTCTCTTTTTTCTGTGGCTGTCATGATAGTTCAAGGCGGGACTGGGGGGTTTGAAAGCTTAACCTAGTTTTCAAGCAAAACATTTTATAAGGGGAGAGAAATTGGTAGTTTTCTGGACCAAAACTAAACATTCTCTAATTTATGTATTCATTTCAATTTTCTCTTCAGCCTTGTTTGAACTGATTCCTCGTAGAATGAACATTTTCAACTAATGGAAAGGATAATTAAAGTGTAATGCATATCTGATGTAAATATGTAAAAAGACTGTGTAAAGAAACAGCGAATAAAATAAAACTGCATTCATTACATACAGATGTGAAGTGATTATTTATTTATATAATAATTTGACCAATAAAGGACTTATGTCTATTTATCGTTACTGGTCAGAGCAGAGAGTGAGACATACAGTGGTCGTGATGCTTTAAGATTCAATTATTATTATTATTATTATTATTATTATTATTATTATTATTATTATTATTATTATTATTATTATTATTAGTATTATTATTATTATTAAACAAAACAACTTTCAAATATGCATAACACGCATGGACAAACGCTTTACTACTACTACTTGTCATGTTTACAACAGTTTTCTAATAAAAAAAAATGTAAAGCGCGATAAATACAGGATACTAATGTTTGTCATTACTACTAAAAAAAAACTAGCTGCTTATTAAAAAATTCGATGTGATGTTGTTAATCAGTTACCATTACGAAAGACTTATTTAAATAAGAATCTCCTAAACAAATTGATAGAACTACATTTAGAATATACTGTCAATGTTTCTTAGCTACAGCACTACTGAGACCGTATCCGCGAACAATCAGATTGAAAAAACAACAAAAAAAACAAAAGTCTGTGCTTCTGGATAGGAAATGCCAAGCAACCCAAGGATTGGGTCCAGCGTTGCCTGAATTCCCTCCCCTGTCTTTATTTACCTGATATTGGTTTGAAGTCTCGAAAGATAAGCGTTTTTTCTTCCACGAATCCTGTCTTGCAGCCGCCAGCCATAAATCACAGGAAGGCGGCTTAATTGTTAGCTTTTGGCCGCAACTCCGCTTCCTGGCCTGCACTTCCACAGAAAAGACAGAAAAAAGTGCAGTTCACGAAACACCTGGAATCTGGGTTCGCTCCCAGGTTTAACAGCAAGATATCCTGGTCAGGACACGGAGAAATTAGTCCCGGCCATTCCTGTATTTCTCCTCTCTCTCTTTCTCTCTCTCTCACACACGAACATGGAAACATGGAATAGCATGGAATGTTAATTTGCGAAACATGAATTCTGTGCTCGTTGACACAGTATCGTGAGACTCTTTGAGATTAGCTGATTTTCCTGTGAACAGGAACTACATATGTCATTGTACACTCTTTTATCTGTAAGGCTTCTTGGATTACAGAGTTCCCTGTGAGTTATTTTCTTTAGAAGAAATAATACTCCTTTCAACAAAAACCTAAATATGTGGATGATTAACTTAAGCTGCTAACTTTATGAACCAGCTTCAATGTATATTATCAATGTATAATACCAAGGTATTTTGATAAATTTATTAATATCATTCCTAGCAATAGCAAAAACTGTTCTTATAATCAGACTTCGGCTTTAAAGTTCCCATGGTAATGAGGTTCAACATTTTTCTTCTTAAAGAAAAACACAGAAAGATCTATGTGGTGTTTTATATCATCTGCTTATCTTTCCCACCTCAAAACAATATTTCCACAAAAAGCTCATTTCCACTTCAGTCCATGTTCCGTTCTACTTTCAAACAAAAGCTTGCGTATCCTTGCTCTTTGAAGCTAAACAGTGTGCAACGAACTATTCTGACAACAACAAAACAATAATAACTGAGAAGATAATGCCGGCAAGCGGAAACCTCTCATAACTGTTGTCTTGGAGGTAGCGGGAGGTTCAAAGGCGCCTAATGCCGGCCTGTGATGATGGCTGTTCTGTAATTAGTTCTGGCTTTGGAGTTTTTGTTTACTACCAACAGTCCTGTCTCTTTGCGACCCTGTCACATGCCCTTTACTTAACTTTTTTCTGTAAACCGTTGTCACAAACACCAGTGTTAACACATATTTAAAATTATTCACTTTTTTTTAACATGTTGACAGACTGTGTGAACTTTTTTTCTTACTAATGCTTTTATTGTTGTCAGCTTGACTCCTGACGCCTATCCAGGTGTAAACATGTAGTTGAGGTCAATTTTATTTGAAGATAAGACATTCTGGCAGTATTGTATATCAGAGCCATATGTAATTTTCTAGAAGCCAACGTTTACCAAGCGCTCCTTCATTACCGATCACCTATTCTTTATCTCCTCTATCTCTGGCTCCCGCTGAGTGATGAAAAATGGTAGTAGAAAAAGACAGAAAGAAAATATATGAACTAGTCCGCTGCCTTGTGAGTAAGAGGATGAGTGAGTGAGTGGTGGTAGAAGTGGGCTTTTTTTGGCAATGACTAGGGATAGAGGTAGGGGGTAAATAAAAGTTTAGAATTTCAATGAGGTTAGAGAAATTCAACTAATTTCTGAGCTCCAGAAACATCAGATATTTTTAGGTGGGTTGTGTACTCGAATAATTCATGTTGAACTTTGTATTTTAATCAACTTTTAACATAACTTCATCACAGTGAAAACACTCGAATAAAACATCCCCACCTTGGATCGGGGTAGACGTTACACACTTATTGTGTATCCGCTTCCCCTGCTGTGTATCCTCCTGTCATCAGGGACTTACCTAGCGGTGCCTTTCTCCACTGGAGATACAAAAGGGAGAGGATGTTATGAATGGCGCCATTATGCGCGGGCAGACGAGGACACTGGCGAGAGATAACTCCTACCGACAGACTTAAGGACACTCAAGGGAGATTACGTCTGGATTCTTCACCAGAGTTATGTGCCGTGCCAGGGACCGCAGCCAGACGATCGTGGTCCAGGGGCAGACAAACGTGGGTTATTTCCAGGTGATTAGATTCTAAAGAACGCTTCTCTGGATGTGGAGACTGTTGAGCGAAACAGTTTCACGAATCTTAGGCTCCTCTGCGCAGCTGTTCAGTGTAACCACCTACTTCCGGTAAGATGGAGAATTCTCTGTTGACCTGCTTTGCCAGTAGAGTATGAACCAAGCCATAACCCTGTTCCCGCCTTACTCTAACCATTTCTCAGACCTCTTATCCGCTTACATCCCAACCTATTCCATGACAAGAATGAAAACGTTGTGTCGACATAAAAGCTGACATTTAAGCACCTGAATTTTAAACTTTAAACCGTAGTTCCTCTTCTTGGTTTCTTTCTTTTGCACTTGCTATTTATGTATCCCTTCTAAGACTTCTGACGACTCCATCTCATCCACATCTCCAATAATCTTAATGTTGGTCGAGAAAGATAATTGAAAACAGAAATGCTCGTCGTCAGCAGCTTAGTATGCTTTAAAGACTCCTTGCAAACCACTAATTAAAAAACGATTTTTACAAAAAGTTGCTTTTCCTCTACCGGTGAAATGTCGCTACGGTAAAATACAGGATGTGATGTTGTCTGATGCCGAGAGCTAATCATTTGGTGGACACAGCATGGCTGACAACCTGAGACAGTAAGTTTCGATCATTTGTCAAACTTTAGTTTCAGAGAAATCGCGATGTTGCTTCTTAAACAAGAGGACCTCAGCAACATTTCTTTCTTACCTAATATATAGCTCACGCACTGTGTTTATGTTCGTCTGTCTAGTCACAGTTATTGTGTACAGTACTTTACCCCGAAAATAACAGAAGAATGCTCCGCCACCATTAGTAATCTAATTAAAGGCTGGCCGGTTCGTGTTTCATATAAGGCTAGCGACTTTTCCAGCCAAACTATCGGTTCCAAAACTGATTTTCTCCCTGCGTCGCAGTTAAGGAGGTTGGAACGAGAAACATCTCTAAAGCTATGGCTAGACTCCTCGCCAAGAGAAGGGCCAGGATGACCCAGACAATTTAGCCATACTTTCTCATTTGGTCTCTAATGCTGACGGGGAAGCTTCTAGAATTTATAACTCTCATGTGGTTTCACGTAAAAGCGTGGAGCAGATGGGACCGGCAGTTATTGGAGTTCTCGCTTAAACAGCACATTGGAAGTTCATACCCATACCGTCCACACACGTTGTTATCAAGGAGATAGCTACTTCTTATCGGTAAGCTAAATTGTTAAAGATGTTCCCCTTTCATGTGACTACGGAACGTTTTGAGTCATGTTGGAAACGAGAAAACTGACTGAAGTCTCACGTGACACTTGTAAACACTTTACAAAGTTTTTCACGGATTGATGCTGTCAGGCGAGATCATTAAGATATAATATATCTTATAGTATAATCGAGTCGAGAGTGTTGTGAGTCGATTAAACCGCTTCATTTATAACTGACTCAACTATCAACAGATGCGGAGTCAGATGCGAATCACAGCAAGGAGAGATAACACTTGCATGGTACTGGCAATGTCCACAAACTCCCAAAGGGTAGACTGTTAAAGGGGCAGACTTCTGAAAATAAGGGTATTTTTTTTTTTAATGGCATAAAGAGGATTGTTATACTTTCTTAATTTCTTTAGTTTTGAAATTGAGTCCAAGTGGTAAACTAATTCGTATCGGTGGTGCACTTGACTATGGTAGTAAAGGTTAAATTACAGAATGACTTTAGGTAGCCACATACACTCCTCAGTGCCTACAAACATCCATGGTGTGTCGAGTGTCTAATACGTTCAGAATTCTGTCACGTGACATCGTGGAGCATGCTGTGAACGTGGGAACAGAATGAGGAGTGTGTAGGTGTGGGCTACAGCTCATGTCTAGTCCTGTTATGCACGTTGCACATCATCTTATGAGCGTCAGCGGCAAGTGTTGGGTGGTGTAGAATGCACTTTGACTACCCGCCAGTGTCACGTGGACAGCTGACGTTCCTGCTGCAGTTCCTTCTGTCTTATTGTCTTATTTCCTCTCATCATCACTGACATATCTACTCTTATGTCACTGACTAGCCCCCTTAGTCAATTGTGTTCACGGACAATGAGAAGATAATATCATGACAACAAGTGCAGGCACTTTTTTTGAAGAGTGTAGCTTTGACTCCATTATGTTATGTTTTTGGATGGATCTTTCTCTCCATGCCTGCTCCACTATGATTCTACATAAAAAGAAGGACTGAACAGCCAGCATATAATATGAAAATGAGATTCTCCTCGTAAAGTTTCCAATTCCTTCATTTTCCCTTTTCCTACTTGTTGTATGCGCGTGTCATGTCAGTGAAGTAGCCATTTATTTCACCCTAACAGCAACCTTGCTGTAGTTGTGGCTGGAAGACCTCATCGCCCGCACCACCAGAGGCACATCAGCTGATAAGGTCTCAGCAAGACTCCATGTTGTGCACGAGGAGGGCAATGGAGCAGGAGGCAAAGGCCTGTTCATCATGTGTCGGGGATTCCCCCCACTGCTTCCCGACAGGCTCTGTATGGCGTTTCTTTTCATCTACTCCCTTGCCCTCTGGTACTCGAGGGAAAGTTTGGCATGCCAATTCACCTGGAGTAGGGGGAAAGTATGCGACCTACATTGGCTGACCCCATTGTTGACATAATATGGAGATAGGATGGGAACGGAAGTCAATTTTCTCCGGATGGAATAAAACCAGCCCGTTCTAATGAATAAACAACAAATAAATTAGCTCTTCTTTAGTAGGGTTTGGTTAACTAACTTTATTCTTTCTCGACGCCTTTCATAAAAAAAACAACAGTAAGTAGAAACTTTGTTGTTGTTTTTTTTTTGTTTTTTTTTTTTTTTTTTTTTTACAATTATTGAAATTTTATTTAAAAACTGAGTGACGTATAGCGAGAATAAAATACTTCAAGCACGCTAACGAACGCACTATCTTAGGGAGTCCTCACGCTCAGATAAACTATTTACACTCCCGCACGCGCGCACACACATAAACTCTGTCTCTCTCTCTCTTTCGCATACTCTCATACACGCAGAGACACAAACAATCACAGGTAGGTGGACAGAAAGATGAGAGGAAAAGAAGAAAAGAGAAAAAAGAGAAGAGAAACAGCACTGGCTGGGGGCTAACTGATTGCATCTCGGGTCATGACCCAGGATCAACTGTAGCAGCCCTCGTACACAACCTTTCAGAAGGCGACACCTACGTGGTGGGCGCGGCTCTCCAGGAGATCGGGGAAATAAGAGGATTTCTGTCATCCGAGATAAAGGTTAAACCAGCTCGTCTCGACCACAGGGCCTGGTCCAGACAGTGTTCTTGCTGATTGCAAGACTTTCTCATCTCACGCTTGTCTATCATGACCTTTACCGGGTGGAACAGATGCGGGTCGCTGTCGAAGCGTTTTGTCGCGTTTGAACTCCGGTAGCTCGTGAAACAATGGAAGAGGGTCTTGGGTATAGTGAGTGGTAAGGTGTGTCTTCTAGTCAATAGTTGCCTGAGTTCGTATATCATTAGCCTGAAAAAAATTCAGAAAGACAATAGTAATCGATGTGTTCTTTATGAACACGGTACATAACAAATAAAAACCATAACACCTCTGCCACGTCAGCTCTGCCATTATATATATATAAAATGTGCTTGTGAATTTTATATATATGAACGGTGCGCAGAGTACAGTAACGACATATCCACATTACAAGTTGTTGTGTCTGGCTCCATGATGTCACCGGGGGTCAGCGCTGCAGCTTGGGGTCTGAACGCTGGCAGCTTCTGGTCAGAGGTCAAGAGATGATGCATGCAGCTGAAGACAAGAGGATGAACAATGATAGAATAATGGAGGATGGGTCTAATTAAGGGTGTTTGCACAGCATGCTTTAAAACTTGCACAGCTTCCTGTCTGGTTTCGGAGGTGAATCACTGCATGCTACTTCCTGCCTAGATGTCGCTAGCAACTGCTACGTGTGATGTTTCCGGTGTCAAGATCACCATGGAGCTGTCAGACGATATGTTCAAATCCTGACTTGCCAGCTGTTATCCCCCTCGTTTGTCTCAATTTATAAATAACAGAACACAGTTACTAGCTTATCTTATCTCTCAATGTAGGTTCAAATTATCTTCAGATAATAAAATTATAAGTAAAAATAAATAATATTCTAACGAAATGAGCATTATTCCTATAGACGTGCAGTTTTCTGTCTCTCCTACTCGCGCAATGCGTGTGTGTGTGCTTAAAAGATTTTCTATCAACACAAAATGCCCACAGAAGTTCCATGGATTCTGACATAACTCACGTGCTGTGTAGGCTGGTTGTCACACGTAAGTCGAGCTCAATTACCTGTCAAACAAAGTTTACAAACGCACCATTACCACAGGAGCAGAGGTGCAGCATGACCTGACGGTTGGCTAACCCTCTGGTCGCTCCCAGAGGTGGGATGAGAAAGGTCAGTGTATCCGTGATGACGTTAGTGATAACAGATAACAACTCTTACCCTCGCAGTCATAATGACAATGAGCGGTTATCAGTGCGTGAGACACACGTGAGAGTGTGTGTACCTCTTCGAGGGATTGTCCTTCTGGCTAAAGTCGCGTGTGTGTGCGTGAACGTGTGTGTGTGTGCTGGTTTTATACAATTTCAGTTTTATGTAAAAATAATCTTTGTTAGAAAAAACGATTTCAAGAGTGGGTTACACAATACCTTTGTCTGAGGATCGGTCCAGTCAAAGCTAATGTTGAAATGAAGGATGGCAAGTACTAGCGACCTTTCTGTGACCCCATCTTACTGAGTGAGTGTGTGTTTTCTGTGCGTGCGCCTCTCTGATTGCATCTGTGCATATTTGTGTGTGTGTGTGCGTGTGGCTGTGTGCATGTGAGTCCTTCAAAGCGGTATGATCAATTAGGGTAAGACTATTTGGCCAAGCACAAATGAATGCTCTTGACCCCGTGGGTTTGTGACCGTAATGGCGGAAAACACTTCTTCAACCATCAAGTAGGGGGCAGCACCCATTTCCTCTTCCTGTGCAAAAACATAGCGCAAAGATATGAATGTACAAAGAATGAATGATCGAATAAATGACTGAATGAATACTTGCGTAAACATCATTCTATTTTAACCTTTCCGAATAAAGCCAAAGGATTGACGTCTTTTGCCAGAGATAGACAGGCTGGTCCTGCAGAAACCGGAAGGGTGACCAGCAGCTCCATTACGCATGTCAACTGGCACGTACCAGCTTCAAGTATTGAGATGTTCTGATCATGTTTTAAAGCCTGTGGCTTGGAATGAGTACAGTTTCCTGGGAACAAACATGACACTGGGGGTCAAGAGTTTGTTTGTATCAAGACTCGAACCTTCACTTCAAATAATATACGTAACAATGTCCTTAAGACACTGGAGGGGATGGGGATACCTAGTCTGTGAAGAATCGCTTTGTTTCAACAAAGTGTTTCACTGCTCATTATAGTGGCTGCTGGGGGAAGGCAAGCATCTGATGGATGAATAGTTTACTTGCTTTATGTTTGATAAGACAGTTAATACATAATTTTCTTGGAGGAATAGGCGTTACACCTTGTTTAAATACTGATGTGGCACCTGAAGATGTAGCTGTGGAGCCAAACTCTATAAAAAAAAAAAATTAGCGGTTAATTTTGTCCGTCAGATTGCTGTTCATCGTGTACACATATATTTCTGTTGCCTAGGAACAGTAAAAGGCCGTAACCCTGACCTCAAACATACCTTCCATCAGTTTTCACGTCTCTAATGTCATCTGTGCGTGAGTGCGCGTGTGTGCGCATGGTGACAAGAAACAAGAAAGCAAGAGAGAAGAGCAACTGCCACCATAAAGTTTTTTAGCCTCGCTTGCAGCACTTGATGTAGGAGCGGGCGGTAACCAGCCTCAGCCGCCAGCACTTGTGTAGGGGGCTGAGATGGCAGGAAAGATAGGAAGCAAAATATTTAGGAACGAGAGGTGAGGCGGAAGTCCGCAAGCGACATCTTGACTTGCGTCACCGCCACGCGAGTGACGACCTGATGTGACGTCATCAGATGTAGGTCAGTGGCACAGGAAGTGGTCCATCGAGGTGCGTGGTGCACACCTACAGGGCCGGTAACTCTCGTCTTGCAGCGGGAAATTACGTAGGTATGCCCCCAGGTGGCGTAGCGCTGATTTTATGTGCTTCTATTTTTAACTCGCGAGAGATTTCCTTGCTGATACTCAGCTCTAGTTCTCTCCCTTTGTGAGTGTGGGTGAGGGGTGTGAGTTCTTGAAATTTTAGTCCCTAAAATAGGAATCAAAAAGTACAGCATGATGAGCAGGACAAAGCTTATTTCTTCTTCCACTTTTATTATCGAGTGAGCAACGTATCTTTCAATAATTCCGTCAAAGCACTCGAGGGTACGCGTAGTCAAGACGTGAAATGTCACTTGAATGAATTGTTTGTTGAAGGAAATATCCGGTGGACAGTGTAAGTGGTTCATCGTGTCTAATGCCAACCCACTCCAGTTACCTTTTCTGAAAGATCGGTTTCCTTGATAAGGGAGTTTCCTAGCCATCGACTCAGTGAATCTTAAACGTTGGGCTTCTTTCAAGGTTTTGTAGCTTTAAAAAAAATGGAAAGAAAAGGAGTGAGAGAAAGAATGAATGTAAGAAACATCGTTCTGTCTAAACTTTGTGAAGGACATTCATCAGATAACACTGAGGCTTAGACAGAGGGTTGATTAAAGTAAGACAAGAATTAATGATGTAACTATCGCATGATGTCACCGTCGTTGTCGGCACACAATTAGTGCAGTGTGGTGAGAGCAGCTGACTGTAAACAGCTCTTCACGTGTTGTCCACGTGCTGCAATCACGTGAAACTTAGCAGACACAGAACTGATCTGTGACTGCCACCAACTCGGACAAACTGGAACAAAAAACTGATTTATTAGTCTGGCTTGCCATTCTCATGCAGCCACAATGTAGTACCTCGAATTATTTAGCAGGGTCTGAGTTCAAAAGAAATGTGATCAAAGCCATTGTGCAGGATGTGACCCACTCACCCTGACGCGTACCTACCTGTGATCCATGGGGCCGTGAGCGAGGGCGAACCATTCACGATCACAGCAAGACCGCTGCCACCCTGAGGCAGGGGGCAGTGACGTCACACCACATTTGAAAAGAGTTCAATCGGTTGTGTGGGGCCATAACCGGTCGGCAAACTGTCAGAGTGATGCAACACCTCACAGTACACCAGCCTCCTGGGTACCAGGCCAGACTAGAAGGTCATCTGAAGTCTGAACGATCCATCTGTAGTGTCAGCGGGGAACGAGACTTCCAGCTGTGTTGTTGGACCCTTTCTTCGGTCGTTTCTTTTGTTCCTTTTTCCTTCTTGCCTGTCTTTATTTTTTATTTATTTTCCTGTCACCATAAGGTCACCTTTAAAAACAAAGATCCACTGTAACATCAGATAAAAAAAAATTCACTGAACTGCAGGATAAGAGTATCCCATTCACGAAGATGGTCATATTAGTAGAAATGTCGGCACACCTTAATTAAAAAAAAAAAAGAGAGAGAGAGAGAGAAAATGTAACATGTATGCATTTCCGTGGGAGAGTGGACTTCACCTCACAGACGTAGAGACAGGCGCAAATAGAATAAATAAACAAACGAGCATTTTGCAATTCAAAAAATCGTCCACCAGAGCTCAAGTGTACCAGGACGGGTACAGTCTAACCCGGGATAATCAAAACGGATTTGTGCAGGTGTAGTGGGCTGTAGCCTGTTTAGCCATAGTTTCATCAGCCATGCGTACTGTCTACAGACCATTAGGCTGAGGTGAGGCAGGTGTGATCGTCAGCCAGCGTGATTCGAACCAAAAGGTCATGAAGTTTGTCTATGTTCAAACAAGCGTGGTTCACAGGGACGGTAAGAGTCAGCCAAGCGAGTGAAAGAAAGAACATGGCGCCTTGTCAGTCACGCATGACTAAAGTCCGCGGTCAGTCTGTCGTACATGACAATGACCGAGATAAAGGCCTCACAACCCTTGACTACCTCCGGGCGAGTGCAAGTCAAATAATAATAATAAACGCCATCGTTGACCCAGATTTTCTACACGTGAACTTTCTGGACATATTCACGACTCACGTTACCCGGCCTGTTACCCTTCTCCAGCTGGGTATATACGATACCCGTAGACAGCACCTAAAACACAGTATTCATGGACATATCCAAATACCTTTACCCACTGGTAATTTATCGGATGAGGTGCTCTTCCCATCCCCTTTTCCCCATGTAAGATAAATACGGCGGAAATCATTGCTCTATTTATTTGTTCCATCTATCAAACATGAAGAGATAAGGGTACGCACATAGGCCAGACAGCAACCATGTTGTTGGGATGTTACTATTCACATCTTTTCCTTTTGCTCGGAATAAAACATCTTCAAAACGTCATGGAGTGTACGAGTGTTGAAGAAACATTCCCGTTTTGTGTTTATTTGGGAAATTGGTGAAAGTCGAGCGATGACCTGATTTTATTATTTATTTCCCCTTTTTTTTTTGTGCAGTATTTATTTCCGACATTTCCGACATCTGCAAGGGAAGTAGATACTGTACGCCGACCCAGCAACTAAGGCTATACCACGGCAAGCAGCCAGCCCTGTAAACAGAGGCCACATGCCGAGTAAGAATAACGTGCCCAAGACGAGATCTGAACCCATAACAGTCAACTTTCACTGTATTGGTGACAGGCGCTGACTGTTGTGCTGCCGGATCGCCCTGACCTCTGGAAGCTGTTGGCAGCTGAGCTTCTTATAGAGAACAGAAATGTCATCTTGCACATGAACTCTCGATAACTAAGAGAGAATTGAGAATTAAATTTTTATGAATGTATCTTTGAATACACGTATTTCTGTTTGTCTGTTTGTATAAAATATGTTGGTAATATATTACTATATTTGTATGGATCTATCTGGGTGTTTTATGGCTATATTTCGGTATGCGTGTGTAATGTATGTGGGTATTACGCATATATTCATGTATGTTGTATGGATGTATCTGTGTATTGAGTATATCTTGATATATGTTTGCAAGTGCTGCTTCATCGTGACATAAGCGGGGGCATGACCTTTGTCTAGAGCTACTTGTCCTACAAGTGTCAGCCCTTTAAATGTCTCCATTGAAACTACCTTTTTCCGCTTCATCGTGTGCTTTGCCATTTACTCCATTTTTTTCCCCTCTTTGAAAGCAGTTTTCATCTTTTGTCTCGTATGTGGCTGTACTAGGTCACGTGCTCTCGTTATCGCGAGTCCTGAAGACGTCACACACAAAAGCACGTACAACACATACTCGCCCACTACGTGCATGACCACACGTGGACCACGACAAGAGCCCGGCACGTGCAACAACTGCAACCTCCTCAGTCAATGGACATTTTTTCGTTGTTGATATTAAGGCAATTACTGAATCGCCATATTTGTTCAGCTTTTCCCGAAATAGGAATTTCAGTGTTCGTTTTTTTTTCTTCTTTTCAGCAGAAGGATTGTGGGAAGTATTTTAAAACTATTCTCTAATGCGTATTTGCTCAGGGAGAAAAAAAAGGAGACAAGTGGAGTAGGTCAGCTCAAAGATCAAGCAATTCATTCATTCAATTACTACTATATTTTTCTGTGTGCTTTCTCTAAGCGACTGCCGCCGATTCAATGAACTTCTTGAGAGAAAAAAAGCCTATTATAAGGCTAACGCATTCTTTTGACGTTTCACGGGCTGTCCAAAAATGTTTTCCGACTTCTAGTGGGCATGAAAAGTAGACGGTAGCTCCCGCCTCTCGAAGCATCAAATATCGTGGGCCTGTGAAGTGTACACACGCGACACTGTTCACTCAGTCCGTGCGGCAGTGCAAGCGGCAGGTAATGTTTGAACACCAGGGCCGCGGGACAACACGGGACGAGGCGAGATGTGGCGGTCGGGGGGTAGCAGATGTAAGGGGTGGGCGTCTGTGGAGGGGGACAGCGATGTAGACGATGTTGCGTGGGGTCAGTAATAATGAGGTAGCGAGAAGCTCCAAATCTCTCGCGAGACCGCGGTAAGCAAGGGCAAGTCACTCTGTGGGCTTGACACCCTTGCCACTTTGTTTGCCGGGCAACGAGTGGCGCCCTCTCGCGGTGGTGGTCAGGCGACGAATGAGGGGCGGTTAACAGTCGCGGCCTTCTTTCTTTCTTTTTTCAAATGCGTCTGTTTTATTGCATCATCATCATCACCGTCGTTGTCGTCGTCGACATTATTTTCTTCATCGTCCTTGTCCTCTTCATTCTTTTATCACCCCGGCCTGCGTCGTGTCTTAAAACAAGTATTTAAACAAATATATAAAAGTAAAAAGTACTGAAAAGTATTCTACAACTGATAACAACACACCCAGAGCTTAAGCAGCAATTTTCGTGTGAGTAATCACAGCAAGCCACCTACGTCTGTGTAAATACTAAACACAAATCACAGGATATTATGTCTTCGCTCCGAAAATTACAGCATTTTTCGACATGTATTATTCACATAACAGATCAGAAGAAACGGAAATGTGTCATTCATGCTACAGAGCGAGTGGAAGTTTTTCGTAAACATTTGTTTTTTAATCTTCAGCTGATGTGTAAGCACCAGTATCCCTTTCGTGCGCGCAAAAACCTTTGCATGATCATATATACATGGACCACGAGTATTGTCTGTGTGTTTGTTATTGTTGTGCACTTGTGCATTCGACCACAAAATATTCGCAAAAAAAAACAACAAAAAAACAAAAAAAACCTGGTTATTTCATATATGAAAGGAAATGCCTTTCTCACAAAACTTGAGAACATATTTTCATCTTGTTTAAGAACGATTCTCTTGATAACATGCATCTCAAATTTCCCCTGAAGTTTTAAGCATTTTTGTTTGTTTTTGTTTAACTCGTCGTCTCGTAAGATTCTGTTCTCTCTTTCATTTTTTAAAAATTAATTTTCCCCTTACCATCCCTCCTTGGTGTTAAGGACTCAAAGTCTAACCGTTGGTACACACTCGCACGCACGCTAGCATAGCCCCACGTCATGCAACTGGTGCGAAAAGTTAAAAATAATCTGTGGCTCATCTTCGCGCCAAGTCTGTGAAGCGTGTGACGCCCGGAAAACCGTTAAAACCTGTTTGTGGGCGAGACTGAAATGACATTATTACTAGCACAGAAATATTATATCCCATTTTTCCTGCTTTCCAAAAGCATTTCAGACTGCGCAAAATTTTATCTTGTCAGCTTCAAAAAGATTTATTCAAGTTAATAATGATGCAAGGTGTTGATGGATGCTGAATGGCCTGCATTATTCATAACCAACCCCTGTGTATTTGCATGATAAAAACACTTTATTATTACTGATCAACTGATAAATATATCTGTTTACATGAGTGTATTATGCATGATAAACATGCTTGTATTTTCCATGTAACAAACCGTTTTAAGAGAAAGTAAAGTTTCAGTCCTCTGACACTGTCGTCGCCCATAAAAATATGAGTAATACAAAACGTTTTCAAAGCCAGAGCTTCATGTTATGAATGCCTGCTGTTCATCAATGTTATCAGTTTTATACAGGTCTTTACTGTTGGCAGTTGCCAGCTTTAGTCAGATCCCTCATTGCAACAGCAAAGCTTCTTCTCATCCGCGAGGCCATGGTTGTAGAAACGTGGGCTTATACAACTGAGAGGCAGCTTTCCCCTGTCCTCTCTTGGCCGTAAATAATATGTCTGGCTGCTTGGCAGCAGGGTATGAGCGGAACATTCTTGGTGATGATAGAAAAAAGGAACAGGAAAATGAAAGGAAGAAAGGAAGACAGAGAAAAGGAAAAGAAAGAAACGAAGACGAAAAGAAACAAAAATGCGGAAAAAACGACTAAGATGGGTTAACATTATCATCTGAGGTCTTGAGGTCTGAAAATGACAAAACGAAGTGATCTACAAATTTTATTTTCAGGTGCAGGTCTACAGTAGTCGTCTCCCCCTGACAGAAATGGCGCTGACTTACAGCTCTCATCGAATTACCGTTTCGGATTCATTTTCCAAGACAGAGCCCGGGGTGGACGGCACGGATATCCGTTTCTCGGAGTCCGCTCGTGTGTCATTGCCGTACGAGGCCCGACATTCAATCAAGGAGATCGACTGCCGCGCTGACCACTTGGTCGCCAAGGGGAGATCACTCCCAGGTAAGATTAATCTTGCGGCTGTCCGAGGGCCCAGCGCAAATGGACATTGCGGTATTCTGGAGGACAAGGTGTTGGCCACGACTTAAGGAAACTGGAGTGATGAATGAGCCTGCCGCCCTGAGGGGATGAGAAATGGTTTTGAAAACAATTTGGCGGCGTGGGACGGAAATAAGAGCCGTGACTGGGGTCCCCAACGAAAACATCTTCATTGACCTGTGACAGTCATGGAAATCCGAGTCCGTTACCTTCTTGACTCTCTTGTTCTCTAGGAATGTCTTTTTCTGGTGGTGACTGTGGGAGAAAAAAAAAAAGGAAAGAAAAATGGTGGTGATAGGAGGGGAATAATTCATGGAGCACTACTAGGATTAAACAAATATAAATAGCTACTTGAAAACGAGACATTTATGTTCGTGTACCTTCTGTGAGTTTCTTTCCATGAGGGTGATGTAACACACTAAGTACCCGAGAAGAAGGCACAAGTGGAGCGAGCTTAAAATATCATCACGTGACTAAAGACCTGCCTTCCAAACAGGTTTGCCTCTCTTTCGTGTGTTATTTGCGTTTTGGCTTCATCGCCATCCATCGCAGGGGTGAATACATTAACATGGCGATACAAAGTCATTACCATATGTTTAACTTGAGGACATTCCGTATGAAGAGGTTAATCTCTCTGACCGCCACCCACTCGCTTAGCCAGTCCTGGTGACACCTAGCGGCCATGTTTGCACTGCAGGACGTGCGGTTGACCCGCGGATAGCAACGCACCAGTGTTTGACCTCAGCTTTCTGTTGACCTGCAACTATACACCAAGGGTCAACGAGATTCTTTCCCCTGAGGTCTTCTAGAACGAATAAGTCAGGTGTCTAACGTCAGTTCTATTTGCCTTGGGATGACTTGAGATAACAAGGAAGCAGACATATCATCCAATTTAACATCATACACATCGTAAAGAGGGCGTATAACATGATAATAAGCAGGAACTTCTAGTCATACAACTTAGTAACCCTCCTGTTTCTTCAGTCTGGTAAAGTCGATGTCAGACTTATAAATACAAGTGATAGAGGCATGTCCTTGCTTTTGCGTAGTGATACCTCCAAAAAATATATTGTCGACCTGTCTCGGCCTGTTGCAACTGTCTTGATGAAATCTCCTTTCAATATTTTCAATTATCTGATCAAGAGTTTGAAAATACTGTTATCTGTGATAGGCTAAAATAAGTGTGATAGCTGGAATGTTTATGGCGCACGTGTCCCCAACGAGAACATGAGAGACAACAGCAAAGGAAGGTGACAGACCATCAGGAATTATGAGCATCTCTCTGGCAGGTCACAGCCAAAGCCAGGAATGTTTTTACTAGCTATCCCTTCGACATTCTCAACAACATACCCGATTCCAGTTATCTCTCTCTTTGCCTCTCTCCCTCTTTCTCTTTGCTCCCCCTCTCCTCTCTTTCTTCATACCTTTTTTGCACTATGTAAAGAATCAAATCTCAAGCGCTGGGCTAGAGATGTCGGAAATAAAATATTTTTGCCCTTTTGGTATTTTTTTAAGGGAACGGCTGCCCCTGTTGCTCCTCTGGCTCCTATTCCGCTGTTTTTAAATATTTGACAAACAAGGAAGGGGGAAGGGGTGGTGGTGCCGGAGGTGCTGTAGCCAGTATACCTTACTTGGGTTACAAATGGGGCAGAAGAAAATGTCCTTTATGTTTTGTTGGTTTTTGTTGTTGATGTTCATTGGAAGTTGGAAGGAGTGGTGAGTGATGACTTGTTTGGTTTAAAACCAGACTGACATAAAATAAGCAACGTTTTTCTTGTGGACGGAAAACAATCTAAAATTAATTTATTCAGTTTAAGTTACTGATGAGATCAAGAAATTCTTAAAAAAAAAAAAAACATGGCGTATTACAGATCAAAGCTAACACCGAAGACCCTCCATGAAGAATGAAGGTTGTCTTGCATGCTACCAACAAGGGCCATAATTACGTCGATCCATTAAATATGTTCCTTAATGTTTCTTCCTACTTTTTATCGTTTCATCAAGACAAATCGAGAGGTTGATGGCTGTTTACAGTTAAAGGCGTAAAGTTTTACCGCTAAACGGCATTTCTTTGATCCGACCCTTCACCTGGGCTCTTTCCTCCACCGCTGCCTTTTATGTCGGCATGATGCATGATGGGAGATGTCTCCCCACGTCCTCTGGCATCTACGTACCCTTTCCTTTAGTTACGACCTTCATTTCCTCTCATGTCTTCTCCTTCTATCTCTCGCACACACACACACAGAGAAATATTGTAAGATATTGAGGGAAGGACCTGATGACCCCAATGAAATATACAGCTGCCCACACTGCTATGAGGTGGACATTGCAGTCTAAGGTCGGGAAGGTTTTCATGACTGTACAACATCCATCGTGTTTAGACTGTCTTGCACAATAACAATGTTTATGTATTATCATTCCTTGAGGTCATCTAACCCCACAAGTGAAACAAATTTTAGGAAATACCAGAAAGTCTACATATTTCTTGTCATATCTTCATTTTTCTTTCTTTATGTTCATGTCCGTCTCACACCATCGCGAGTAATACGTTTAACTGCTAACAACATCTTTTGTTATACAATCACATGCCCGAATTGCAATCCTCATTGGCTGTCAACTTGGCTGGAAGTGGGGTGGAACAGATATGCGTTTGTGTCCTTGTTTTTCTGCTGATTTTCTTATCTTCGTCTATGTCAGCTCGCGCTTAGTGCACGCCAAGAAAATAAGAACAAATACCACGCTGGCTACATCACAAATAAGCTCTTCCACCCAGGGTGTCAAGCCCTCGTCAGCAATTCATCCCCGTGTCGCTGTATTCACCTGTAGAATGCACTGGGGAAAAAGGTCAAACAGCAAAACAATTACAATGACTGCGCGAGAGAATTGCATGACAACATTTATTTCCTGCGCACCGTAACCTGGCGCCGATAAAACAACATGGTACTGTGTTGCCCACCCTCTGCTGACATCAGCTTCAGCATCAACGCTGATTGTGATGCTAAGCTCTATCTACAGATAACAAACCATATGAATATGTTGTTCAGTGTTTATTTATTTATATGGGATTTTTTGGTGTGGTTTTCGGCCCTTACCCTCACCCAGGAGCTGTGGATGTTGCTGACCACACGGGTACCAATGCTTGGCGTCAGCAGGGAGTAGGGCCACGAGTTCCTAGTTCTCTCCATCCTCCTCCTTCTCTCCTCTCCTCCCTCCTCTACCTCCCCACTGAGCGACTAAGCCCAAGACATTCCGCACTCGGTATCTGGCGTGAGCGCTTGTCAGGAGAGGTCACACAGGGGAGATAATTTTGTTTGAAATCTTCTACCTTCTTTATTTCAGTGAGATGTCGGAGCGTGTGTCACGAGGGGAAAGCAAGAAAATGAATTTTCTCGTCTACATGCGTGTGCGTATTTCTGGCTCCTTTGCTATCCTCCGATTTTAAAACAGACTTTATTTCAGTGTGCATCGCTTCTTGTGACTTCTCCAAGCCTCGCCATGATAGTCTAGTCTCCAGTAATACAAAATTTAAGAATCTGTTAGACGAAACCCATGGGAGTTGCACTTTTTGAGGATAATGTTCGACAACAATCGTGCTGAAGGGCTAGGGGTGAGGTGAAGTGAGTGAAGGAGAAGGTGTGTAATTTGTATGACTGTGTGTGCCGGGTCCGTCACACTCATTCCCTGTCTTAATTATCATTGCACCACAAACATTTGTCCTATCACCTTTGTACTGACATCTACACATGGAGAATATTCCAACATAAGCAGCTACGTCTGGTTCCACCTACGTCTGCTGATCAATCGCCAGGCACTACCTGAAATCAATCTGAGCGGCGAGTACGTCAGCGTCCCGCACGTGCTTCTCGTGAAGGTGTGAGGCTAGTCACTACAATGCCAGACAAAAGTGGAGCTAGACAGGTACATAGGATGCCAAGAGAATGGATGAGAAGACAGCAGACGTGGGGGCAAGACAGGGTGAGCTGGTGCCTTCTCTTCTGTCATATGCAGCATTTTCCGACACAAGCTAATAAGCTCGTTAGCCGCCATAGCAGGCAAGAAGATAGGAGAACTATTTTGGGGGCACGAGCAGAAAGACATGCAGGTGTGTGTGAAACAAAATGGACTATCTTTGGCCCAGCCTCTGTCATATCTTTCAAGTGCATGCACAACAGCGGGCCGCATGTTTGTCTCCTGGCGACTAACGACTTTGTGGCTAATGAGAGTTTACGTGAGTCTCGCACGTGCGGCGCTGCCAGTGCGTCTGACGTTGTAACTGTTGTGGAGGGAGGGCGGTCAGAAGAAAGATTTTTCTGTCGTCACGTGACAGATGGTGGCGGCGAAAAATCTGTTTTTCGAGAGCCACGCTGAATGGCGAAAATATCCGGCGGAAATCCGGCCAGCATCAGCCCTGTAATATAGGCGTTTAGCCCAGCTTGCTTTTTTGACACTGGCCTGTGGTTGACTCCCACCCCTACTCAAGCCATCATTCCTCTTTAGTCCGATGTAGCTGCCTGCATCGCCATGTTTCCCCTTCAGCCATTTGGCATATGGACGTTCGCAGCAATATCCACATCAGTCATACAGAGAACATTTCGTAGACTGTGAACTGGCAGGAGATAAGTCTGATAAAAGTATGTTTAAGAGAATGTTTTAACCCTTTAGCCCGCTCCTCTTTGTTAAAAAGGACTCGTGGAGGATATATGTAGGAGTGGAGAGGAGTGAGCTGGGGTCAGAATAAACAAGATCAAGAAGTCTTTGATACAGATGATCTCTTAGCCTCATTTATTTATTTTCGCTAAAGTTGAAGGCCTGCCGAGGATATTTTATTTTATTGCTAAATAATAAGTTTAGGATACTTTTTCTCCAAATATAAGTGATTAATTCCCTTTCCTGTGTCGACCTGCCAGCCTACAAACATCTCCAATCAAAGAATTTAGTCAAAACCGGAAAACGCAGTTTAACTGACGTCATCGAGGCTGCAGCCAATGGAAGAGCTCGGATCATTTGAGGTACAAACATCCTGACATTACAGTTTTAATCCTTCATGGTGCTGTTTGCTAGACTCTATCCCGAGAACCCAAAGATTATATTTATGTCAAATTTTGAAAAATAGTATTTTATCGAGCTCATTCCACTCTGCTGCTTGCACCAACAATCATCAGGACTTGACTCTGTAGAACCCTCGTCTAACATCGCTTGCAGTCGCTTGTAGCTCAGTTGGAAACAAAAAAACAAAACAAAACAGTAAAGACAGGAGGAACCTTCTCGCGCAATTTTGCTTGGAAGCAAACGATTTCAGTTTTTGTTGTTATTTATCGGATCCCCCAACTTTCACCTTATTCCCACAAAAAAAGAAAAAAAACTGTTTTGCGAAGGTAACAGTTCTGTGTAATCTTTTGCCGTTTCCAGGTTGTGATTATCTGCAGATCACCTTCATCCCCCCCCCCCTCCTCTCCGCTGTCGTCGTGAAAGGAAAGGAGGTTATCAGTCTGTCTTCACAGCCCTGTTTCATCAGCTTTGCTCAGTCAGGATGCACGCGCTTCTGCAGCAGCATGTCCGCGGCAGTTAACTCCCCCAAGACTCCCGACGGTTGCCATAGAAACCTTGAAACACCACCTGAGTCGCAGACATGGAGCACAGCTGCCCGTCACACCTGCTGCCCAAGCCTCAACACTCTTCATGGACACGCGAGCTAAATCCATCTGCACTCCGGGCACAAAACTTTCTAGACATTTTCCCAGTGAAATTCAAAGCCTGCCTAATATGCCTTTGTTTTCTCGGGTCGACGGTTCTTTCCAGCTCCCGGCGGCAGACCATCATCTCATTTTGTTCCTCTTGCTTCTCTTCTGCGTGTTGATGAATGAGAATGTAAGCGTCGACAGCGCTGAGTGTTTCGTTTACCGAGTTGATGAACGAGCGTTCGTGTGACAGATTTGTCATCTTCCTTCATGATCTTCTTCCCTCTTCCTACGGACGACATTGGTCAGCGGCCCATTTTATGGAAGGTCAGCAAACCCTCTCATCTGACGACCCTAACCTGATAAAATCAACTCTAGCTGACACGTATTCCTTTTAATCTTCCCATCTTCCTTTCTATGAACAATATAATTTATTTTTGATTGCTCCTTTTCTTGTAAACAGCTGCATTTTTCTTCAACCATTCATAAAGCAAAACAATCCATTTTTATTCTATAATTTATGTAATTAATAATATAAAACAAAAGCTATCACGATCACAAATGTCAGACATATTGTTCATGAAGACATGTTTGTTCCAATTGGTCTTCGCCACTTTTGACTGTTGACCTAATACAAGAATGGCAGGTTTCTGATGAAATCCTGAAAATGAAACTGCAGGAGTAGATTAGTGGAAAATTGTTTTAGAAAAGGACCGATCAGTCAACAAAAAAATCAATCAATAAATCAATGATCAGTCAGCCAATCAGCCAGCCATTCATTCCGCTTCTATTTTCATTTACCCGTGTTAACTATTTTCCTCAAGCAGCTGTCATTAATATGCTTTGCACTCAACCATGCCATTGCCCAATGATGTACAGTCTTTAGTTTCTCTGACACTTGAAGTACTTGGTTACAGTCGGTACACTGGTGTTGGAAGGTTCATGGCTCGTCATTATCTTTGTATTCCTCAAGATTTCTCAGTTAGAAGCTGGAATGTTGTCTAGAATTTAGGGGGGAGGGGCGAGGGGATAGGGTGTGAGCCTCAAGGTAAAAGAGATCAGGCGAGAATCGCTCCCAGGCCTGGCACCTTGTCTACAGTACTGACGCCCGCACGCGGGATGCGGGTTTTCACAAAAGGTTGGATGCTCTGAGGGCAGATATACTGACTGTGCCCCGGATGCTGGTGTGTCAGCTCCAACCGCCAGGCTGGTGGTGACGTCACTGCTGCACCGTGCAGCCCATTGTGGGGAGGGTGCAGGTTGGGTGCTTGCATCATGAGTTATGTCACACTGACACTGATGCCAGCAGCTGCAGTCGTCACGGGCGTTGTGTGCGCGCACGCGCGTGCGCCGTGCAGTCAAGGGTTAGCTTGTGTGTGTGCGTGTGTGCTGGCGCCCTCGCTTTGTGTTTTTAATTAGTGAAATCAGGTGCGTTACATAAACATCTAAATCTGAGGTTTGCTTTCTTTCTGGCAATGATAGCTGCGGCAGACGAGCAACTAAGCAGGATGGTAAGATCGACTGTGGCCTTGGTGAAGTAGATAAATATCAGAATAATTATCTTTTCAGGTCAGCCGCTTTGGTACTTTTCTTCCATGACATTTCATCTGTTTACCCCACCCACCCCCGCCCAACACCTTTCAAAAACGCCTGGCCTTCGACTGTATAAACATCAAAAGGTCAATAACGTACAGAGTTCACCTGCACTTCAAGATCTTCTTAATAATAACAACTCTTACTCTTGTTGATAATCATCCGTCTTCGTTCTTGGTTTATTTTCTCCTGATTCTCTTATTCCGTCTTCTCTCTCCCTATTATTTACGGGTCTTTCTCATTACGGACATTTCACAAAGTGAATCATTTACAGTTCACAGCTATTGAGAGAAATAGGGTAGTCAACACCTTAATTTTTAATTTCTTTAATTACATGATGATTGTTAATATTAGCAGCATTCAAATCAAATCAAACTTTTTTTGTTTGTACAAGGCATGGCCCAAGACAGAAAATTTTCTTTGGTTGACAATCACTTCACACATACAAACATAACATTTCTATACATATACACACAAACATAACGCGTAGACATACACACCCATATTCGACATTCAACACACATGCACACCTACACCTTCTCACACATACATCTGAGCCTCCAGAGGAGGATGCCAGGTAATATAAGACAGGCCTACGACTACGAGTCCTTCTGCCTTTTATTTACGATGGTGATGGCTGCTGGCACAAAGGACCTCGGGTAGGCAGTGTTTCGCGCACGTGGCACTTTGGCCCGAGGGCAACAACTGAAATCTGGGAATGAGAGGGTGCGTTTGGTCTGAAATGATGTTATGTGCCATCTTTCTGATTTATATATTCTTATAACATTGTAAATAGTGATCTCATTAGTGCATAGAATGTTCACGCTTGAGAGGTACACGTGTTGACTCGTATGATAAAATCATTCCATTCAATAAGATATCTACCCTTTCAGACGAGCCATTGCTATTTCTCAGCCCAACTTAGTGGGTCACGGTGATGGAGACAATGCTGAGGGCGAAATAAATTGTAGCCAACCTGTAAAGTTAAAACCAAAGATGGTGCGAGGGTTGGAGAGGAAACAATGGCGGTCGTGTCACCGTTAACAACACCTCGGGGGACTGAATGGGAGATTTGTGTTTACGAGCTTCTGGTGTCGGGGAACACCTCGGGGCTATGCATGCTTGCTGATGAAACAGGTGTCTGATGCATTTGTCAACATACTTTTGCCGATGAACCATCGGACTGTTAACCGGATACGCTGTATACCCTTACTCATTGTGCTCAAGGTTTCCTGTTAATGACGTCATTGAAAACTGTGTAGGTGTGATTTTATTAAAGAAAACAATTTTAAATCTCAGTCTCTCTCTCTCTTTCATTCTCTCTCACTCACACACACAAACTACCCACCATTCTCTCTCTCACTCACACTCACTTTAACTACCCACCCACAAAGAGAGAGAAAGCGGAAGACAGAGCAAGAGAGAAGGACTAAGTTCATTACCTCTCTCACCTGGTGCCTCCCCATGACACTAACTCAAACAGTGTTTGCTTTGGGTGCAGGAATAGATGGCACTGCACAGAGTGTCAGTTAAACAAAAGTTCTCTGTGTGTCTAGCGGTGCCAGAGTAGTAGGATTTGCATGCCGCTTAATGTAATTTTGACAGGTTAACAAATAGCACCTGCTCTCGTTTTGTTGTTTTTGTTTGTTTTTTTACGTGGGCTGAGAGAAAGGAAAAGAGATTACATTAACTTAGGGGCTTCTTCATCGTCATGGTAACCCACGCGTGTCATAGTGAAGGCATCTTCTTACCGTATACTAAAGCGAATGTATCGAAAAGGTAAAACCACCATCAGTCTTCATGGCTGCCTCAGCATGAGACCTACAGTCTTTGATTTTGCTATTCATGAAGCCCTGGATAGCTGACAACTGCAAAATTGTATGTTGCTTCAACCTGACGTGGGAAAAAAACAGCAACAGAAAATAATTTATGAAGACATTTAGAAGGACAAAGACACAAGATATAACACCAACAGATGAATGAGACTAACAACAATCACAAGCAAAGGAACAGATACAAGCAATTCATTGTCCATGATAATTTCCAGTGATGTTCAGATTGTCTGTCCATGGCGATAATGTATCCTTGCCTGGCTGTGTGCAAGACATGCTACTCTCAGCCTCCACTATCTTGTCTCCCACAAATTGTCGGGTTGCCAGCAGACGACACTTTACTGTCCTCTCTCCGACAGCCCTTCGTCACTCGCCTGAGCCAATGGTTCCAAATTCTCCACTTGCCTCTTCAGCCAGCACAGCTTTCAGAGGGCAATCACAACAATTGGTGTCGGGGAAGCCAGGCAACTGAAGGTAAATTGATGTAAATTGATGTGAAGGGGTAAGTGGTGTGCGAGTTAACGATATGTTGCCGTTAGTTACGAGCTGATGCCATGTTCGTCCTGCGTCCCATGTGATCAGTGAGTTCAAATTAATGAGTTCGGAAAAAAAAAACGATAGTCTTTGACAGGGATTTCAGACCCGGATGTTCGTAAGCAACTATGTCACTCAGCTGGTGACGAACCATAATTAATCACATGCATGTTATATTATATTAGTGACTTAATACAAATATAGCAGGAGGTTATTCAGTCTTTACCAAAATCACCAGTTTATGTATCACCGATTTGAATGTGCAGACTAGGTCAGTATGACATACAAAAAGCCTGTCGTAAGACTGAAGTCAGGCGACTGAGCCAAACAATAAAGCTTTATAATAATAACAGTAATGAAGATAACCGACAGCTGAAGAAACAGAGAGCACAAAAGTCTCCTCAGTGTTACCTTGACATTTCTAACCTTACTTTACTCGGATTTTCTCGGATTCTAACAGCCAACTATCAATAAGAAACAGCCGACCCACTTGTATCTCCATCTCGCCTTTCTCTCTTTCCTTTTCTCGCTCGCTTGCTCTTCCCCTTCTCCACCACTCTCTGTGCTGTCGACGAATACATTTCAGATGTTTTATGTACCAGCCACCGGTCGTAATCTGTGCCTGGCTGGTCTTGGATTGCAGTATGGCTGAACTGTTCCAGACAAGTCGCATGTTATGATTGGCAGCGGCACTTTCAACACTGGCCTTGATTGGCTTCTTGTAATGTAAAGACACGCGAGGAAAATTTTTATCTCATGTTTTCATGCATCTTTTGTTGAAAGAGTTTACTTTCATTTTTTATTCTTGTCTTCTGTTTTCTCTCTTTCGTTGCGTCATCACACAAGCCTCGTGAAAGCCAATCCTTTATATTACCACTTTGTGAAGCTTAGAGATTGTAAACAGTCGTGTTTGTTCCACATAACTATGTCTTCTGTTTGTTTTGATTAGGTCGTGCAATTACATACATCGCATTCTTTGAATATTTCATTAAAATTGCGAGGTCAGAAGGACGCTGCGTAGTTCAAAGGTCACAACATAATGTACATCATGTGATCAAAGAACAAAGCGAGTTGTGATATTACAGTATTCAACAAACAACAACAAACAGCGCCAGCTTATATTGTGATTTTTGAGACACAAAAATCTATAATATTACTTATCACATCATCTTCGTTTTTACCTGCTACCTTCACCTTGCACGTGTCTGACTTCTGTGTCGTCGTCTCGCATGTCGCAGGCAGTTGCACCATAGCGCCGTTGTTCGGAAGTGCAGGTGATCAGATGCATGACGTAATACGACACGTGACTCTTCACTTATGTAACAAGCGATAGGAACGAACAAATAAGAGGGCGGGGGCGAGAACAGGAGGGCTCCGTTTATGGACTGAGTATTCTGTTTGGTTTTGCAAATCTCCCTTCTGGCGTGAAGGGTGCTCATCGGCAACACCGGGAATGTTAATCGGGGCTGAGCAAGCAGACGTGTGAAACCGAGATAGAGCGCCCCGTAGCAGGCAGCGCCCTCTATGCACATGCGCGAGCTGTGCTTACGTCACAGCTGCCGTGCGAGGGTGCGTGAGGTCACGTGAGTCGTGAAGTGGTTAGCGCCCTCCCTTGCTACCTCCCACCCATCCGGAGATATGATCTAATCACTTGTCGCCTGCGACGGCATTAATTGTTCATACGGTGTGATCACGTGTTTAAAATCTAAAATAAGTTCACGACGGTTGAAGTTTAAGATGACTGGGCTAAGTGGTACAGCTTGACACATTCCTTCCCCCTTTTGCGCTCGTCTGTTTTTATGCGTATGTGAGTGAGTGAGACAGAGAGAACATACATGCGTGCGATTCTATAAATATATCTAACCACACTTCTTATCTTGTTCTATTTTAAGTGGCGAGATATGAATCAAGCAGCAATTAAACAAACGATTTTTCCGCTGTGTCGCCATCTTTGTCCTTCAAGGCTGAAACTGTTCAAGACCCTAAATATGAACTAGAAAAAAGCCTCCGTTTATTTTAGCCTGCTGCTGTTTTTTGAAGAGTTTTATTGCCCAAATCAAATAATGAAATTGCTAAATTATGTGAGAGGTGGATTATATGCTCTGTGAGCGAGAAGCATTTCCTTCTTCGCCCCTTGAGTAGTCCTTGTAAGATAATAGAAAATATATATACAATATAGCTTTATACACTTTATATATCTATATCATTCTCATACAATTGAGATAATGATTTGTATATATATGTTAAATAAACATCTAAACTTGGGGGTGATTTCCCCAACCCATGACAGCCCTAAACTATTTAGTAAGCCTTTAGATTCCATGGTACGAAATTTCCTTCTGGTGGAAGCACTTTCCCAGCAGACCATGCAACCAGCCAGCTAAGCAGCTGCTGGGTGGCCAACGGGTATAATCCAGCCACTAGGGGGCAGCCTAGCGGGACTCAAACTCGCAACCTCCACCTCCATATCGCTTTGGGCAGGTAACGGATCTTACTTACGTGCAGCTTATACAACTTATTGTCTGATGTTTATCTCGCCGTTTATATTGCAAGTGATAATGTACTGTTTTTAACTGATTATGACAATATCAAGGATCATCATCATCACCATCGTCATTGTCATCATCAGCAGCACGTCTTTCTCATCTTCTAGAACCAGCGATATGTAATTAGTTTCCCTTCAGAGCAGAAGGCTGTTGGCAGAATTTCCATTTATTGTCAGTTTAAATGGCATCCTTCTACAATCTTCACCTCGGACAGCTCTGACAGCCTCTCAGATCGGCGTGGCTCCCTGCATGCTGCCTGGCGTGGAGCAAACGACTGAAGGTCCAACTGTGATGGAGCAGCTCTGGCGCTGGCTGTCGTGGGGTCAGAGGTCAGGGACAGTTTGGGAATGCGCTACGAGCTGTTGCTACGTTGAGGGCAACGGGGTCGGAATGAGAAATCTTTTTTAGCTGAACTCGATTGTGCCTGGCGAATAACTCACTTGGCGGCTTCTGTTTAGGTCCAACTCGCGTTGCCAGGCCGAGCGAATGTTGGGTATACATTGACCACAAGCGACAGGGCGGGGAAGAATAACCACCCGTCTTTCTTGTTCAGACTTGTGGAACCAATGATACATCGAGGTAAAAAGTGAATGTATACACCTTAATTACTCCCATACACATGTGGCTGCTTGTTAGACACAAAAAGTCTAACAAAAGCCTTTAAAATAACTCACAATAGTACAGACACTTACAGGGGACTATTGCTCTTTTTCTTTCTTCCTTCTCTTAAGTCTGGAGCAGATATAACATGGCCTGGACTTGTCTGCTTCATTTTATTCTTTTTTCGTTTCCATCCGTTTGTGGTTTGTTTAATTCTTTCATTCTTTGTTCGTCGCTCGTGCAGTTCTATTTCTCCCCGTTTTTGCATGGCTGTTATCATTTCTCTAATGTTTCTCGAAGCTGCATCTGCGAGTAAGTTTACTACAGACTCGTTTTCATGTGTAAACATCTTCGTCACCTTACGACTCTGGTTTGCTCAAACATTCCCTCTTTGCCATCTCCATCTTCAAGTCTTCTTCTTTTTTTCCCTGGGGTCAGATTTTGCAGTCAACTTTTATTTTATCGTTCAGGAGAAGGGTGAGGTCGTAGTACCCCAGAAGCAGAGGTGGCCGTGTAAACTTTATAATCCTGCGTCTCTTTACCCACGAAACCAGTAAGCACCGAAACACTGGTACTTCTACATTTAAAGGACCACTAATATTTTTTTTGGCTTTGATTGCTCTTTAAAAAGATGTTAGATTTTTCTAAGACATGTTATCTAATCTTATGTCGTTGAACTTAATGTTATCTGACCAAACAGCCTTTAAACTGATTATGGGAGGAGCAAGTGTTGTTGAAGAGTCGTCTGTCTACTCGTATGAGATGAGACTAAGTTCAGACCAGTCGAGGCTCGGCCAAGGTTTGTGTGACGTACAGCAGAGTGTTATCTAAACGAGTGTCAGTCAGTGTCATGACATGTTTCTGCGACCGTTCTTCGCTGGTTGTGTGTGTCCGACGTCCGTGACGTAGTCTATTGACAGACATTTTCTGTTTAGAATTTTTCAGATATTATTAAAGGTGCGCTACCTACGTCACTGTTACGTATTGGTGGAAGGTCGAGGTAATCATTCCCGACGACCTGGTTGGACATACGTCACATATGTGTGGCACAGTGACGTGCAAACGGGCGCGAGATTCTACTTTTTCATCAACAATCGTTTTAATCGTTTTAAATAGGTTTTTCTCACCTATTTCTCACCTTAACAACAAGACGAGATCAGTGTCACCTTGCATAAAACACGAAGAAAAAAAACCTGATTCAGACACTCAAGTAAAGGGTGCTATGGTATGGGTATCCCCCACACCCGTTTCAACAACCCTGTGTCACAGATACCCAGATAGCTTGCTACCTGTCACCCAAATACCTGCCTACATGTCACCCCTAAATCGTGCGCACACTAAAGGTGTTTCTGTTAATCCAGGTACAGGACATCAGCAGGCGTGAGGTTTGGCGCCTGACAGTACTGAGAGATGCGTTTCTTCTAATCCACCAGATTACTAGGTTACTTCCAGGTGTGCTCGAGTGCTTGCAAGTTGAAAAAAAAAATCTGGCATGAAAAGCGTGGGAATCAAGCCTTTATTTAGGGAAAATATTGTTAAATGTTTGTTTTCAGTCTCATTTTTATTGCACTTTTTTTACTTATTTTCTCTTTTGTTCGTTCCTTCATCGTTCCTTTTACATCCTTTCTTCACTACAAGTGATTGAGTTAAAAGATGGATACAAATATGTGTATATGATATAATTATTGATGTATGGTATATGTGGATGCTGCACATGATGACATTAAGCAACTTGTCGTCTCTGCGCCTTTCATGTCTTTGTACAGCATGGCGCCTGATTATCCACACCAAGATTTAGCAACACCACGACGGAAAGATTTAGCTGAATAGTTTGTCGAGTGTTTATGGCACCGACTTCTCAACCGTGACCACAAGGAATCACAGCAGGACACCTTTTTGATACCCGGATGGCGAGTACGGGGTTAGCGTGGCGTGCCTCTGTTGTCCGTCACCGCTACGTGTTTAGTACGTGTTTACTGTGGCAGATTCTTAGCGCCACCCGAAAGAGTGTAAATCGCCCGAGACGCCCATCCGACAAAGAGTATTGTTGTGGGGTGTTCACGGGTGACGGGCCACAAGGCTGTCTACCCGTTAGCCGCTGAGATTTATGCTGACCGCGGTCCACACTTCACGCGAGACTAGCGCCGTCAAGGGTCTGACTGTAAGACGTGGACAGCAATCCAGACGGCTGCGGTGCTGTCTTCATGTCTTCATTCAGCAGTTGGCCATGTGAGGAGGAGACAATGTCGACCATATTTCAAGCTTTTTGTAAACGCTTGTGCTTCTTGAAGTGTTCAATGATACGAGTCTGGTATAAAATAAAACCCATAGGTTGGGCAAAGAAAAACTCTGAAGGAAAGTAGTGGTTTGTGTTCGCTTCATGGCTAATGGTTCAGAGTAAAATACTGTGTTCCCCTTATGATCCTGAATGTTTTAAGCTCAAATATAGTCCCTCCCCAACCTGATGCACGTGTTATATCTTTGCATCCGATGTATTTGTGGTCTGTTTCTCGCCAGGCACACGGATGTGTCTCTCAAGTATCAACAATCTGTCGACCTTGCGGACATAGACGTTCTAAAGTCCTCCAGTCAGATGCAGCAATAGAAGAGAAGAAAGGAAGAAAAAAAAAATGATGATTGATCAAAATAGCGTCAGCAGAAAAATTACCTCAGGCAAACATAAATATTTAGTCAGGGAGATGTAAACGGCTTTCTCCTGATGACCACGTGTTAGTCAGAAAATACACTGTTTGAGCGAGAAGCCTGGTCTTAGTTTCACCTGTGGACCAGAATATACCTGAGTGTTGAGTCAACATCAGTCAATGGCTGTTAAGACGACTAAGACAATAAGAGATAAGGATTTCTGGCTCGATGTGAAAAGGCTTTTTCCGGCCACTTACAGATCTTGGTCAACAACAGCTATTTGAATATCACCTGACTGCCTTCTCTTCTAATTGTCGTCTTTTGTCGAAGTCTTAACATCACTTCTGCGTCGAAAACAAAAAACAAAAACAAAAACAAAACACGTGATATCTAATGTTCAAAGACGATGAAGTGTGCTGCAGGTACATGGGGTGTCATTACTACGAAGAGAATTAGAATATTCTGCTGTGTATTGTCTGTTTTGTTAAATGGTGTTTTAAGGCACATTCCACTAAAGAAAAAAAATCATCCTACATTTATTAAAATTATACACAATGTATGTACCAGCGAATACACCAAAGAATGTCAATGCACATTTGTGTTTTTCTTTTTCAAAACTATTTTGTAGCTGCTCCACTTAAATCAGCAGTTTAATGTTTTCCCCTCCGAGACTGCCTTTCCTTTTTAAATTGACAGTGATCTCTTTTCATTGGCTCAAACTGCCTGGCAGGGAAACTGCGAACGTTTCGAAGTACTCGAGCAATTGCCCCTTTCACAACCTTTTAAAACTTAGCTGTGGTAGGACCTGGCATTTAACTTGTGTTATTTTTTTGTGCAATTATTACAGGATATGCACCATTTGCTGTACTTTAAATTCCTTTGCAATTTTAACGGTGCAATCCTTCAAAGAGGACCTGCAGTGCAAAATTACAGGTGGACAGAAAACATGCACTGGATGAGCAGCTTACCACCGCTATTGAAACAGATGTAAAAATCCAAGACACGTTGAAGACCCGGATGCAATCAGCGATGAATTACGTAAAATAGTTTTGGAAATTTTTTTCTTTGTACTAAAAGGAAAACATTAAAATGTTTTGGGGTATCAAACTCAGAAACTGTGTTAAATATTACGTGGACAAATATTGGCATGTTTTAAGACTTTAATAATCAACAACATTAGGAGATATTTAATAAACTAGCCACAAACGATAAGAAGGAAATGATGATGGCAATGATAATCAACCAGTAGCAGATGATGTGTGGTTACACTGGGTGCATCCTGCTTTTCTGGCATCACCTCACGTGACACCCCTCAAACCTGCTTTTACAGTGGAATGTTTAAGGACAACTCAAATGAGAGTGAAAAATGAGCCAGCAGCATGTTAGTGACAGAAATTGACTTCATTCCAAGTTAAAAGTTTGTTTTGATTAATTTTATCGACATTTCCTGTCGTAGCATTACAAGAGGGTTGTGTAAATAATGAGCTCTGCTTCTTTAAAAATCCCTTTTCCTTCCTTTCTTTGTGTGTCTCTGTGTGTATTTTTTTTTCTTTTCTTTCGTTGTCTTCATACACACGTACCTTACACAAACAAAACATTTACTAACAAGAACGTGAGAAATGTGTCGTTGTTACACTCAGGAGATATGAGCAACACTTTTGTCATGAAACTAAGGACACACACATTGTCTCCTTCTTTCTCCCTCAATCATTCACACTTACTCCTGTGGGCGCTACATTGGTTCTGTATTAAGCTGTATTATATTGTATTTAGCTGTATTATATTGTATCAAGCTGTGAAAACTGTCATGACCAAGCAGTGCAGTGCCATGCGAGCCAGTGCTGTTACTCACTCTCTGGAATTCTGTAGTTTCCTTTCAAAGCTCCAATGCCAGTAATTTCAGCTCGCGAGCAACATCACCACGTGATCCGAATTCTTTAGAAATTCCAACCCTGTGTTTAATTTACCAGTTTTATCTCTGCTGAAAAGGAGAAAATGTGTTTTCTGTAGAAACGTTTTCTCTGTCAGTGATCTTTTCTCTTGCAGCCCATAAATGTTTAATCGTGATATTTTCGTCTACACTCTCTCGAAACTGTTTCGTGTTCATTTAGAAATCTCTGTTTTGCAAGCTAGGCAAGCCAGGCAAGATAGGCAAGGCAGGCAAGGCAGGCAAGGAAAGCAAGATAGGCAAGTTAAGCAAGGCAGGCAAGGCAGGCATATGAAATAGGAGTAGCAGAGCTTCAAGTCAGACACGATCGTATCACCCTCATCACCTAGTCACATGGCTGATGCCCGGAGCTGAAGTGGCACAGACGATGTGAAGATGGTCTGCAAGGAGTGCAGATGTCAGGGCTGTCTGGCGGATCTCTGTCTCGTGCAGTTGAAGTTTACGTCCTTGTGCTACTTACCTGGCGACCTTGCCAACAGGGAAATGTACCTGGACACATATATACCTGGGATTGACAGGCAGGTCGTGTGCTCGACTGGGTGCGACTTCCGTCGTAAAGAACGTAAACTCTCCTTCATTCACGATAACCACGCGAACACCTCCCCCTCCCGCGTGCACACACACACAGAGAAAAGAGTCGGAATGGGAGGCTGAGATAGAGAGAGAGAGACTGGAGAAGGTTCGCACTGCATCAAGTTAAATCTTGTTCATGCTTCTTTATCGACAACGACAGGAGGTCACGGGCGTTCAACCGAAGCCGCGACGATGCACAAATCTCGCGGGAGTTTGTTGTCGACGAGATTTGGACCAATCAAGACCCGAAAGTGAATGCTAAAACAGTAGCAGGCAACGTTAATGACCGTGCTTATCGATGGAAGCCACCACTAATGTCCTCCGGCCTCACGGTCTTTGTATCCTTCATTCCTTTATGGACATCGTTACGGCTGCCTGGGTAACTGTGGGGTCCTCTCGGCAATGGACAAAAAGTGAAGAAGATCCTCCTTGTTATCTGTACCCAATGTTAACATTAAACAGTGACCAGATTTTGTGTTTATAGGTGTGATACCTGAAACTATCCCGCGGCAGAGAAGCAGAGGTCGGGAAGATATGCTCGCACTTGTGCACGACAGGGACAGCGTCTGGCTTGAGCCAAGAATCATAAACGGACAAATATACAAACTTACACATCTAACCAAGCAAATATGCACAGACAAAACAAAACTCAAAAATGAAACCTAAACGATAACAGAATATGAGGATCATTTTGTCGTCTGGAAACATCACAATTTCATTGCCACTTTCAGGAGATACCTTAAAGGATGGGAACGGGTTCTTAGCAGCAGAGACATGGTTCAAATATAAGGGCTCGGTCATCTTTTTGAATAAAGCAAGAGGCGGCTGTTGTATGGTAGGACGGGCATATCTTAGTTTAAGAATTCATAATCCTAATAAGACTAAAGGATCATCTTCTCTGTCTTACATTTTGTCCACTGTACACAAAGTTTACAGACGATGTGACAGGCTGAGGTGGCAGGTGGCACGTGGTACGTAGGTTCATGTTAATACATGTAGTTATCACGACTGCTGATGCTGGAACAAAAACTTCAAACTTTTGGGAGACAGTGTTGGACCATGTGGCCTGTCGGCGCCGACTAAAAAACACAGTCTGACCCAGGTCCATGCTCACGGCTCTGACTGACCAAGAGGCTGACTCTGCTTCCATCACTGGACGGACACGGTAATCGTCTCTGCCAACAATAATTATACTTATCTAGGGCTTTTCTCTACAATGCAAAGAGTCTTTTACCACAAGCCCACCTGGAAGAACAATAACATCCAGGCTCAGCTTGTGAGTGGGGAGTACAGTACCCGCGTACCGCTTGTGTCTGTCTATCAGCACCCGAAAACGAAACACGACTTCTGACAGCCGCCCGACGGAGAAGAATGCAGACGACTGAGAGGAATGGGTGGGGGATGCGAGCCGTTATCGCGAGATCTCGAGCATGTCAGGAGGAGGGGCCGCCCCATCGCCAGTGGGGGGAGACGAGAGGTCGAGTGGGCCGGCTACAGTGGCTGGCCACAAACAAACGACTCTCGACAGTTGCAGTGAGGAAGACGAAGACGAGCAGGAAGAGGAGGAAAAGAGCATGCTGGAGCAGAGAAGATGAAAAAATAACAACCTAGAGCATGCAGCTTGACATTTAGCGAGATTCCAGCTGGCTTCGACGAACCGTGTCAGATGGAAAGGGTCTAAACTCTAAGTCATGTTGTCATTGTTTCCCGAACACCAGCAGAGGTACTGTGGTCTGGCGAAGACGACGATAGAAAACAAGAAGCGACATCGACGATGCACTTATTTTCTTTTATTTGCTTTGTTCCTTATATTTCCGCTGATGCAGATGTATCATAAAGCAAACGTTTCATCCCAATAATTATGTTATAAAACAACAACACAATGTTGAAAACAACTTTCAATACATTATTCTGTGAGGAAACTGATAGCGTATTTTGACACCCCGGTGATTTAAACTTTCATCAGTGACGCCACAGCAGCCAATGCTATAGGTCAGAGATATGTCTACCTATCAATAGTAACAGATGATGTAAGACAGAGATCATTCAACTCACTGATAGAAGTAGATGATAGAGGGAAGAGATTTGTCAATCTATTGATAGTAATAAGTGTTATTCCTGCTTGACACGCTAAACTAGCGTCTTTGTTGGGTTATGGTGTCTCCATCGTCAACCATTTCCGGCACTAGTTTCAAGAGAAGTAAGAGTGGTCCGCTGACGTCAAAATGTGTTTTGTCGAGTAATCAGCTGACGTCAAAATGTGTTTTGTAATCAGCTGACGTCAAAATGTGTTTTGTCAGTACTTTCACTCAAAAATGCTTGAAAAACTTTTTTCCCAAAACTGTGAGTGTACTTGTACAGTGTAGTCATATGGTAATCCCACGTGACCTTGTTATATTAGTGTACATTATCATTTCATATGCTTTTTTCCTCTGAGATCTGTAGGAACTTGCGCCATTATCTATCATAATCAGACACACACACAGAGGAGGGACAGGCTGCCCTGGTACCTGCCAATGGCGTAACATTTGTCTTCATGCTGTACACCGGAGTATTCTATGTCTAAACACAGGTACAGATGTGAATACCGCTAGGTATCACAGTTCTTACCTGCACGAGCTTCACGTCATCGCGATTTCACACCTTTCTCGGTAACCCGACCTTGCAGGACTCATGTCGTTGCCGCGGTGTGTCGTCCTAAACAAAATGACCTTTTCTTCGACACAACATATTTCTATAATGGAATGCAATGCCCGCATTCTTTCTTGATGTTAGGACTCGGCATTCTTTGTTCACCTAGGGGGGGAAGGGGGGCGCTCAGATTACTCTGCTGTTCAGACCCTGTTTTCATCTACTGGCCTCCATGCCGCCGACTCATTCTTTCCAGGTTTGAATTTCGTTTGCTACATTTCAACTAACGGGGCTGAAACTTCAGTGAGATTAAAGGAGAAAATTATTTCAGCTCACCTGGTGAGCGAACACCCTCAGAACAAGTAACAATGGGCTAGACACAAAACAAATATTATTCATTTCTACAAAATAAATAAAGAGATGAAGAAATAAATAAATCTTTGTAAATCTGTTTTATCTTGAGAGGAGAGAGGCGAGGAAAGAGAAAGCTTGTCCAAGAGACATTGTGAGGAAATGATATCAGCGACTGATATCAGAAATGATAATTAGCGGTAACTTTCCACCCGACTGCCCTCGAGCACTCTCTGGGTGGATGTCAGGCAATAGCCTCGCACCTGCCGGTTAATCTCGCAGGTTTCCACAGGTGCACGACTGGAAGGGTTAGGTCTGCGACTATCTCCAGAAAGACTTCTAGTCTTTCACCGACGCAGGCGTTTCCTGACAGACAAGAATATTTCCACTTGGTTTCAAACTATTTTCTCAGACCTGTAGGTATAACATATTTTGCATGCTGTTCGTCTTTGTAAAAGTCAGTGTCATGCACTTGAATTTAGGCAAGCATTTTTTTTTTCGAATGTTTCTGTCATTTAAAATTTGTTCAGGGAATCATATTTTGTGTGTGTGATGGAATTTACAGTCTTCATGGGCGTTCGTGTATTAAAGTAAGTTATCAGCAGCACTCGCAGTCCTGGTGTATGCTATCAAATATTTTGATTATATAAGTTGGCAACTTCAGCCAGCTGTGGACGAGGAAGATTCTCTAGTAAACACACAGATAGTTCACACAGCTCACGACTTCATTCCTCTGCTTTTGATAAGGGTATCCGCCTGGAGTTTGAGGATAAATACCAGGGTGTGCGGATGGAAGATACAGTTTGACGGATAGAGTTTTCAGATCCTGCAACAAAATAGTGAGTGAGATTCCTTTCATAACACCTCCCTCTCACACACACCAAGCTCGCGACTATGTCCAGGTGGGTGACAGGTGGGCAGAAAACTCTGTCATCCTAGAGTTCAGTTTATTCCAGAAGATGATCGTGAAACGCCACCGTGAGTTGACACGGACTGTGGCCGGCTGCTGAGGCAGATGTCATCTGCACACGTCACTGTAGTGGGTCGCAGGACATTATCTCCCGACATGTCAGCAGCAGTTATAGGTTACATCTTAGCTAGAACATCTACCTGCCGAACACATGTCAACAGTAACTATTGTATGACTCATATAATGTTCTTTCTTTTTTCTCATTTAACACCGTCTTCTGTTCAATCTCAATGACTTTCTTTTTAATCGTGGGTACAGATGACATTTCTTAGCGCAGCTACGACTGACTTACTTTCTGGCAGTCAGAAGAAATACAAAAGAAATTTTTAAAACTATTGTAGATATCATACAGTCTCTCCTATCTCCCTAAGTAAATTCACGAGAACATATGCTCTGTTTCCATGGTGATTATGACGGGCATGTCTCTCCCACACAAGCAGGCATCACGTGGGACATGTGACCTTACTCGCACCTTGAGGTCGTGCACGCAGTACACGTGCACACGAATCTAGAAGCGCGTGGCAGCCGTGAGCTTCACCTACAGTACAGCAGCACATAATCTTCTCATAAAACTACTGACGGCATCCCGGTGGGCACTGCGACATAAAGACAGACAGATGAACAAATAAACAAAAAGTGATATCAATATGCTTTGAATTCGCTGGAGGTAGGGAAAGGCTGGAAAACCAAGGCATAGGCGAGAGGAGAGAGAAGTGAGCTAATGGCGGTAGCACGTACCCGGCTATAAGTGGGGAGCTACACACACGTGCAGCGTCTGCAGAACACAACCAACAGCAGCGGTTGCGGCTCGTACAGGTGTAGCTGGGGGCTGGAGGACGAGCATCTACTGAGCTCACCCGTACCTGCAACGAACCAAGCTGTACTGGAGGAGCAACCGGAGGATATCGACGTCAGTTATTCTGAAGACAACGAAGTCAGGATAATAACAGTGCGGACGGAAGAAGCCATCTTTGACCTGTGGCAAAGTGATTTTTAAATTCAATTTATTACCATTATTAATTTGTTCGTGCTCGTGATTCCAGATGCACAGAGACTGTTAGTGGCCTGAACCGGGGTTGTCACCCGCCGCCTCTCTCCGGCTCCCTACTCGGCATCGAAGTAGCAGACGACGTGAGCATCTGACCTTTGCGGAGGGGTTGGAGAGGGTGAGGGTGTGAGGGTGTCCACCGCTGTGTTATCATTAAAGGGGCCACGACTGTGCACAGCTGCTCCGCGCCACAGTGCCCAGCTACACGCCGGTGGTTGTGAGACTGTCCCCTGTAGTGAGCACACACACACCAGCGCCACCAGCCACCACCACCACCCCGACAATGACGACGCGGGTCCGCCATGGCTCACTGGTGTTGGCTGGCTTGCTGAGTGGAGTGTGCGGGGGCCCCACGCCGTCTCAACAATGCTAGCAGCAGGGATGGTGGAGGCTAGAATGCGAGGGCACTGGTGAACCTAGCAGCCTAGCTGAACGGTTGGTCAGTCTTGTGACTGCCCGGGCATCCAGCCAGTCGCCCAACAGTTGAACCGGTTACACAAGTCTAGAAACACCTTCTTGTCAGCAGGCACGGGGTTCATTTCTTGCAGCTTTTACCTACTGGAATACAGGACCACATTTTCTGTGACTTCACTTCTGCCTGTATATATAAAGGAACCCTGCTTGGATAATTTCTCACCTGCTTCAAACGGCAAGTAAACCTTTTTAAACTTTCTCTCTCTCCCTTTCTGTATATGTATGTGCAATCACAGGACAGGGATACACTTTCTCGTGTTTCTCTCGTGTTTCTCTACCTCATATGTGCTTATACTCCTTGCCAGTTGTTATCCCACCCAAACATCTACCTCTGTCCACCTAGCTGTCAACAGTTCGGGTGCATAAGTAGGGTGCAGGCGTTCCGACTACTCTCGCTCTCTTACCCCCTGACACTGAATGGGTAGGACGGGTCCCGAGACACGGATCCACCCGTGTTTTAGTGTTCGGGTGATTTATTTACATTCAGGAACCCTGTGCATTATTCTGCACTTTAAACGCCGCGGCAAAGTTATAAAAACGTTGGGAGGATTTCTTCCCCCATCCCTTGAGGCCAAACTATCTCGAGCTTTTGAGAATCCCGGAGAAAGAATACTTTCAAATATGTTTGTGTGTGTGTGTGCGCGTGGCTTAATTTCTGTCAAGTGGCTGCCTTGTGAATTAACAAATGACACGTTTATGAATGCAGGGTGGGATCAGTGACAAAAGAGATGAAAGCTTTATGACAGATTGCCTGGCCTTGCACGCTGTGCAGGCTGGGAGCGACTGTAGGTGTGTATGTGCGCGTGGATGCCCCCTTTGTTGCTGGGCTGTCATGGTGCGTTTATATACATGTTTATATCGAACATTCAGCGGCTTGGTGTTGACACCTTGTGTCACAATCCACACCTCACCTCTTAGTGTTCATGAGAAGTGATTTGAAAATAATGGTTGTAGCAAATGCAAATGCAGGTAGATGAGGAGGAACCAGCGGGTTTGCCTTTTCTTATGTTTGCCTCTGTGTTCTAGTGTTGTTGTGTTACTTATGTCTCTAGTTTTTTAATATTATTGTTTCGTTTTTGTTCTCGGTCCTTAATTGGGAAATAACATTCGATACATTCTACGAGGGAGTGAATACCGACACATCCATCTTGTGTAAAACATGAGTTGTTTAGGGTGATGCACTGTTGCAGGTGACTGCGTGGTTTGTTGGATGTCGAGGCGATGTTTATCAAACCGAACATATTAATGATACACAGGCTTGGACAAAGTTCTAAATTGTATACTCATTTTCAGATATCATAGTTTCTTCACATTATGCATGCTGGTTATAGCTTCTGATTTGACAAATAACTGATTTTTTTTTCTTGGTGGTGGTTTCCGATATTGGTAATACTATATAGCTAACTTTTAAATATAAATAATAATGTGTTGCTAACAATATATCATAACTTAAAACTGCCATATTATGTTGGTAATTCTCTGATTCGACTCAGTTACATAAACCTTTGTTGATGATCCAGAAAGCAAAGGTGAAAGCTATGACCTCTGCCTCCTTCAAACGATGTACATGAATATTAATACAAAGCAACATTTACACGAATACTCATTTCATAGGTTAACCGTCAACAACAAGCAGAAACAGATGTACAGTACAGAATGTCCCGCCCCGTGGTGCGACGATTGATTATAAATATTATTTCTCTAATGCTCTGTGTTTATACTGATGACAATTATTATACGTTTATATGGGTACATTATTTTTATAGATGATAAATACATGTATGAGGACAGCAACACGTGCGGACGTACACTTGCAGACACATATCAACACAGTGGCAAACACACTGATATTCACATTAACACACACTGACAGACACAAACATTAACACATTAATAAGCACAGTGAAAAGCACACCGATACTGACACACTGACACTGAGATGCACACGTACAGTTTTATACACACGCGCCGACAGACACGCACATGCATACACACCTTGAGTACAAGTGTGAGCCCGGCAAACACACCGTAACCCACATTCACTGTACACTCAGGTGAACGACTGCCAGTCGTAAGTCCAACAATTAGCTACTACACGACCTTTTTTTCTAGTTATCTTCATTCATGACCGTGTACCCCGGGTATGAATGACGCGCGACGGATCGAGCAGGGTACCTTCCAGTCGATACCCCTTTATCAGCGCACCCGGGACTGCCCACGAGTCTATGCTAAGAAAGGGCTTGAGTGCCGGGAGAGAGGGAGAGGGGACAGGGGGAGAAGAGAGAGAAAAAAAAGTCCCCCAGTTTGATTAAGTACTATTTTGGAGCCCAAGCCGCTTGCTGCGTGTGCGCGCCAGGTGGATTCACGGGTGTATAAACCCCACAGGGCGTGCATTCCGTAGCACAGGCACTGTGGAGTTACCTGTGGAGTTACCTGTATGTGCACAGAGTGCACACCGGGCCCCGGCTTCGCCTGGCTTGCTGCTACCTGCCGGCGGTGGAACAAGAAAGGACCGTGTGCGACACTGAGCGCGACGTCAACAGGTGAGAGAAGGAGACATTCACTGACAGCAGCGACACAGTCGTGCACAGGTAGACAGACAGTCTGCAGTCAGGTACCTTCAGGTAAACACACACACCGGCCACGACTAGTGTCAGGGAGGAACTTTCGTGGAATTCATGGAACTGAAAACCTTCTGTGTTTAAAGTGGGAGGCACGAATTTAAATTTTCTTCCGTTGTGGATATCGACTTGACCCCTGACCTGTGGAGGTCGGAAGCAGTGCCTGAGAAAGTGAGGAGACACTCGAGGGAAGGCATTTCATTTACCTGGATATTCCTCCACCTGTTCCTATCCTTGTGTGAACACAGCCGCGAGTTGCAAGGTCGATGACTGTGGAGTGTGGAGTTACAGGGAAGGTGAGAGGCGGTGGGAGTTGTTACCTGTCCTGTCATGTGATGCACATTCCAGCAGTCAGCGCAGAGACTCACGCGTGGATTTACGCACGACAGACGAACTAAATGTGAGTACATGTACTCGTGTGTGTGTGTGGGCGCGCTTGATAACACACTAGCTCACCATTCATCACAGTTTGTTGCGGAGGTTGGATTCAAATAGTTTTCTAGTAAATACATGCAATGTCAATAAACAAACACACCCTCTCGCTTTCACTCTCTCATTCACGCGCATACACGCGCGCGAACTCACGCATGCGCAGACAGGGAGGAATAGAGTGTGAAAGTATGAACATCTGAGGTAGAGGAGGTAGAAGAAGAATAACAAGACATTCCCGTGACTTGTTTACAGCCAGGTAACAAACAGTGTGACTTAATCCTCATAATCCCGCTGACGACCATTGACTTGAGCTGTTAGTGAGAGAGATGTCAACAGTTTCTCTCTCTCTCCTTTATAAAGAAAATAATGGATTTTGGAGTTACCGAGAGCTTCTCAAATCTTGGGTGTGTTCGCATTCTCGGGACTACGGTTTCAGGTTAATCCTGAGGGCGAATTAGCACATCATCACGTCTGTTAGTATACTTTATTCCGTCTACTACTACTGATTAATAAAGTATCAACCTTTATATTTTATCAGATATTCCACATGATAACATTCTGTCCACAAAGACAAATGCATGTACCAGTCTCTGCTTTTCGACACACATGCACACACATCCGCCTCATTCTCATCTTTACTTTTGTCCACTGTCTGCAAGTGTTACTTATACTGTTACTACATGTAATAGTTTATCCTGTGTTATATATATACTAGTATATCCCGTGTTATTTATACTAGTATATCCTGTGTTACTGACCCTCGCATGGTACCAGCACCACCTTCAGGTCTGATATTATCAGAGTACGAAGAAAAGCCGAGATAAGTCGTGCGGCACTCTATACTCTCACTCCATGTTCATGGCCTCAATGAAGACCACGCGGACGCAATGGGAGGCACGTCCACAGGGTTGTGGGGGGGAGCAGTTATGCTGCGCGTGTTGATCTACACTTTCTTCGCCGGAGTCCTCGACACCGTATTGCTAATAGTGGATACAACTTGACAGCCGACAACGCAGCCTGTCACGCGCGTCCTCCTCTTATCTGGAGGAGGAGATAACCCTGCACTTCCCCTTCACCCCCTTCCTCTAGTCACCTCAACACACCCCTCATCTCCCACACACCCACCTACGGACGGTGCTAGTCTGAGGGCGGCGCACACTCACAGACGCACCGCCGGCCTGTCGCACGTCGCAGGGATGACGCACGGTGTCGCAGGCCGTTAGAGGTCGGCGGGGAGGATACGGGGAGGGGGAGAGAAAACAATGTCAGTACGATAATAGTCGTGCAGACTGAGCTTATTATTCAAGCCAGCAGCTTAATTAACTTGGTGATCTGTCAACCTGCATTCACGATCAGCGCCGACCTGCCTAAGGTCAAAGTTCGCGCCATCACTGATACTGCGGTGCATGGTGCCATCCTTATGTCCAAGGTGTGGGGATAATAGCGACCTGACTTGTTCTCCCCCTCACCCTGGGTACCCCTCATGAACAGCAGTTGGCCTTTGCTTATCTGTACTTCGTTATGTGACCGTTCATCCGTTCTGTCAGATGTACTCTGGGTTTTGGCCTATTTCATCGTTAGAGAAGAGGTAACCGACATTGTAGTTTGTAATGGAGGTTGAGTTACATTTTTCATTCTATGTGTGCATGTCACAACACCCCGCTATGTGTGGGTAGCAGGAGTGGAGGGGTAGGTCGTACACACTCATATTGACATGTCTAACCTTTCAATACATTCTGATGTCATCAAAGTTCCTCACCGGAAGTCTTGTTGTTGCGGACAACAGCAGACGTGAGGCCTGATTAATGTCGGGCCCGAGGAATACTGAATGGAGGCAACGCCAGTCACAGAGTGGAAGGAGGGTTAGGAGGTCAGAGGTCAGGAGAAAAGTGCCGGCCCGTGCTGCACGCACAAAACCCAGCGAAGGTTTTCTTTTTTTCTTCCCTTCTTTTTAAGAATTTTACTTCAGGTGTCACACCGGTCTGGTGTTGTTGGTGACTGACCTTCCATGAACTTTAGTATTTCTTTCCCGTCGATAAAAAGCGTCCATAATTTTGAGAAAGTGGGCGCGGTTCTTACATAAAAAAATACTTCATTGCCTGAAATTCGTACGTACGTACAGAAAGATATACAAAGGTACTTGCAAAGTGGTGTGTGTGTGAAAGAGAGACAGGTAGTCATTATCTCGTATAATACATCAGCAGCTGTCCACAGGCCGGTGAATCACTTCTGATAAGTTTATCAGGAGTATGTTGGTGGTCTTTGTTTATTGGTGGTCAACGCCTGAACTTATCATTTCTTCATAGACTCTTTTTCCTTTGTGCATCCTTTACATTTTCGTTCTCTCTATCGTCAGAGCTTGAAATACTCGAGGTAAAACAGTGAAAGTTGTCGTTAAGACACGCAAAGGTACAGATCGCTTTCGTGCCGCTTGCCGCCTACGTGCCGCGTGAGGTCTGTCCGCCACGTGCCGTCTACGGCCCCGCGTATCGCCGCCCCGCTGTGTGTCGCCACTGTGCGGAGTATCACCTACACGCCAAGTCTCACCTACCTGCCGCAGGTCACAGGTATCCACACGGTCTGTCAGCGATCTGCATTGTCAGGCAGCTGCCAAGGGATTCCGTGACGACGACGACAACGAGATCATCTGCATCAGAATGCCGCAAGAATGTGCAGCTGCGGCAAGCCGGGCGTGTTTATTTACACCACAGCTTCATTGGCTCGTGAGGGATTAAGATAGAGCGAAGAAAGAACTATCTTTACGATCCAGAAAACCAGAAAAAAATACGAAAAAAATATAGATAGCTCAGGTGGGGGAAAAAAATCCGACGCTTTGTCCTTTGAAGGATTTTAAACCGACAGGTGGACGATCACAGTTGTGTTTCGATGGAAATCTTTGCACTTGTTCTGTCCATGCTATTTTCAGCCACAGTGAAGCACCAGCAAGAAGTAATAAATGCTATTACCACACACACAAGCACTCGCTCACAGATATATATATAAGTGGCGATAGGAGATAAGAGTTGATGCTCAACATTTAAAGGAATGTCACAGCCTCAACCGTTTGACACACCCGTCGTCGACGAAAACGAATGCTGACAAATCATCGTCAGCGATGACATTTGTTTTCATGTCCATGGTTGACAGTGTTTTTACGGGACGTTTACAGTGATCCCCCTTTCCCCACCCGCAACAACCATGCCCCCCGTGCCCCCCATACCCCACACCACTCACCCCCCGGGCCAAGCTCGTCGCGTTACGTTTGTGGTTGCCGCGGGGGGTGATAACTGGGTGGCTGGCAAGAAATGTGAAGAATGCGCTTGACAGTCGATTTATCGAGGAGGGATGTGAGTCACAGGCGGACAAGAGGACAGACTGTGTGTGCACCCAGCGTCCCCGGCCGTCCTCCCTCCCAGGCTTTGATGGTATCGACGGCAAACACGTTTAACGTCTGACGCGTGCACCCGCCATGGCTTCACGACGTTGCATGGACCATAAACAGCCGACCCCGGACCCCAGCACATAACAGCGCAGACCCCCGACCCCACCGCAGTTTGTTGACTCAGTAAGGGGCTTCATGAAACCGGAGGGCATCATTCTTTCCTTCCATTTTTACTGAAGAGGGTAGGAGTGGGGGAAGAATAAGAAGATGGAGGTGGGGGAGTGAAAAGAGTTAGGGGTGAGGTGGATTGGGGGGTAGTAAATACTTTCAGTTTGTTTCAGGCACGTATCTAGCGAATGAATTGATGTTAATGTCTAACATAGACTTTAAAAGTTGTTAAACTTGATCCACATGTGCGCCGACTTGACTCCCATGAGGGGTGAGCTTTACATGCACCCACGTTCGCCAGCTCACGCAGAGAGTAGCTCCGGGGTACCTAGAGAGAGACAGAGGGAGAGAGACAGAGACTGCGGTGTACACTCGTGCTTTGCTACTCTGACGTGCATGATGGATGGAGGAGAGGATTTGGAGAGAGTGCGAGAGGTCTGTGTCCGTACAACCTTGAGACAGAAACCAGAAATAAAATGTTGGAAGTGAGGTCACAAACGGTTCACGTTGCATTAGTAGACAGAACAATTTTTTTTCTTTAAAAAAGCGGATTCGGATCTTCCTATTCTCAGGGTGGCATTACACTGATATTCTCTCTCTCTCCTACACACACACCGCGCGCGCAAACACGAAAGTATAATCCAACATCAGCGCGTGGGATTTTGATTTATTTATATATGAAATTAATTGTGCATATTAGAAAATATGTAATTATGTATAATAAAATAAATGATAACATCTTTGGAAAGACTTTGTCATCTGTTTCTGTCACCATCGCCGAGTTTGCTGAATTGCATTTACCTCCTTTTTATTCTTCCACTTGTCGTGGTGTGTGCACACGTGGAGACAACGGCTGTCTTGTTCTCCTCCCATGAAGAAGACAAGGTAGCGACCTCCGAGCCTCCTTTGCCCTTCCTACAACGCAGATGCTGTCTTGCAGACGTTAGATGTTGGGATTGCAGCAGCACGTGCACAGACAGGATGTGTTCGAGGTCCGCACAGCAAGGAGGTACCTGGAGTGACGTGCATCTACGTCAGCGCGGGGATTGGCCCATCGCTCTTTTTTCTCTTTTCTCTCCCAGCCTCACCTTGTAATTCTTTACTTTCTTTGTGGAGGCCTACATATCGCCCGCTTTGCAGATGCTTGCATATCACATCATCTCCGTCTTTCAAGTCATTATTTCCGACAAGGCGTTACAAAAGTCGTATTTACTATCATCTGTTTGTCGGCTACCCGGCATCAGACGACTTCTCGACACGCCTCTCGGTTTCCGGCCTCCAGGCGCATGCGTATGTCAGCAATACATACTGGTAGCCTCACGGAGGGGAACGCATGCACACACACACACGTGGGGTACACGGGTAGACCTTCTCGTGTCAGTCGGAAGCCAGTCGAGCCGTGAAATGACAAGGATGTTTGGAAGCAATTTTCAGAAGTGAAACTTGGAGCAGCTACATTTTTTTTCTTTTTGTGTTTGTGTGTGTGATACAAGCAGATGGTTCTTGATGTTTGTGGAGGATGCATTGAAAACTATTCACCAAAAATCAACGCAAAGAACTGACTGAAAACATTATGATCCTTTGATCTTCTAAGGAGTCAACAATTACCATGCAAAAGTTTTTTGCCAGTTGATTTATTGTGCATGATAATAGTGCATCGTTTGTCTTCTAACCTCGCATTTACAAAGGGATTGTTTTGTGTGTTGATGGGAGGAGAGGTTTTATTGTACAAAGGCACACGTTTATGCATAGGGCCTCCATTGAATATTGTCCATAAAATGAATTTGTAACCGTTTGTTCGTGTGACGTTGAGTCGAACCTAGTATCTCGAGACATCGACAAAACATCAACAGAACTAATCAACAGATTAATTTTGTCCTCGATGGGTTCAGATTACTACTAATCCTCATTATCGTAACAGAAGCTGACACTCTTCACAAAGTATCTTTTTTGAAAAGTTTGAAAGTGGTTTTGAAAGGTTCATGGCAATTTTTAAAAAGACTCGAGCTTATTTTCCCAAACGATTTCTTCTGAATATTTCGAGCCGGGTGCTTATCGTGGCGACATCGGGTGTCGCTTACTAAAGGGTAATCCGGGGCTGCCCCTACTCCCAGTCGCGTGACCAGCCAGTAAATCACCCAAAGTGGCCGGCGGTTGGTGGCTGAACTCCACTTGTCAGGACTGGATTAGGAGCCCCCGGCCATCCAGATAATGCCCCTTCACTCGGGGCACCCAGTCTTCCTTGAATTCCTCCAGTCCTCACTTGTCTGTCGTTACCGCCAGTCATCGGTCGCAGACTGTCTTGTAGTTGCACCGCGTGTCTTTGTGGCTGTCGGTGCCCCAACCTTCTGGCTAGAGGTAGGTTGGGAGTGGCAGCGTGGAGTTACCCACCATCGGACCACCTCCCTACCCCACACCCACTCCCGGAGGTAGTTTAAAAGGCGTCTGACGTCACATTTCTCCCGTCAACCCGCGCGGTGACCGTTGTGACTGAGAACCTCAGTTCCTCAATGCACCCACACCATTGAAGGTGTTGTTTGTGGTTCTTTGAAGCTGGCACAATCCGAGGCTTGAACGCAGTATACAATCAGGGGATATCTTCAAGAACTAGTCAAAGGACCGGTGTGACACAGTCGCTAGCGGAATAATAACTCAGACCGACAGTAATGAGTTGGAGTGTCTGCATGGCAGGACACCAGACACTAGCACAGACTGACGGACACTAATCAAACTTATCATGCGATATTTCAACAGAAAAAAAACTGTGGACGCTATGAAGGAATCATGTGACAAGCTATGCAATAAGTGTGTAACTTGTAACCGATGACAGTTGTTATACTCCGTGTTTCGGGGGCATCTGAAATAACTTTGCTATTTTCTACCTACAGTCACCTTCACTCCATGTCCAGGTTCTTCTGTCAGGCATTCATGTAAAGAACACACCACACCTTTGCATCTAGGATTATTTTATGTCGACATGTTATTGTAGGAAGCTGTACTCCTTTTATAAAGTTTATAAACAAAGTCTTGATTGACATACCTGTAATTAGCACACACCTGTGAGGTGGTGGTATACACCGCAATAAACTATCTGCCGGGTATTTTTATACCTTGAACATTGGGTGAATGTAAAAGTACATGGCACATACCACACCAGGCACTGTTTTCGGACAAAGAATCAACAAACATCACGAGGAGTTAAAGTTTCTGTTTTGTTGGCTTCCTGTGTGTGAGACGTAGTGAAGATGGAGGATGGCTGAGAAGACCTCACTGTAGCTAGTCTCGGTGCTTGCAGTAGATAAAGACTGACTAATGTTATCTACAAACGACACCGAGGTTTATAATGATCTTGCCAATCAGACGTACGCTCCGTGCCAGAGCCATGAACTTGCCAGAGTTCGCTATGGAAACCAGATCGTGGTTGACAGGAATGGCTAATGGAAACCCGTGGTTCTCCGAGACGAGGCCAGAAACAACTGAAGCAATTAAAATTTCTTTTAGAAGTTGCGGGAATGAGTTGCCAGGAAAAAGCACGTGCACTGTATGGTAGTGTGTACGTACCTGAACATTAACATTCCAGACTCGCCTACCTACCCGCCAGCCTCCAAAAACCGACATTGCTGGCGATGTTTTATTGTCTTTGTAAAGCAGCGCTTTAACCCCTTGGCTGCCTCCTGGTCTCGTGCACATGGAGGAGGAGCCACTATAGCCATGTCTGTGGTGTACTTGTGTCTGTTTTGTATGTGGGGTCCACAGTCGATGCGACACAATTATGAACGACTTTCCTTTCAAACGGAAGCACCACCCGAGACAGTGTGTGGTGAGTGTGCTTCACCGCCATGTACCCGTGTTACGCTTGGCCGGGTTCCAGGCATAAGTCTTCTGCTCTAGTGCCACTTGACAACCGTCATTGATATGTACATTTGTGCGAACCATGTCGCGTGCAGGTGTGAACAAAGATTTGAATGTACACGAATATCTTGATTTCCGTTAACTAAGGTGTAAAAAAAAAAGCCCGCTTATTTTCCAAAGTTGGAATTCTCCTCTGCCATTGCTAGAAATAATCCGTTAAAGCAAAAATAATACATTTATTTTGAGCAGACTCATACATATGTGCGAGCGAAGTGTAAGGTAATGTACTTAGTTACTTGGATGACTGGCACGAGGACGGGTAGTCTAGCTTGGTTTTCCAAACGACGCAGTCGTCGAGACGACGCCAGGAACATCACCTCGATAACTTAGACCTGAAACGACTGTAGGTGGAACTCTTTCGTGCTTTTTGTGGACCTCCTGTACACAGAGTAATTTCCCTTTGTTCTTCTAGCGATCATATCATCAAAACATCAAAAGGCTCGAGACGTACTAACCTTAGTTACCTTCACATACCTGCTGCCATAGTCATAGCATAGATAGTACAAAGACCCGTTTCCACAACTAAAAAATTTCCACCAACATGCATTTAAACTTGTGGAGAATCCATGATTGCTGCTGCTGCCTCCCTCACATCACGCAGACACACACACGTACGGTTGGAGAACGATTAGCAGCTGCAAGGGTCGGAGTCAACCCTCTTCTCGATGCTCAAATTCGTCCACGTGACACTTGTAGTGCACCATGCAGGCAAGTGAATGCACCTCACGGTTTTTGCCAGTCACTACCCACGAGATGCTGGAGTTGGAACCTCGGTTGCTGTGGAATCCTGTCCAATATGGCGGCAACTGGCGAAGACGTTAGTGCTGACGGTCGGTGTGAGTGCCCTGGGCGAGCGTCTGCTCTGTCGTCGAGGAAAATCTCAGTTATTTCGCTGGCACCTGTTTGTCCCGGGCAAAGACGAGATGCCTGCCAGCTGCCCGAGGCGTGAAGGTAGCCTGACCTCCTCCCGCTCACCATCCCAGCCTCCCCTCTGTCTCTCTCACTTGCTCTTGTCGTCTCAAGACCGTAATCAGGGTTAGCTTTTTGCTTACCCCATCGTGATAAGACAGAAAGAGAGAGGAGGAGAGAAATGTGTGTTAGTTTTTTTGTGCTCGACCGTTTTCTGCCGTTGGCTGACGTGGTTGTCAGGTTATTTCTCTCTCAGTATCGGCTTACACCGGGGATTGCTGAACAGTTAACTGCCAAAACATGTAGAGATGAAAATGTCAAAAGTGGTGACATGTCTGTCACATCATTTAACAAAGTGATGTAAAAAAATAAAAATCAGCCTCAGTTCTAGCTGTTCCGGATTTAGCAGGTATTCCAAGAAGGCAGAAGACGCCATTAAAGATGCGGCTATTCCTAATTTTCTCAACAATTTATTTTCATAGCAAAAGGAGATACACAGTCACATCTTGACTTGAGAAGTATAGCTTATACGTCATCATACGACTATCACTACGTCATTTAACAAAACGTCCACGTCATTCTTTGTTATCACTACGTCATTTAGCAAAACAGCCACGTCATTCTCCATTCTGACTCAGACACCACTACGCGGTATCAAGCATCACTACGTCATTCAGCAGCACTACGGTGTTCGCACTACAGTAAAGCTGCTGAGCCAGGACAGAAGTCGCTAAACCAGGGCTTCTGCTAAGGCTAATTCAGGACCCCTTCTTCACCTTGTTCTTTGCCCACTTTGGAGGGGACCCATCGACGAAAATTGAAGTCCTCCGAACTTTTAATGCGTACTGTACGCAATTTTTTGCGTAAGCAGAAGCCCTGTAAACACACTGCACTTACACACTCCTCACGTGTGTGAGTTGTACCCCACTTCTTACCTGACCTCTCCCCTCTCCCCTCCCCCACCATACCCCCCTAGCCACTGAGGAGAACGTAGTGTGCGTCCGTGAACGTTGGCGTGCGCTGTCAGGTGTGTGTACTTGTGAGTGCGTGAACGTGTATGTCTGTGTCTGACGGAAACCTATCCCGGGTGTCAGACAGCGTTCTTCCTGTTTCTGTCTCGCACTCCGTTGCCATGTCTGCAAATAACGGAAACCCTGCCCCCCCGACCCCCGCCACCGCAGTTTTTGTGTCATGTGGTTAGCATATTCATATTCGACTTGATGCATGGCCTGACATTATGAATAATGTGGCCGCAAAACAGCAAAACCTGCAAGCCTGACAAGAAAAGTTGACAGAGGCACTGACAGTGGATCGGTGACGTTACAGTGGTGTTACAGTGTGATACACTTGGTGATAATGCACTCTTTAATTCTGCACTTAGTCCTGTGTGTGGACCTCCGCTACTTACCATCAAGACTTTCATGTATTCATCTGCTACTTCTGTACCTGAGGATGTAGGACTGACAAGCCCGCCATTTCATTGTCCCTTGTGAGAAGAAGACTTATTTTACAGCATTTCTCCTTCATAGTTCTGCTGTAGTCATACTTTCCTTGTCCTTACTGTGTCGTATCTTTTTATCGGTAATATTTTATGATCTTTTACTTGGTTTGTTTTGTTGGCAGTCTCTGCCAATACGAATGACAAAAAAAGTTTTGGCTTTTCTCAGGAATATAAGTTTAATTATAAATAGATTTCAATGAAGACGTCCAGAAATTTCTTTTGTAGGACAGATGAGTAAATGACTAAATAACTGTTTCTGTGTCAAACGATAATTCTGCAGACTAGAACTGATGGTCAACTGATTTCACCTCTGTAAACAAATAAATTATAAAAAAAAAACACGCTTACATTCATAAAGCAATTTTTTGCAGCTGCGTAACACAGAGTAAATGGTAAAAAGGAAAAGAAAGAAGAAATGAATGAAAACACCAAACAAGAGTTAATTATTTTAAGGGAAACGCATATCGTGGGAGGAAATGATGCAAGTGCAAGCGGAAGTGAGAAAGCTTGGCGAAGACTGCGTTCCTCTAATAATGAACTTCGCGTTTGTAATTTGCAGGAAAGGAAGTTTAGCTCGCGACCATCAGCACAGCGATGTCACAGGGTGCTTGTCACAGTGCACCACTTACAAGCAGCTGTAGGGTCCGGCCTCACAATTTCTCGAGTGATAAACGGTCAACATCTTCCTGCCTTTCTTGTTCTTACATCAGTGTTGCCCCTGTTTTCAGTCTACAGAACCTCTCGCCTCTGTTTCCATCAGACACAGACTGCGTGCCACGTTCACATTGTTTACATGTTTGTAATGGTGTGTGCTGGGATCGCTTCTTTGCAGTTATATAAAGTTTAATCTCGTGCAAAGAGATTGGTACACGTGGTTGTATAACTGACACTCCAGCGATCGCCGTATCATCATCGTCGTCGTTGTTGTCGTCCTTTCCCCTCCTCATCGGACATCAGAAATCTTCGTTGCCATTATCTGCACCTGCTTTTTTTTACTCGCTGAAATGTAATGGCTTAAAGTGGAAACTTTCTCGATCTCTCTCACAACAGCACACATTCAGTCTGCTTCAGATGTAATAAACTCTGGCTTCTACTTCCAGCAGTCGGGCGATATTTCTCATCTTGTGCTCCAAACACTTAAACATGGAGTGACACATCAGTGTTGAATTTCTTCTGTCATTTCTGGCTTGTTTATACTTATGTGTACATTGGGTACATCTCTGCAAATCATTGATATAAATCACAGCTATGCGCATTCCCCACATTGACAAATGACAACAAACAAATTAGTCAACGTGTTCTTCGTTTTCATGAGTGCAAATAGTTTTCGGCCGGCAATTTGGAGGAATTAATTAAAGAGATCGTAAATAGCTGTATTAAAACACGGACAATGAGTCTCTGGGGTGGATCCCACCTTTACCAACCCTTACATGTGATCCGGGACAAAACAATTAGACAAAGGTGAGCTCCTTGCGACGCCCTAGGGTTGCTTTGCAGGCAAGTCACGGCAGGAAGACGCAGGACTGAAGATGGCACAGGTCTCGTCTGCAGACGACTCCAAGCGAGACTTAATGAGATGTGAGGTAGGCTCAGCCTCTTGTTTCAGTCCGCAGCAAGGATGACTCAACATTTTCTGAAAGTGGAGAAAAGTTCACGTGAGGGGAGGGATCCGTGTGGTCTCCTGATAAATCTAAGACTAGTTATTTTTAGAAACTCATTGTTTTAACAATTCAATCCATGGTGGGGAGATAAGGAAGTGAAATAACGGTTTACCGAGGGATAGTTGTGGGAGGAGAAGCCCGGTACATCACGTACGTCAGTTTGTTCATCCTCAAGATGTGTAAACGATACGCAGATGCTTGCACATACGGCTTGTCCAGGTGTGCTCAGGTAACCTCTCCACAGTTTGTACAGATTCTGTCAACACTGAGCATGTTGGGGGAGTTGGTCCTGTGCCGGGCGGACCCGAGTCCGTTTGATTCAACGTCTACATGGGTGGACAATGTCATTCCGCCGACTCGTTTTTATTCATTTCGCAATGGGGTGGGGATAGCGCAGGCATTTGGAATGTTTCTTTGCGATTGAACTAGGGTAGCTCACAACCTGTTCTTTAGAGTTCCTTCTTCTTTCAGTCATGGGATTGTACATACTTGATGAGTGATTTGTTCGTCAAAACAATTAGGAGTAGTGTTAAGTAGAAACGACAGTCGCTTTCAGTGATAATTCAGGTAACGAGAAATTCACTCGAAGGTAACACAGAAGTAAGTCCCTGGGTTCAGATATTTATAGCTGAGACTCAATATCCGCAAGAATGAGAAACATTTAAATACAGATTTCTGCTGTAAGTGTTCTAGATATTTGGCAAAACAAACAAGCGACAGGTGTTAGGTTGTGTGATCACCGTTTTATTTTAAGCACAAGACGAGAAGAGTGTCTAGTAGACGTCATCGTAACATCTCCGACCAAAGAAGTATTTGGTGCAAGTTTTGAACCCTCGGGGCATGAAATTGGAGGACGAATTGCGAGGCAGGTTAGTGTGGCAACTGTAAAGTCGTTCTGTCAACAACCCGGCTGGCTGCGAACAAACACGGGGGGGGAAAAAACCATCAGTGGAATGAATAAACTCATACTTTAGTGGCAGCCTTTTACAAAACAGGAGAAAAAAAATATGTCGGCTACGTGGAGTAGAAAACTGGATGCCGACTGGAGAGTCCGGGGGTTGTGCCTGGGGTGGGAGGAACGTTTCTTTTTTTTTTTTTTTTTTTTTCATCCAGCCGTCGTGTGAAATTGCTGGAGAGAGTTGGGTTGCTGGAGTCTACGACCTAAATAGCACCAGGGGCTTAAAGGAAAAGTGGCTGATGGGATTAAAAAACAAAAACAACAACTCAATCACATGCAGGAAGTCGGTCGAGTGATTGTGTGAGTGATCATTTTTTGGGGGGATACAAATTTAGTTGTGAGACATCTCAGTTTTCATCCTATGCTTTGTGAATCACTGGTCCAACTGTACTCGATTTAGTGCGTTTTTTTACAAGCTATAATCTGTTTACATCCGTAGTTTTATTTTGTTACTTACAAAGCTTTATTGACACAAAACACATAAAAAATTAAACTAATACATCCTTAGTTGCTTGCTCAGCTCACACATACACAGTCCACGGTTACCGTGTACGAGGAAGTCACTGACCAAGCCTGACGACGACGACGATGACAGCCCTCCCCTCACTCCCTCACCCCACGTGGCGCCTGGTGAGCTGAATAAGTGTAAGCGGCAGTGTGTCGGTGTGTGTGTCCTCGCTGGCGGCCCGTTGTATCTCAGATCAAACCACAGGCGGGGGCCCAGGTAACAAGAGCTGCTGCTACCGCACTGTGCGCCTTGTATGTTTGCACTTTAATTTTCATGCGACCTGTCGAGGCGCCAAGCAGCGTGAAGAAAAACTGTGCCCCTGCCCCTGCCCCACCCCCTGCCCTCTGCAGCCCCTCCCTTCGACCGCTGTGCCCGTACAGTAAGTATGCTTTTAGGTTAATGGTGAACGGGAGTGTCGGTGTAAATTGAGGAAGATAACCCTGTGACCCTCGTGCCCCCGTCCTCTCGCCCAGTCAGAGGTTGGTCGGCGATGATAGCTGCCGATCATCGTTAGAAGTCAAAACTTCTGGAAGTTCAAAGAAGCTAGTTTACCAAGATGTCTTTGAAGTCCTCACGATCAAGCTGTTGATGAAGTCGGTACTCTTAGGGTACGCAGGCAGATGGCACTAAAGTCTGCTCTACCCGGTATGGACATACTACAGGGTGGTAAGAAAAACTTGAAAAAAAAGTTTCGCTTCCTTGAATGAACTCGTTGTGATTAGTACAAAAATATCTATGGGTTTCGTCGACTTTTTTCTCACCTGTGATCTTACCGTACCCTTTAATAATGTTATGTACTCACTCACTCTGGAATTGTCTCACCTATCTCTCTCCCCACACACGCACACACACGTGTCACTGTCTGTTGTGGTCGGCGTGCGTCTTTATCAGTCTCCCCTGTTGATCTGCTGATGGTGTCGTGTCACAACACCCGAGTCCCGATGGCGTCCTATCTCCGACATCTGCCACCTGGCGTGCCACGAGTGCGGGCAGCACGCAGCGACCGTCAAGACCTTATCGGGTGTCCCGCCTGCCCTCGTGCACGAGACTGGACAGTCACCGACAATCACAACGTGTGAAATATGCGTGCACGTGAGAACAGTTGTGAATACACAGTCCTCATGCCTTCCTCCGTAGTAAATGTTAACCCGGGTATTTAATTAAGAAACGAAGAAGGGGGTGCTTTAATCGGGTGGATGACATGCCAGACCTAGTGATCGCACGGGAGGGGTTAATGCTACTTCCCTGTACTGTTTCTGACAATGTCTTTCATTCTGTAGCGATTGCATATAATAATAATATTGGAGATGTAAAAAAAAAGTGGCATCATGGATGGTTTAGGGAATGAGGGATGAGAGAAGGGGAAGAGGATGTTGCGCAATGGCGTGGTCGTTACCTGCAGCCTGCTGTCGACACAGCGAGTGGGTGGCCGCTTTGAAGTGAGAACTGTAGCCGTGACGCGTGCCGTCACGCGCGACTCGTCAAAGCGTAGTGCGACGGTTGGTGACGTGACAAGGGGGCGAGCCTTTGTCGGGCGTCGGCGACAGCTTCAGCCTGGGTCAGGTGCACGGTGTTGGCGGAAACCATTCCGACTACCCGTGGTATTGTTGCCGCAGTTGTAGGTAACACAAGTGTGGGACGGGTGGCTTATCATTCTCTGGTTACGGTCGTGGGTACGTCAACAATTTTGTTTGTAAGCCGGTCCACTTGATAAATTGGGCCGCCTGACATGTTTAGGACCGCACCATGGAGCAGAAGCCAGACACGAGAGACAGAGAGGTGGGGAAGGGGTCAGGTAATCTAGCTTTCAAAGAAAACCTCGGATGTTGTATATCTGCTTAAACCCTTTCTTAATATGCAAGGAAATTTGCTTTAAAATTATATTTTAATAACATTTCTTTTGTTTTTCACATCGTTTAAAGGTTCAGTCAAATGACTGCGAACATTGGTGGCGGGGTTCACATATAATGCAGTCTGACTTACAGGAAATGCTACCTGAAGTGAGAGAGCATCACTCAGACAGGCCTGAGTGCATGTGGTGCCAGCACTATCTGGTCTCGAGACTTGCTAGCAAGGCAAAGATCGGCCTCACATGCGGGAATCTTAAAGTTAAAGAGGTGTGTGTGTGTGAAAGAAAGAGAAAGACTGAAGAGAATGAAAGAGAGCGCGCCGAGGAAAGATTCTATTGGATTTCGATAATTAAAACATTTATTATTACGCAAAGGACTGGAAGCGGTTGCCTATGACATTACCGCGAAGACTCAAGACAAGAAGAGGACAGCGATGAGGACAACAAAGATGGGAGGAAAGGAATGGAGAACTTCGGTTCCAAAGTCACATTTTTACACAACTATCGTGACTACCCCGCCCTCTCTATTATGTTCTTTTTTATCCAAGCAAGATGTCCTCTCCAACCCTTACTTTCCTCTCACACCCTCCATCAACATCAGATTCTGTTACAGACTGCACCGACCTGGCTTGCACTCCAATCACAACGGCAAAAGGCGTGGACCCAATGCTGTCTCTGTCAGCACACAAACACACTAACAATCAGAATAACAATCAAACATACACAAGTGATACAGAGCTAAAAAAAACGATGAACCCACCCAAAACACGCGAAGTGTAAACAATGTTGGGGAGGGTGGCAGGGGCTGACGGGAGGGGTTAAGGAAATAAACTAAAGTGAACTTCAGGCAGAAGTCGTGCAGGGACTCCAAGCCATCCGATCAATTGAGCTTTCTGCCTTCTGTTTCCTGGGAACAAGGGGATGCCATTAGCAGGAGGTCGCGCACTCTGCCAGCAAAGCGTGGAGCATTAGAGAAAAGGCCGTAATCCTTTATTTCTGGAGCGCCAGCCAGGGGGTGGAAGTCCTCCTGCCACTTGCCCCTCCCTCTTCCCCCGTATCTCCCGCCGTCTATCCTTGCTGCCAGTCCACTTTAGTCAGCGTATTTTCCGGTCTTCCGACCTGGAAGTGGTCTCCTTGCCAGATAATTGCAATCAAGGTCAACACGAACGAGATAAGCAACCCTTTGGACCGAAGCCGCTTTGGTAGAAGTTGAGCCCCCGGGTTAATGACCGAGCCGCCTTCCTTTTCAATTAAAGAGACGCCGCGTGCAACGCTTGAGCAGTCAGTGGTGGCCGCCAGGACGATGCTGGTCCAGCGGTTTCACCAGCTTACAGAAGCTGTGCCATGGGTTCATGTTTTGGGTCTTCTAAGCCCCCTGGTGTGACTTACTGGTTCGGTATTATCGCGCATCCTTTCCTCTGATAGGTGTTGATAATTTTTTTTTTTTTGTTGACAAAAGTTGTTTGCCCAAGGAATATACTTGCCCATCACCTTCCCATAATGCCAAGAAACTAAACTCGTCTTATAGACGATGAGGTTTGAGTTCTCAGTGGCACACCCATCTCGCGTCCTCCTGTCTCGCCAGACCGGTGTGTCTGTCTATCAACTCTATTTTCCAAGTGTTTCAGGTCGTCTACTTGTTTATTTGAAAACAAGAGGCGGTCGAGGACACCTTGTCGCCATCGGAACGCTCAAGAATGTCCGTGCCGCGCACGCTCCATATTCTAGACGTATAAACAAAAGGGAGAGCACCTAAATTACAATGCATTATCTCCCTTTCGGGGTGAACGAGGTGAGTACCGCCTTAAAAAGCATCCGGCGACCTTTGGGGGTGGATGGGTAGCGAACTGAGCGAGCAGGTCAATCAACCAACCTGTTGAGCGCTGAACTCGATGACTTCTTATGTTGGTCTTAAATTATAGTCGCATTCTTGGCCTTAACAACAGCCCTCGCAGGACCCAGCCCTCCATTTCCAACTAGTGGATATCCTCCTATACTCTCGGTTCTGTGATATTAGGAAATAGGAAATGGGTTAGTTATAGCATTCCATAATAATAATAGATTGTTGGGGACTTGCGCCGATTCTCAAATAATGTTAGTTTGAGGGCGAGCTAGTCTCACCAGAATCACATTGGGAGAAAATGTAGGCGTGTCCACAAACCAGGATCCTCACCTGATGACAGAGCTACTTCCCGGGACCGCAATAACAGTAATAGTGAACACGATGCTAAAATTTTCACTTGATTTCGTAATGGTCTCCCCTGACTATGCTTGGAATGAAGCCAGGTGTCAGGGTTGTAGCCCGTAGTGGTGTTTCTGCAGCTTGCTTTCTTCTCCTGGTTCCTTCCTTCCTTCTTGACGGTAGCAAGAGGCGCGGGCTTGGCCAGATGCGCTTTCTCTGGTTTTCCTCACTTGCCTCGCCTCACTCCCAAGCCACCCATGTAGGTCGTTAGGGTGGAAATGTCTACCAGGCTCTCTCCACCCCGTCAACCCAATTTCGGCCGCCCTTGTGGTAAGATTGCCCTTTTTCTGCGGTTGGCGAAGAGATTGAGAACATGAAGTAATGTGTGTTGGGGGGGAGGTCCAGTAAGTAGATTTCCACAAAGCTGGTGTAAATGTTAATGCAATCCCAACCATCTGTACATTCCCATAAAAATGATTCGACCCGCTTCTCCCCCTTCCTACTGACCTTCTTACCCCCCAACACCACCCTGACTGCATGACACATCGGGGGCATACCTGTGCAGGTACCGCTGCCGACCTGTCTCCATTCACCGGAGTCCCCACCCTGCTTTTCCCTTCACCCCCACCAGCCCCACTTCATTCTTCGCTCGTTCTGTCAGGAGGAAGGAGACTGTCTGGCCTTTAGGTTCCCCGTCTCCCAGCCACTTGTAGCGGGGCGGCACTCAAGGTGGGGCCACTGGAGGAGAGCTGATGGTTGGTGCACTGGCTCCCTCTGTTGGTGCCTGCGAAAGGCTGATTAGGCGGAGATGCGCCGATGTCTTGCATTTCCATCCACCATTAACCGTTTCAGTTGAGAAAGTTTGTGAAATTCGAGAAACGTTCTTTGGGTTGGTGTGTTATCGTAAGCAGCGAGCACTGGAGGGACATGAATGGTTTCTTTTATTTCTCCTCTTGTTGTTGTGGGCATGGTTCACAGCGTCTTGCAATGTTGATATTTCCGTTTGTATAGAGTTATCTTGTTTATATTAACCACGTATACGCTGCCTACTTTTATTTTTAAAAGAATTTGGTCTTACCGGAACCGTAGACCTCGGGCGCTTTTTTACAGCAGTGTATGCTTCAGTACTTTTCCACTGTCCGTCTATCAACACCTGTCTGTCCAGTATTTGCAGCAACAGACATCACACACAAGCTAACATTTTGCTAATGATGGGTTTTAAATTTGTTTTCTCGCTTTAGATCGTGCATTCTGACGTAGACCTCGGACAAAGGGCTCTTGAAAACATCACACTAGTGCTTTTATAAGCTCAGAAGGGTTAGTGTTTCGTTTCTTTTACTGTTCGTCTCCATTTATTTCCTCCACCTTCATTGCCTTTTCAAAGCATTAAACACACTAAACAACACGACTGACACGCAGGTTTACAAACGAATGTGAAACGGTGACCAGGCTGTTATGTGTAGGTGCTGGGGTGCCAGCTTTCTGGAACAATGTCAAGACTAATATATACACCAGGTCGGCGGGGCACAGTTTCTCCTTCTCAATGCTTTATTGCGACCGACCCCCGGCAGTGCAGGTGCAACTTTGAACTTACAGCGCGGCAGTGATAGGCTTGGTGTGCCTGAGCCTCAGGCACATTGTCTGGCTACCTCCAGTGTGTCGTAGCCTCCAGTGTGATCATACCTCCAGTGTGCTCAAACCCTCAGAAACTATCGTCTGGGAAGCAGGCAGCCTCCGTGCGCGCACACACACTATCATTTATACAAGAAGGTCTGCATGAACACGTGCACACGACTACACACGTACACATCACACTCTGGCATACCCGTGCACGCACACGACACAAGCACCCTCTCTCCTCCACCCCACGCACAGACATACAGGTATACTCAGGGGAAGCGTTCATTTAACAGAGAAGAGCACGCAAGCACTCACACGCACAGATTCACACGAGCATGTTCACTTCCACATCCTCCAGGTGTTCAGAGGGAGAGAGCGCGTGCAGGGAGGTCTCCGTTACCTGCTGCATCCTCTGCTTTCTCTTCCAACAGCAGCTTCTCTCGCTTATTTCCGGTTCGGAGGAAACATTCGCGAGTTTTTCTGTCTGCTCATAGACAAGGGCTAACTCCATTTACAGAGATACTCGAACCTGTGGCGGTGCTTTGCTCCTTGGTCTGATGATTTCTTGTTTTGAGGGTCTTTGACTAAGAGATGACATCTTAATGGGGGCTGGGTCTGTTGCAATGTGAGTCGATAGCATGGTGTGGATATTAATTTGTGATGGTCCTTAGCAGCTTTGGTTTTGAGAATACTTAGGTGGAAGATAATGAGCAGTTTTTGTTTTTGCTGTCGTTTACATTGCGTGCCAAAACATAATTTTCCACTAAAAATTAAAAAGTGAAAGGTAAAGATAGTGTTGTTTGGTAGTTTTAATATTCAGAATTAACATGAACGCAATCGCTTGCATGTTACATGTATCACATTTCAAGACAATCATCAGGTACAAGCGTCAGTATACTGAAAGTGCTCGGTCACACCTGTCCATGTTATATCTTTTAAAATAACCTTTCCTATTAATAGGTCGAAATTGTTATTAAATGTCAGATACTAGTTCAATCAGAAAATTACAAAGTCGCGTATTACCGGTGCCCATCATGTTGTTTTTTTTTTTTTTTTTTGGTATTTTTTTTTATAAAAAAACACTTCAAAAGCCAGATGCCAATGAAGACCGTGAAATGCCCCCCAAATGCCACGCGCCACTGACCGTCGCTAAATCCCTCCGCAAAGGAAAGGTGCTGATGTACGGCGATGCACGTGTTAGGTTCGAGCCCCGGGCACACACCGTCCTCGCGCCCTGGCGTACCTGGCTGCGTGGCCTGGATTCCGCGCAAGGTAAGTAAATATTCTGGCCCGCGGCAGCAGCAGGTCTTTGACGAGGTCTGAGCTGGCGGCAGCCGACACTTCCACACACAGACGCATCGCCAAGTCGAGGCCAGATGCCCTCAGCACCAAAACCAAACTGAGGCAGGAGGCAAATAGACGAAGGGGTTAAAGCAACACTTCTCCCGTTCTAGAAAGGAAACTGTTTAAGTTAGGCGTGCACACACCTTTCATCTCCTCATGGACTGGTCATTAACGTGACGAGAGAAACACCTCGCGGTTCCGTTGGGATGCTGGAGGTTGTGGAAAGTAAACATGTCTGTCGCTAGCTGCCATCATTGGCGTCCGTAGATTGAAATAATTGAAAGTGTCTTGAAAGATATCAAGACAACGAATAAACGAATTTTTGCCCCGTTGTTACGCCTAGAAAATTCACAGTCATCAGATGAAAATAACGGGAGTGGCAGTGATTTGCCTACTACCCAGTCTCTACCCGGCCGTTACAAATGGCCAGGTGGGCGCAGCAAAACAATGTCGTGCGACGAGGGTCTTTGTGAGCGCACGACCTGTGGCGGCGTCCCTGTCTCGCGACACAAAGGAGAGGCAGAGACCTGCACCGTGGGAACAGCAGGTGAGAGGTGGCACGACCGTCGTCCACGTGCAAGAAAACGTTGCAGTGGGTCTGTGTGTCGGCCTCGTTCCAAGGGAGGGGTAGGGTGGGGTGGGGTGGAGTGGCGGGTAGGGTGCAATGGCATGCGTAACCTGCTTGCTGTCGCATGCCGCACTGCTGCGTCACGGCGTGTGATGAGATAGCGTGACACAAGCCGTGCTTCCTATTGAGTGTGACAGTTTCTTAAAGTCTTAATTAGTTGAAACTTCTTAATTAGTTCGTGATGCATATAAATAGCATGTTTAGCCAGCTTTTTTCAAGTAGTTGTGACCGGTTTCAAAGACACCACGTCACATCTAGGCGTAGACATGTTGGCATTGATGGGGTTAAGGTACAAACCCAGAGAGCATCAGCTTTTTTTTCAGGTCATGCTTTGGTTTGAGATGGAGCTGGTGATAGGTGGCGTTTATTTCGTCTTTCTTATAAAGACTTTCCTTTATGGTGTCTTTTGCAGCGAGGCGGCAATTGAGATCAGAGATATCGTTTAAAAAGAAAGTCTGAGACCTCCAGTGTCGACTCCAGTGTGTACACTGTGTTTGTCCTGACTTATTGCAGTAATAGCATTGGAAATGGTGAGAAGCCAGCTTGGCGTTGCAATAAAAGAACCCTGACAGCCAACTGTCAGCAGCACTCACCAGCAGAGTCGTCTCTGTCATTGGTGTCGTCGTCGACCCTGCGCAGCGCCACAACACCTGAGGGTAGCTCATTGTGTTACTTAGGGAGATGTTGCGAGGGGAGAAAACTACTTGCGATTGCGCGAAATAGAGAAAATGGTGATGACGAAATGTGGTGGTGATGATGATGATGATAAATGATGATGATGATGATGATTTTGGTTTCAGGTGACCGATGATCGAGCCTCCATAGAATGCAGAAGTGATGGACATGAAAAAAGCCGTCGAAGCAATGTATCGCCCTCGATCATCAACCTCAACTTCCACGCAGACATCGTCGTCGAGTGGCTGAGCTATCTGGACCTTAGCACAGACCTCTTCCATGTGAAACTGAACGAGCTGTGACGTCATATCCGGAATGAAAGGTCCGGAGACAGAGCCAGATGACGGTGAAGTGATGTGTGTCTCGGGAGCCTGGCGTTGGAATAAAAGAAGTCTGACAGCCCCGTGTCAGCAGCACTCACCAGCAGAGTCGTCGCTGTCATTGCTGTCGTCGTCGTCGACCCTGCGCAGCGCCACAGAGCCTGAGGGTGGATACTCGCTGCTGCTGCTGCCACCTGTAGTGTGCCGCCGAGTCCGCCAACGCACGTGCACAAGGACGCGAAAAAAGCCGCAATGGTGGACGAGAGACTTCATGATCTTCACCTTGCTCGTTACCTTCATCTCTTTTCTGGGATATAGCACAGCGCTGGAGGAAGAGAGCTCAGACTTCCGGTTTACTACCTACAAAGGTAAGTCTTAGATTAACGCCAGCCAGTCTTGGCCTTTAGTTGGATATTAAGCTTCTCCTTTTCATTCTTTCTTTTTTCCTGCTTTAGTGAGAAAAGGGACCTCTGTAAGTTTCCCATGATGATCAAAGATAAAAGCATCTTTTGTGAAACACGAGGTATTGAACCCAAAGTGAAAGCTCGGTTCTCGTAAGGTGGACCACAGTTACTATGAGAAGATGAGGAGACAAAAGCACAAACAGACATTAACCCTTTGCCTGTTACTGGGACTTATAAGCAGCAAGTATGTGATAACTTCAAAGCGAGCCTGCGTTCTCAAAGATGGTGGATAATCAAAATAAAAATAAACTAGATGAGAAGGATGAGTCGAGGAGGTTGCGGCTGCTGTGCTATCTGGTTAGACCTCACCTAGAATCTTGACACTCGTTAAGCTTTCTTGTGTTAGTCTCATTTGTATTTTATGTGTTAGTGTTAGTCTCATTCTTATGTCCTATCTCCTTCTTGCCACATGTCAAGTCGCATACAATGAATTTTTTTGGACGTTAGTGTGTGCGTCTGTTTGTTTATCTTCTTGTGTAGCTTGACACCTGCGGTAGCGAGTTTTGTGTCTTTTGTGCCAGGTTCTTATCATTTATCTGCGTCCTCTCACCTTTTTTAAAAGTCGGTTTAGAGCACTGAAGACCTTTCAGAGACAGCTGAAGCCGTTGGAGAGCGAGCAGTCGTCTTTCTTGTGGTTTGTTTGAGGTGTGAGCAAAATACTCGTCCCTAGTCCAGGTGTCTGTCTGCTTGAAGCGAAGCCCTTCGCGGTTACCTGTCAGGTATGGTCACATGGCCGCGGATTAGATGGTGCAGGCGGCTTATTCCAGGAAAAATACCTGTGCCTCACAGCCAGGTTTGCAGGGAAAAAAGGTTACGTCTTCAGGAGAAAAGGGTCACTGACCTCAACCGTCTTTAAAGGTTTCCCTTTGACCTCTGTCCATCTGACCTACATTCCATCTTTGATAGGCCGCCGACAGATTTGAAGCTCAGGTGTTGACACATTCAGAAGTCACTGCTGTGTGGCTGGTTGGGGATAAATGGAGAGAAAGAGAAGAAGCGCCTGAAGTAAACCGGTTTTTTTTTTTTTTTAATTATCTAATTTGAAAGTTGGCGATTTGTTCATATAGTCAGCAAGTTCTACAATCTATCGCTCCCGCGCGCGAATACTCGGATAGTGTTTCCGGTACACGAGTTTAACAAACATTTAACGCCTGTTCATCTTGAAGAATCACGCTACTTCCGGTTACTTATTTGCAGAAAAACTTTCAGAAATTGTAAATTCTTGCGGAGGAAGTTTGGAAAGTTGCATACATTATGTTCAGAGCTAGAGTAGGTAGCAAGTGAGAAGGTACTCGCGAGCTTAGTTTTCGGGGGATAGTTATTTTCAACGTCAGAGGCTGCATACACATGCCACATATCTTCTCCCCGGCAATCCTTCCTGCTTTATCCTGAACGTTTTTGTATCCTGGTTTTTGTCGAGCAAATGCTGAGTAAGTCTAAACATTCATTTACATTTTTTTTTATGTATGTTTACTCCTGCTGTGTCGACAAATTAAATGTCTGGGTTCTGTGGATTAGACGAGAGTTTACAGCACAATATGTCTTCCTTGTCATTTCCTTGAGTTCTTCCCAGCTCCTGTACGTCACACCCCCAGACCAATGTTTCCTGTACGTCACGAACAGTTTTGCTGCGGAGGTCACGTGGTCCGATGCCTTTATGTCTCTTGAAGTTTCCTCTGATGGCCTGTCAGCTGGACGCACCAAAGTGCTGACAGGCAGGGTTACAGTAGATGACGATGACGATGACGACAAGCTTGTGCGTTGTGCCAGTGGAGAACAAGGTGGAGGCAGGGCGGAGAGCGGAAAGGACAAGGCGCCCGTGCACAGAGAGGAGGAAGGAAGTGATGAGAATAAAGGAGGGGCGGGCTGGGGGCTCTTAACCTTGTTGACGTTGGCGGCGATGACTGTTTATGCTCGCCTCCTCCTCGTTTCCTCTCGTCTCGCGCTGCTAAAGGTTTGCTTGACGAGGCCATGTCTTAGTGAGTGTGAAAGGAGGATCATCGTTCGCGCGTGCACATGTGTGTGAGTGAGAGAGAGAGCGTGTCCGGGCAGAGACTACTTTCGTGGATTGATTTTGTCAGTCAGTGAACATCTTGAACACGCAGTTGTCATCTGATTCCACAGCTATTGGTCTTTACTGGACGATCCTTCCTGGTCTTAATTCGCAAGCGATTAGCATCCAATTTACTTCCGAATTAGCAAATGGCAGTCCATATAGTGGTTCGAACATAACGCAAAGTAACTTTAGAGTGAAGAAGGATTATATGCCAGGGAGCTCCGCCGGGACCAGGATTGGCTTCCATGATATTCACAATGCAAAGTGCACGGGACCACTCGACCTGTCGTACCGGGAGACTCGCCCCTGTTATACAATGAGGAGATAGGAGTAGTGTGAAACTTGGCACCTTGCTACCCGACATAAGCGGCTTTACCCGATGGACTAGGAGCCAGGTGCCTTGGTTCATAAGAGAGAGAATAGATATGGGCGAGAAGATAGTAGTGGATAAATAAAAACAAATAAATAATTCATCACCCAATCTTATTCTTCCCGCAACTCTACTTTATCAACTACAAATGATTAAACAAAAATCTACCTCTCCCAATCCAAAACAAATTATGCTCAAAAATGGTATAATGACAAATCCCATAAAAGAAGAAAAAAAAAATCAGGCATAGTTAAAGTGCACATTTCATACTAAGGTAATAAAAGAGAGTATAAAGGGAAAAATAGATATGATGCCACAACCAGAGCATTGGGGAGGATTACGAAATTTTCAAAGAAAATAATGCATTCATACATCACCCTTCCAGACCACCCTATTCTTGATCTGTTTCGAACAAAGCAAATGCGGAAATGTACATCTGCATATCCAAGGGAAAGATTTACTTTTCCTCAATCACTCATGAACTCTTGAACTTCTAATTTTTTGCTGTACAAGCAAAGGTCACACAATGGAAGGGCTGACAGACAAACACTTTATGTAAAGTCAGCGGGGAGAAGAGGGGAGCTCGAGAGGGAACTTTAGCCAAAACAGACATGTCAGATGGTGTGTAGATTGTGTCTTAACATTCATCTGCATTTTTTTTTATCTGAAGATGAAGTATATCAGATGTCTGGAAGCAAAGGCTTTGCAGGTTTGTAACTGTCAAAATGACAACAGTCAGACTGCAGCTGCGTGCTGCACACTGCAAGTGAAGAATCCGCGTTTTGTGTTAAGTGACCCTTGTCAAGCCAAGATTGAGTCTCCGTGTTTTGTCGGCGGTTACACGTAGGTGCGTGTGAATGCGTGTGTGTGTGCATGCTTGTGTTCCTCCCTACTGTCTGTCAGGTTGGAGAATAGCGTGACGACTGCCGGCGCTACACACTTGACGATGGCGATGCATCTTTGTGACGATCATGTTGATAAGCGGTGCAGTGGAACAAAAGAAAGATAAAACTGGAAAAAAGAATCGATGCCGTTTGTGGCAGTGACAATGTGTCTTTGTTTCCATCCTCATCCCCCTCCCCCCCCCCTCAAAATAACCAAACCTCCAGTCCTTCGCAAGTGGTGTGGAGGACAAGCCGTTGTGACAGTCACGCTCTGTGCAGATGGTCGCGTGAGGTCACGGTGCCGCGAGCCAGAGCCCGATGGCAGGTTTGTTGTCCTCATCGGCTTGGAGGAAGCCATGCTGGATCAGCGTTGTCATTAGTTTCTTGTTTGTGGTCGCTCAAGGGGCGGTTGGGCGGTAACGGATACTGCGGGAAAAAAAGAAAAACAAAACAAAAAAAAGAGTATCTTGACGCTGCAACCGCAATGGTCTTACCTTTCAAAGCGGCAGTGCGGCGCCTTTGTGTCGACCTCTCCAGACCAACATGACCCGGACGGCGCTTTGACAAGTTTGGATTACTTCCGGGGCAGGCAAATGTCTAGGTGAAGCCGCGTGATGAAGTGTAGCGCTCGTTCTACCCCTCCCCCTTCTCCACCAGCGTGTTGGCGGTGGTGCAAAGGGTGCTTCTTAAAACGCTCGCTGCGTCTGTTTGATGAAGAAGTCAGAAGAGAAAACAGCTAAAGTAAAAAAAAAGGTGATTAATGCGAGGTGACTCACTTAAGCACACGCAACATTTCACTGATATCATTACCGAGGAGATACATGAGCAGGTCTTGGACTGCGAGGACCCCGAGTGACATTGAGTACTGGAGCATCGTTGGAGATTCACCATAAATGGGAGAGATACCAGTCTTTAGTTCTGTGTGTTTGCTCTCCACACCAAGTGGACGCCATTTGCGTCACAAGAAAGGCAAAGGAGCTGGGATACCACACCTTGGAGGTAGCCAGGAGCAGTTGTGGTGGAGGGCACTGACTGTGAGTCCAGAGGCGGAGGAAGACAGAAAAAATGTCCAACGCAAAAGAGCCGGGTGGGTGGGTAAGGACAGGTGAGCAGGTGAGAGTGCAGGGTGTTGTACAGTTACTAAAGAAAATGTACACTTGGCTGCTCATTTATTCAGCTGTGAATATAAAATGTGGCCATGCCGGAAATATCCTCCTGCTACACCGGGGGCGGCCTGTATCGGCGAAATATACAGCCTGGAGTTTTACGACATTCAAAAAGCACACCCACCGGCATGAACTGTGCAAATAAAACAATCATGGGGTGCTTGGTGCAGGGAACACACAGTGTTATGAGGCTATTATAGCCCTCTAAGTGCTCGCAATGAGATATTCCAAAGTTTGATCTGCCTTCTCCTTGTATTCCTCAGCTGCTTTGAGGTACAAGGAATCGTTTGCTTCTTGGTGTATCCTACTTTTAATGGATGCGTAGTGGCTTGATGGCTATTAAGAGTTTATTTAAGAGGCTTATTTAATATACATTCTTTCATAATTTCAAAAAATGGATTTCTAATGATAAAGCTCACACATTTCTGCATCTCGCAATGAACACACTGTGTTCGTGGATATTCACCACCCGGGGGTGGAATCTGCGGGAAAGGAACTGGTGATTTTGTTTGATGCTACATCACTCAGTAGTCACGTGACCATGAGATGAGGCAAGCATGAATTCTTATTGAGAAACGATGTAAATACATCCACTGATGCACTGCTGTACATCTCGCTTTGAGTTATGTGTTCGGGGGTAGAAAAAAAAAACCACAATTATTTATTTCTGCATTACAATCAGGGTATTAGAGAACTCAGCCTCGCCTTGTACAGCTGCGTTTATTCACATTTCATTGGACATCTTCCAAATCTGCGAATGGCTTTGGGCTTGGTCCATGGATTTCAATTTGCAAATAGACAAAAAACATCGTTGATAATGTGGGTGAGCTGGTTTTTGAATATTTTCCCGTGGGAAATGTTTTGATATTTGCCTGCAGTTTTGTTCTTGCTTTTATCGATATGTTTAGAAAACACCCGACGGTAAAAATAATTAAATAATTACCTTGTAAGACATTCCTCTTTCATGGCTGTGTTGATGTGCTTTTTAGCAGGTGTTTGCGTCTGGAATATATCACTGAATAATTACTGCAAATGATATGCTTCCGCTAATGAGGGAGAAAAGCAAACGCGAAGGAGAGAGTTTGTGTGAGACGCTTTCCTTACCGAGTATCTCACATCGACCCCCCCCCCCTTTTTTTTCGGGTGCACAACACCCTGAGAGCACCCGTCCGAGTCACGTTGTCTGGTGGGCCCCGATGTGTCATGCGTTGTCAGCCATGCGCGGAGGACGGTCTCTCGCCGCATAATGGTTGGCCGTCAGAGCAAGATGGTCGCCGCTCATCCATGCAGCAGGGTCTCTTGCTTGACTCATCCCCATATTGTGGGTATTCAACACCCAGAACCCGTCAGCTTTGGTAGACCCCCCGAAAAATCATTTTATTTTTCCTTTAACGACCCCACCGAAGATGAATGGGTGTGCGCAGTACAAACATACAAGCCGGAAGCGCGGCCATGTTGAACGGCGTCTGCAGTGTGTGTGAATTATATTTCTATACATCTAAATCTGTATGGTAGCATGAAATATGATGAACCGTATGTGGAACTGAAGACATAGAAAACTCAATCTCATTTAGCATTTCTTGTATTAAATTTTGTATTTCTGTTGTGGACAAGTGAAATCCCTAGTCTCAGCTCATACATCAGAGCTGCTAGAGAATTCAGCTGGAAGGGACAAGGGCTGGTTCTAGTTTTCTACCCCGGTGCGTCACTAGAAGCCGGATGAGTGCCCACAGCATCAAATGAGTCCTCAGAGAGGTCACAACGATCATACAATCATTGTAGTAGTATGTATGAGGTTCATCAGTTGGCTGTGGGGCTGTCTGTGATACAAGGCCTGCGTCATCCACCAGGCGGGGGAGCTGTGCACAATATAGTCTAATGTACAATTCGAGAAACTTTTCTCTGTCATTGTGGGAACACGATAAATCGGAAAATGGGAGCAGATGAATGAGAAATTGAGGGGTATTTGGGAAAGGTAGCTGAGAGAAGGGGAGTTGTAGGGAAGGAGAGGAGTAGGGAAGATGGAGGAGTTACATTACAGTTAGTAGATGTTTTGCGTCAAAAAAATGAATGGACTATAAACACAGTTTAAAATGAATCCGAGGTCTGATGAAACAAGCTTCTCTTCTTTTCTCACTAGCTTTTTCTTTTCTTCTCTTTTAAACTTCGTCGTCGCTTCAGTTAAGAGGAGGTCAAAGGGGAATTGCCGAGCTGTGCAAAATAGGCGGTCTGGTTTGTGGGCGTTGCTCACCACGCTCCAACGACTACTTTTGAGAGGTTTTTTTTTCTTGCTTTGTATGTGCAAGACCACGAAATTAGAGCACTTTCTATACTTGACTTTAAAAAGTGTTATGACTGAATTCCTTCTTTCCAAATTAAGTACAGATGAATGAGTGAAAGTGAATGAATAAACGAATAAAAAAATGAACATACGAACGAATGAGAAACAATCGAGATATGAATGTAACAAATCTGAGGACTAAGCGATTAACAGGTAAGAGGAGTCACTGGCGCGTGATTGAAGATATAATGACATCTACCCCTCCAACCACTCGCAAGAAACACCCTTCTTTTCTTTCTTACCCATGCATACCCGTTATAAACAGAACGGTTATCCCCAGCAGACCAAGCAATTTGGTGTCGGAGGCAGGTGGCCTTTTGGTGGAACTCACCTGAAGGACTGGTTGGTAAACCAGGTCACATTTATTTCTTGTCCTCAGTGTTTCGCGATGTGGAACAGAAGAAATAGAAATTCTTTTTCAGCCATAAAACTCATTGACAGCGGGTACGTCTACCTTTTAACTATTTTATTTAAATTCAGTGCGATCAGTTAATCAAATTCTTTCAAAATTTCTTTTTCGATTAAGTGTATGTATTTTTTTTTTTTTTTTTTTTGTGGATGGGAGGACTGTCCGGGTTCTACGTGCCATTACATTAGCCGGCAAAGGTTGGCAAGTACACAAGCAATTTCTCGAATTCTTCAGCTTCGGGTTTCTTGCGGCGAGATCGAATGGCCGGTGAATGGCGGGTGGCTGCAGGTTCATGGAGTGTAGACACGAGGAGACAGCACCGCAGGAGAAAGTTCATCCGTCAGGTGACTCATGACCTGATGAACCAGTCCTGTACCAATTGTGGTCGATGGCTTTGCTGTCAAATTACGGCAATGACACTGATTAATTTACAGGGCCACAGTAGTCTCCACTCGCTTGACATGATAAGGTCAAGTGTTTGGGGTTTGTGTTACCTCCTGGGGCTTACATTCTTGTTGCGTGGTGATCGCGCTCTTGGGTGGAAGAAACTCAAATCGAGGCTTACTGTATCATCAGCTTCTTTCTCTCTCTTGCTCCCTCAGTCCCACACTTTTTTTTAAATACATTTTTTTAGGTGTCCTAATCTTAATCGCTAAATAATCTCATTCAAATGTTCGCAAAACCCTCACAGTCTTTATTGCTTTATCTGGATATTTCATTTATTTAGCACTGCTGTTTCTACAGCAGACGTAAATTGTTTTAGCAACAGTGTCCGCTTGCAGATTATCTCAGATATTTATAGTTGCACCTAACTAGAGGGCGGATAAGACGGACTTAATACAGTTGCATGGCGGACACCCGCTGTCTCTACGATTCTCCACGAGTCTGTGTGTGTATAGTGTTTACTCGCATTGAACTTAAGTCTCTGTCCTTCCATCGGTGAGTGCGTGTGTGAACCTCCTGTTATGTTTACTTGACTGTAAGTGCGTGCGTGTGTCTGTATTTTGACTTGTTCCGATGTGGAAGTTGATGTGACCACCGAGACACACACCACAGATAACGACGGTCAGAAAACTGTCGGATGCCGGAGGCAAATAAAAGATGGTCTTCCTCGCATCCCGCATCCACGCCTCCCGGAGTTCGGTGCTCGGATTTATAAAGGATGGTGAGCAGATGTCATGAAAGGGTCAGAGATATGTCCATCATATGTCAAGCTATCTGCAAGTTTCTGTAAACGATTACTAGCGCTATAATTTGAGACAACCTGCTGATTGCTGCTACAAAACTGTAGTTGGATAGTCAAGATTCTAGAAGAAAATTCAGCCATTTCCCTTATTTTATCAGAGGTTAAGTATCGTTGCGAACTGCGGCTCAAATAAATTTCTCCCCTTTCGCAACCAGTCAGCCTGGAGATGATAAGGCGTTGACAACATTTTACACTTTTTTATGTGAAGTGTGAAATTGAGAGATAGGAAGGACGCAGAAAGTAAAATGAAAATTATAGTTGGTGTGAATCAAGCATCAGGTAAAGAAAAAAAACCCTACCTTGAAATCTCGCACAGACCACGGGCTTATAAAAATAATATTTGTTGCTCGTTGAGGGACTTAATGTTAAAATGAGTTGTGTACTGAGATATTAGCAGTAGTACACAAAACTGCTACTGTTTAATTTTTAAAAATTATTTTCGTTTATTCTTTTTCCCCTTTTTTATTCCGTCAAGAACGATTTCAATGTTTACGTCTTCACACAAGAAACATCCCTACATATTCAGGTTTGATTTTCGGGAAAGATGCTGATTGTTCTGTTTATATTTACCAAAGTCAAATGCTCTTTTGCGATCCACCATTCAAGATCACAGGTGATGTTGTCGTTGTAATGCTAGAAGCCAACTTACTGTAGAGAGATGCCATGGAGTTGTTTGTCGAAACATTAGAAAAAGGAATAATAAGAGAAAAGGTTTCTCTGCTATAATTCACTAAAACCGTAGAGGTGAGTGAGTCCCATTTGTTATTAACTCTTTTGTCCCCGCACGTCCAGCATAATAGTCTCACCTACTATACATACACACGACTTTCATGGAACGAGGTGCATGTCAACAGTTCGGTCTTAAGCCTCTTACAAGAATCTTTCTCGGAACGTGTGAATCGACGAAGAAAACAGCTTTTTGAATGAGCGAAGAGAAGCGCTTTGCGGCGAAGGGAGGGCGTTGGACAAGGTTTTGAGTCGGGTAGACAACAGATGTGACTGCTGTCAGGGTACATTCATGCCAATATTACAGCTCTGAGGGTTTAACCTACGACCGACAGAAGTGGCAGTTAAGCCATTTTAGATAAGAGAAAAGATAAGGCAACAAGCAAGTCACGTGACAAGTCTATGATATTCACCTGAAGAAATTACTGCAGTTAATAACAAGAATAACTGTAGTGACAAATAGGAATAACAACAATAAAATCAAGAAAAGACAAGAGTGTGAGCAACAACAAATACTGCCGGTTCCATCGTATGATGAAAAGAGGGATTAAATAAAGAAAGGAAAAGCATGTTGCTGTTTATTACATTTTGTAGAGCGCCTTTCGCTACAATACAAGGTGGGCTGAGGATGCTTTGCACTAACAGATGAAGGTCCAAACGAATATAAAGGCATTAAATTCACTTTACTAATATTCACATGCGCACACACACAGGGGAGAGAGCGAATGCAAAACAAAGAGAAATATGTAACAAAAGTGAGAGAAAATGCTAAACAGAGAGAGGGGGAGGGTACGAAAGTCTCTCTCTCTCACTCACTCAGAGAGAGGTTAAAATATGTAGGAGCAATTAAAGATCAAAGTGAGAGAAGCCCGTGGGTAAGATCAGACGATAGAGAAAACCGTGTTGTCAGCGTCTGGACTATCACAAGACAGCAGGTTCTGCCAGCAGCTCCCATGGTGCTTGTTACTTATAACTGAAAACGAACATAGATCCATGAATAATTTGTCGTAAAAGAACTCATTTAATTGATCCTTTCTATTGTTGTGAAAAGCATTTTTTTCTGAAACTGAAATAAACAGATCCACGATCGTACCACTCCTATCTCACCCCTTTAATCATAACATTCACATGTTTCAGTCAATAGATTGCTATAGAGAGAGAAAAAGAGGGGAATCGCAAGACTGACAGAAGTACTCGAATGGAATCCACCCTTCCTTCCTTTCTAAAAATGTTACCTTCTAAATAATACTAGTTTTGTTCATGAAGAGTGGACCTTAGATGCTCATAAGTACAGGTAGAACTGAATCTCTCGATGGCGTGAAGACCAGCTTCTTGTTTGTCACTTTCTGTTCCCGCTGACCTCATCGAGTTGCTGCTCGGTGAAGGCTGCATGTCTACACAGGTTACCTACTTCAAGGCAACAGCTTTTCGTTCTCCTGGTCGGATTCGCAGACAGGAAACCTATTTTTATCTGGCATCTTCGCCAAGGGCAGCGCATTTCTCTGCCACAGAGTTCCCGGCGCCTCGTGCCAACGCCGCCAACATTTTTGTTCTTTCCCTCAGAAGTGACGTCCCTTGTTTCTGTCCTTCCGATCACTAGTCTAACGATGTGGAAACCAGCTGGAACTGTGTGCGAGATTAAAGTGGCATGCATGGCACACAATGGCATTGCATGCTGTCTGTGGCGAACATGTGGAGAAGGTGTTGTGTGAGGCAGCTGCAACCTTAACATCGCCACGTTTGACATCTCACTGCTGACAATGGAATGTAGTCTGAAGGACCAGCGGCTTTCTGTTTTTATTATTTTAATCAATAATATTTTATTTGGCTTTTGACATAATCCGACAATCTTGTGGCAGTGCTTGTTGTTTCTCCTGACAGATAGGTAAAAGTATGAAGGCTACCGTAGAGTGGGTTAGTGTATGCTGTATAGTGGTTTAAGATTTATTACCACGCTGTTGTCGTCTGTTTTATCATCAGCTACATTACAGTTAAAAAAAAAGATAAACTTAGAGGCAGTTGGCGGCTTGAAAAAAATAATGGACAAACGGGAACGATTTTTATAGGCGGAAAAAGAAAGTTTGAACCGTTTAAATATTCGATGTCAGTGATTTCTAAAAAATAAAAAAAAAAATGAATGAAATAGTAACAACCAATAAAATGTATTCTTTATAGATTATCCAAATATTAACAATAGATTGTAAAAAGTACAGTCTTTGCTGATTGGAATAATACTGAGACAGAAAGGTAGACATCTGGCGAAGTAAAAAAAAAAAACAAATCATATCATTCCCACACACATTTGACAGAGTAAATGGTTAAATACTAATTACAAACCTTCGCAGTAGAGTGCATCTCCGGGGCAGGATATGAATCAGCTAAAAGAAAAAAAAAGCATGACACTAGAGCCAATAAATTAAAAGGTCTCCATCATCCTCGCACCGATGGTTGAGTCTTGCTGCATGGAGCACAGCGCTGAACCCGTGAACACGCCGACCTCGCTACTCTCTCCTGCAGGCGGGAGGAAAACAGTAAAATATGATTTATTGCTAGCAGACTGGCATTTGTGTTGGTAACTATGATACAGGGGTCTTCTTTATATTCTGTTTAATGGACCACGCGTCTCTTTCAGCCTCCCTTTTTCAACCATCTTTTTATTCTTCCTTTTTTTTCCCTTCTTCCTCGTTTTGTTCTCTGTCTCGTTCAAACACAGACTGTTCTTTCACCAGATTTCTGTGTCATCCTCTGTCGCTGCTCATGTTTTGTGTTTTGTATGAAATGTTTTTCTGCTCTGCGTTGTTTGGCTATTGTCTTGCACGACTCAACCTTTCGCGGGAACAGATTTTATAGGAAGGTGTGGAACATTCACATATATTAGAAACTGATAGCAGGAAGAAAAGATTCCGGGAAACTGGAAGACACACTTAAACCGCAGGAGGAGAGAGAAAGATAACTTCAACCCGGCAAAGTCCCGCTGGTTTTATCGGTTTCTTTATGTGTTTGCGTCTGTCCTTTGTGTTTCTTCCCTCTTTCATTCGTCTCCACACATCACTCATCCTTCCCCCCACCACACACACAGAATAATGTTATCATTGCTAACTGATGGCTTCCCATTATATATTTAACGGACGTTGGATGTAATTTTTGTGCTAATGATTGAAAAAAGCTGGTGTGGTATTATTTCCTCCTCGGTGAATGTACCTTCTTCCCTTCTGGGAAATATACAAACATCATTTACAGGTGTAACATTTTATGATGTAACGTAGACCTGCTTGTCTTTTTAGTTATTGCACTTTTCTCATACCTGTGCGTCTGTGTTTGAAGAACTGGGTGGGGAATACACAGCGAGAACTCCGGCATTCCGTGAAGGACACTGGTGAATGGATTTGGACGACTGTCCTTTGTAGATGGAGAACAAATTTCACGCAAGCTAGCGGGTCACCCATTGGCAGACAAATGACAGAGGGTAGGAGGACCCAGGCCAGTCTTATCGCACACTCATCTCTCGTCCTCGCACCACAGTTTCACACGGGAGAGATGGGTGTGTGTGTGGGGAGGGGGAGAGAGTAGTCGCGGTCAACGCTTCGTCTCCAGTCTGACGTGCGTGATAGCAGGGGCTGGACCCTGATGGTCTCATTTCAAACGATCACTTGAAAGCTCGACGCAGAAATGGCCTCGTTTAATATTGCTGTTATCACCTCGCGTATCTGTCTGTACTGACTTCCGCTGACGAGTGGAGTACTTTCCCACCAGAGCTCTGCCTGCGAGGGCCTCGCACTACTCACGGTTGTCCGAGATTCCTGACAGTGTGTAGTGTGGGTGTCGCTGTCTCCAGTGTGCGTATACCTCCCACAGTCTGATAAACCTCCCAGTCCCTGGTTCCGGATTATCTTTCTGGGCAAGGCTGTTGGTTCGCTTGAATCCCGGAAGTACCTGTTGGTTGGCTGGAATGCCGGAAGTGTCTGTGGCCTGTTTGAAGAAATTGCCGCACGGCACTGTGGGTGGTTTCTCTGGTCGCTAGAACAATCATTCTTATTGGAGGACAGATGGAGGCGGCGGGATGGACTTGTCGAGACGTGTTGTTTATCTCTCCAGGGAGAATGTAAATAGAAGTAGTGTAAGATAATTGACTATGTTTATTTGTTATGAAAACAACACAAGTGAAACAAATTGTGTTATGCAGTGGCGAAGGAAGATGCTCACCATCCTTGCCTTCTTGGTTCTTAAGCCACTTTTGTGGTATATATGATGTAACAGGTATTGCCATACTCAAACAGCTTTACATACTACTTTATATAAATATTAATATGTTAACGCTGAGTTTCAATGCTTGTATTGCATTCTTAGACGTACAAAACCCGAAGCTTTGGATTTAGATACTGAGTTAAGGAAGTCAGTTTCATGCAAACCATGCTGCTCATATCTCACGAACTGTGACCCTCGCTGACACATTCAATATTTCTGGCATTCCCTCACGTTCGCCAGCATTAAGCACACCAGCACCATTTACCACAATGCCTGTGCCATTCAATTTGTTTTACAACATCGGCACTCCCCCTTAACATGGTTATCACCCGCTTGACATCAGACATGAGGGAAGAAAGGTGCTGGTGGTCAAGGCTAAACCTGTCGGAGGTTAGTTTTTATGGAGGACAATAGTCTGGCCCCTACCTGGGCCCTAACACAATCGCGAGTGTTAACGGCTGTCGTGGGGGCGGCGACAACAACCGTCCTGGGGAGCTTCTCTTGAATGCCTTCCTCAGTGGCCGCCACTCTTGCTTGTGGAGAAAGCACCCGTTTATCCATGGAAAGACGGGGAAGGGGATGGGGGAGAAAGAAAGTCGGTCTTGTAAATTCACCCTCATTCAGCTAAGTTTTTTTATCGTAATCACCTTTACTTTGTGGAAGATCGGTATGTTTGTCGGTGGTTACTAGGACGTCCTGCATGTAGCACAGCCTAAATATTAATACAGTCCAAACATGAGTACAATCCAAACATTTAATAATAATCATCATCATCGTCATTATCATCATCAAGTTCGCGAATATAGTGTTATACCTAGCCATAAGGGCAAGCTTATGACTTAGAAAACAACTGAAACAGTTCTTTTTCATAGAACTGTTCCTGTCAGAACGGATCACACAGGTGAGAATCATATTTTGCTTCTCATAGAGCAGTCTGCGGAATACTTCTCTGAAAAACAATAATGAGTTCACAAACCATAGGAAGGGAAGCAGTGCACATCCACTGATATAGTGCTTTCGACACAAGTTCGATTTGTCATCATCCTTCATGCATTGCAGATCCATTTGCTGATGTATATTGCTTTTCTCTGGTACCTTATGTATTGACGAAACACTGCTGTAATCTTCTTGAGAAAATTATATGGCGAACGACACATTTATGTTTATTTTTAGCAAGAGTACCAAATGAACTGATCACAAAAGTTCAAAAAATGGCTGCTCCGACCAGTTTCACAGCTCGTACTTCTTATTTACGGTCATCATTAATGTCATGAAAGTGGATCAACTATAATACTCAGAATAGTCATGTCGCAACCACCCGTAGACACATGAGTAGAGGGTAGTAGACAGAGGAGGCAATAGAATTCAATAGAAGGCAATAGAGGGCAATAGAGGGCTGCAGATGACATTCAAAAGGTCCCAATAATCAAATAGTTCTACACAATGACCAAAGGCAAAAGCTAGTCCCCTCGAGCCGAGAAGGCGAAGAGACATCTCTCTACAAATATTTAGCACTATCTGTATTAGCACAACCCAAACATTAGCACAATACAAACATTTAGGACAACCTATGCGATTTCACAAACTATTAGCATAGTCAAACACTCAAGGAAAGAGAGTCAGAGATGTCTTACTTTTAATTTTGTGTGAACAGGAATGGTTTTCAGTTTCCACTTATTCTTTCACCGTCGACTACAAACAAGTTGTATACAAAAATATATATACGTCCCTTATTTATGAAAAATCATGAGCGCAGAAAATTAATAGAATTAAAAAAATGCAAACGCATAAAGAAAACTGATAAAGAAGACAGTATATCATTTGTTTTATTCACAAACACACAAATTCAGGCGCTGACACATCACACACAAGATAATAGTTTTTGTACGCACTTACCAAACCTGTTCTAGTGATACTTGAGTAGAATACCCTTGACTGATAAAACAGTTTTTTTTTTTCTTATCTCACACACATCAAGCGGGCAACATCTGCGTGTATGTATTCATGTTAATCTTTGTATTCATGTATGTACACATGAGCGCATGTGTGTACCACCTCTTTCTCCATGTCTGCCCCCGTCTCCAGTGACATCAGTCAAGTCGTCGGAAGAGAACGCCTGACTAGCCTGTCGGAAAGCGTTAGACGACGAGCATTACAGGCAGTGTACAGTGGTCACACTTCGTTTACTCTCTGTTCACTCAGGCGTTCGCCGTAGGTGTTGTGAGCGGAAGTCTCGGAGCCGCTTTAATGAATGTCTGTGTGGGAAGGTTTCCAGTTTGCTGGAGAAGGTTCCTGCAAGGGTAATGGGCAGTAAAACTCGACTTCTGCCGTCCCAGCGACCCAGCATTTTCCCCGCCCCCTTCACCTCCGAAGGCTGAGTCTTTCATCGAATTGTCTCTGAGGCAAGCTTTTAGGTTTTCTTTCCTTTTTATTTTCTTTGTTTGTTAACAGAAGGTACTGGGACTGAGTGGTTGTGGACGCTTTGCACACAAGCTGGTTAGTAAACAATGGAGTAGATCGGTTCTGGTTCTGTGTTCGTAGAGGGAGAAATTGTAAGCACGATCAAAATTCACAGAAAAGCGAAACCCAAGTTTCTCCTTTGTCCTCCTAAAACTCAAATACTTTTCAATTGTCTTGTTTGCCCAAAGTGCCGAAGAAATAGAACACCCTGCTTTCTCTGATTAGTGTGGCGCCATTACAACATTTGTCGGTTAAGACAAGCACATCATCCTGTTTCGAGGACTTTTTATTTAGTTTGTTTTGCGCTTGTGACCTGGAAGGACCGAGGGTGGCGAGGGAGCTAAAGAGGTCAAGCCACGGAACTGTCCTGCCGCCAAGAGCCGCGCACGTGTTTGCAGATTTTTGTCGTCAAGTTTGAAGGAGGATCAGCGAGTTTACCTGCGGGTCTCAACAGCTTTTGTGTGTTCCTTGCAGTTTGCACGGAATATAAAACTCGGCTTCATTCATGCCGTGTGTGTTTGCGGACCTTGAGAAAGCTGTGATAGTACCCGTACAGGTGCAAGGGCAGAAAAGAGGGAAAGACTAAGACTGAGAAGGTCAGGAGAAGGTTCTGAAAATGTTTGTGCAGTAATCATAATAATATTACTCCATCACGTGATCAGTGCTTGATGTAAAAAAAATATGAGTACAGCAAGAGACGCCACAACGAGTGCAGTTCTGACGTGGAAGATGATGTATGGGGAGGGCCAACAGGGTTAACCTTGCAACAAAATGTGTGTTCTTGAAGAAATTAGGTGAACTCTCTCTCTCTTTCCCCTCTCACTGTCTCTCTCTACCCCCGTCTCTCCTCCGCTTTCTGTCTGCTCTTTTTTTTTTCCCCTTCATCCTGTCCTTTCTCGCTAGCTCAAAGCAGTTCTCTGGTACTGTATACCCGACCTTTTCGGTTGTAAGGACCGAGTGTTTCGGCAAAGTAACAGTTTTCAGATCTACGCCACGTGTACGTCTTTACGACGTAAAGTGGCTTCTTGTGCTTCCTTCCACATCGCCCTTATCCCCTTCTTTATATTTCCTTGGCGTTTGGTCGCCACATGTACATGGTAATGTAAAGTTTGGTGACAAGATTGGCAGATACGGCAAAACAATTGCTCTCTCTCTCTTATATATATTATTTGTCTGTCTTACCCGTTTGTCTGTATGTCTGTCTGTCGACTTACCTTTTTCCTTTCAAAACAATCATCTCAAATTTGGCTGCGCACTTCTACAGAGCGTGAAGGTACTCGGGTATCAGAGAGAGAGAGACCTCTGTAGACCGGTCTGCGTACTCGGCTCTCCACTTTGTTGGCACGTGCACCATTGCCAGGGGCGGCTACTGTCGGCCGGCACCCTCTTCTCGCCGATCTGTCCTTTGTTTTCTTTGCATTTGTCTAACTGGCAGTTTTCTCTGCAAGTGGTTTAGTGGAGTCGGCGCTGCAAGTGGGTTCAAGAGGCCCCTAAGAATAAAGAGCGCGTGACAGATGAAAGAAAGAACAAACTCACGTGCGGTGAGGAGGTAATCGAGTAACAACGCAGGAAAGTTTTAGATGTGGAGAGTTGAATGGTGCACCACATATGTCTGTCTTTCTTTAAGGTCATTTTGCTTGTTTGAATACATGAAGTTGGAGTCGGAGAGTGAAAGTAGAATTTATGGACGTGTAGGTGGACAGGTGAGATAACAGAGAGATAATCACAGCTTCGGCAAAGTTGACTGACTTTAAAGATTTCAGCTTGTTCTTTCTTTTCCACTCCGTCCTTTACATGATGCTCATTCTGTCAGTGGAATGGATTTTGATGGTAACACAGAGTAAAACACTTGATATCAGCTCACCAAGCTACTCCTCTGTCACCTCACCGCCGTCTCTTAATGAGTTTTATTTGAGAAGTCACATGACACTACTGCACAAGCCTGCCTGTAGACAGACTTCTCAGACTTGAAACCTGCCCATCAGCAAACTCACCCCACATCAGCATTCGCTAGCGACTGCGCATGTCCTTACAGTTAGGTGACGAAGCACCGGAAGTACCGCCTGTGCCGACCGGCATACACAAGGGGAAATAAACGTCGTGTCGCGATGTGGACACAAACGATTATCAGACCTGACCTCTGCTGAACGATAAACTATCGGATGTCACAAGTCCGGCCAGACCAACGTGCTCATCATTTTTCTCGCTTGCGTGAGAGAGAAAAATAAAAGCTGATCCTTCTTCAAGCCATCTTTTTTTTTAAGACCTCCCCACCCTCTTCTTTCTCCGGATGTTTGTAATGTTTACTCTAGAGATTAGCCGCGACAACTCTATTAGGGAAGGAATTGACAGAGAAGATTGACCAGTACTTTGACCCGTCAAGTTCAGCACGCGCATAATCCAGAGAGCGGAAGGCGCGGCCATGTCCGCATGTTTGTGCTCGGGGACTTCTCACGCCGCTGTCGCCATTACTGCGAACCCGAGACGCAGCGAGCGACGGCATCAGGGGACTTAATGAGCCTCGTGTTGAAGGGTTGAAGGCGATGCACTATCGAGTTTCCTCCCTTGCTTCAGAATTATAAGTATCAATATTTTTCTCTCCGCACGTTCCGCAGCGCACGACAAACGCGAAAATAACATTATGATCACTTTGTTCTCCAGGTGGCTTCGAAAGAAAGAGATGGGAGTGGGAGAGGGTAAACCTTTCGATTTTAGATGCAAACATGAAAAGTATTCTTGAATTTTTATTACACCGTTCTGTTCGTCTTTGTGCGACATAACATCACTTATTTACTCAAGCATACGCACGCCAACAAACATGAAAACAGTGTGTGTGTAGACTGCAGACTGAAGTGTTTGGGTAAAATCTTTAGAGAGTTTGCCAACTCGCATCCTGTAGGCTTTACCACGTAGAGCCAATTAAAGGTCTGTTTCCAGACAGGCGAGACCAGATCCCCCTCCCTGCCTGCCCTCCCCACGAGCTATCAGCCGCCCGCCGCACCACGTAGTTGTCAGTAGAGCCTCGAGGTTGTCTCGCGTTGTCTCGCCGCTCGACCTCTCGTGAACTGAGGCAGAAAGCCCGCAGCAGGTGCACCAGGCTTTGCTGATGGCAGCCAGCACACTCAGGTGAATCATTAACAGACCTACCAGGGACAGAACCGCTGTGTTCCTCCAGACAAAGTGGAAACAGGCAACGTATCTTACCCCCGCAACGTAGATGCATTTTACGTTGGTCTGACGGCGCAGACTACCTTTGCTGTTCTTTCAGTATGTGAGACTTTAAACTAGCCTCCAACTCATAATGTATTTGGCAAGTACGCCATGTTGTGTTCATTTGAATTTTAGGAGAGAAAAGATGAACGCATGCACCTGATATCACGCGCGCACACACACTCGCGCGCATACACACTCTCTCGCACACTTGCACAGTCGCACGCAGAATGAGGTACAGGATGCGAGTGCCAGTAGGCGGATTGTCTCTCAGGGTATTTGTGGGGACAGTTTTAACAACGTGGCTAAATTGGAGGCTGCCGATAGCCCCGAAGCTCATTAAAAACAGAAATTTGACGCGGTCCTTGGAGGGGAGCCGGGCGGTGGATGCTGCCGGGGTTAGGAAGTCTGAGGTCGCAAGAGGGGTCAGGTGTCAAGGTATCAGCTGCTTCAACTTTTTTTCTTTCTTTTGTGTGTCTGTCCGTGTTTGTGTGCGCGTACTCGTGCGTGTATGTGAGTTTTCTGCACACGGAGCCATCTTATAACTTAGACATAAATAAAATTCATTGGTAACTAGCCGTAATGTTTTTATTAGAAATACGTGGGTATGGTTTGTTTCTGGTTCTAGAAATATGCAATACTCGGTGTGACATGCATTACTCGGTGTGACATGCAATACTCGGTGTGACGTGGAGCACTCGATGTAACGTGAGTGAGAATATCGTACATCTAGATGCGAGTGACGTTTTGCCAGCCTCCACGGACGAGGACTCAGCCCAGTTAAGAAAGACTTGCACTTATTTTGTTTGTCAATGACTTTCATTGAGTACCTCCCTCTGGGAACTGTCTTTCCTCGCGGCCCGGAGGGCGACGCTCGGCTCCACAAACAGACGCACTTTTTCTTTCATACCTGACAGAAACAACACCGGTCCGCTACCAGAGGGCGTGAGTGCGCACTCCGTGCACGTGCCGACCCCAAGTCTACGCATGTGCCTTGTTTTCTGACCCTTTCTTTTGACCCGTGAGCCTCGTAACAACTGAAACGGGATGAGAGAGGGGAGAGGGAGCGAGTTTGTGACCTCGTGTAGACGCGGAGTCGCTTGAGGTCATAAAGCTTGTCTGCAAGCTGCCACCCGGTGCCAGAGAGACGGGAAACACCAACTGAGTGAGGTCTCGCCCCGAAGTCTGGCGCCGACCTGCTCTGTCAGCCTTCCACAGTTTCGGAAGGTCGAAGCTGACGAACCCGGATGATAGGATGTGGGAAGAGGGAGGGGTACCTGTTGGTCCTGGCGACTCGGACCTAAATGCCGCTGGAGAAATAAATTTCAGTCAGTTCACTTCATGCTACTGACGTAAGATCTTCGTCGGCGTTATCATTTCACCGTTATTGTCATCCCCACAGTTCCCCTCACACCAGCCAATCAAAAGCCGAGTTCTCCGTACCCGTCCACGGCAGGTGGATAGCCGAGACTGACTCGTACAGAAAAGTTATTACTATTACAGAAGACCATAGGTGTGTCCGTTTGTGGGTTTTCAAAAACGCAAAATTTGTCTGATCTATATAGAATTTTAGAATTGAATACATATTTTGCTTTTAACAGAAACTGATAGAAGGCAGTCTCAGTAAAATGAAAATGTAAACATCGATCAACTTGGGGCACAGTAGCCACAACGACAAAAGGCTTAGTCTCTCTCATCACCGAGAATGACTGACCACGTGACCTGAGTCAACGGTCCAGTGGGATGTCGGAATGTCTGCTGACCGCAGGCCGTGGCCAGTGTATTTTGCCTACTCGGGCGACGTGTGAAACATGTGATCACTTCCGCCGTTTGAGGGCGGCGTGAGAGTCAGCGTTGGAAGATTACATCACCGTCAACCACTACGACGCGCAGTCAGGCGACGTTAGTTACTAGGGGAGGGGGAGGAGACCGCGAAAATATCAAGCATCCTGTGCAACCTCATGTAGTTCATAGTAACTACAGCCACTTGGTGTCTGTCTCAGTATTTACATGTAGGGGTTGTAATGGCAAGAAATATAAAAATGACACAGAGAGCGATGTCACAGCTAGGTAAAGTTGAAGAAGGATAACTGTCAGACACTTGAACATTCTGTGGGTAACTGTGACAAGTCAATGACAATAAAGTCTGTCTCATTCATGTCAAGAGAGCCTCTCTTATTCAACCATTCCTTTGTTTCTCTGTAGGTTATTCTTTTCTTTAACCCTCTCATTACTCTCTCAAGCGTGGAAAGTAGCAGCACTGCAGAATTGAGGTCAAAATAAGTGATTAGGTGTCAATGACAATGACCAGCTCAATGTGAGTAGGCAATTACTCCCGAGAAGTGGCTCATTTACAAAAATAATAACACAGAAAAACGAAAAAAAAGTAACAACAAAATAAATAGATTGTGGATCATAGGAAAGTAAACAACATGCAATCTTACATCTTGACATTTTAGGACACGCCTACAACATCACACATTCTTACACACACACATACACACACAACTGACAGTTCATCTGTTTAGCAAAGCGTCCTTGTTAAGAACATGACAAATAGATAACAAGGTAGAAGTGGACCGTGTGTATATATCTCAATGTATAAATAAACTGTGCAGTATGATAGTTGTTCCCTTAGTTCTCTCAGATGTCTTTTTAAATTCAAGTGTAAGTGTGGGAGTGAATGTTTTTGTTTTCAAACTGGCGTACACACGCTAAAATACAACCATTGCTCAGCTGTGATAGTAGACAAAAGAAGGTGTAACCCATTGAAAAAGCAAAGGAGGGTCAAGAAAGTAGAATCCCCCTAAGACCAACTGAGAGACCTGCGCGGTGAAGTCACAGCGTGGGCCACATTCCCACGCCGTGAGTCCTCGCTCACTCCTGGCCGCAGACACGAGGTGCAGTAAACACTCGACCATCACCAGCATCGTCACCGGGGGCTGAGAAAGCCTCGCCAACATGGAGGAGCGCGAGATCGAATCTTGTAGTCTTCGGGCGAGCACTTCAGGGAATGTGATGCCGCGCATCGCGGACTTTCTCATGCGGACGTGCGTCTGAACACGTTCCTCCCTCACTCCTTCACTCAAAATACACGTGACCACACGTCCTTCCTTTTCATTAATAATCAACAAATTATCTTGATAATTAAATAATGATTTATCAGTGAGTTTAAGTCTAAACTGATTTATTTGTACACCTACTGATGAAGATGGAGAGTCACACGCAGACGTCACAGTTTGTTTGTCGTCATTGCTGACGATCCCTACACACCACAGCGTCAACATGCACGCAGACGTCACAGCCTGTTTGCGTTACCTGATGACGTACTTGCAGACGTCAAAGCTTGGTTGCGTCAGCCCCCAGCACTCATTCAAACTGCGTGGCTTGTTTGCTTCATTAATGACTTGTGAAACAACATACGCATATCATAGTCTCATTCACTTTAATAGTACACGCACGCACGCACACACAAACCTTTCTCTTCCTCCCACTCTCCCTCCTTCAGCAACTCACCCCCACACACCCACCCACCACCATTTTTGTGAGCCGCAGCGTAGGGTGAGGGAGGCGATCATTTGCATTTCTGTTTTACGCACTTCACACCTTTACGTCTGTGAAAACAGAAACGAGCGGAATTTGACCAGTTCCTGTCACCTGACCCTCACAGGAAGCGTTTGATTGGTCTCTTCCGGGCCTCACTTTACCTTCTGTCACATAGCATTTCCCCGCAAGAAAACGCTCCTGTATGGTCACGTGACCGATCCGTAGACGTCACCAAATGGTTCATTCATATCTGTTCCCCATCATCTAAGTGAATGGCGCTGAATTGGCCTGAAGTGTCGCGAAGGGCCAAGCGGTGATCTTCCGCATATTACAGCTTCCGGTTTTCTCTGCAGAGCTTGGCTTCAGGCACTTGGCGATCCTTGATGACGTGAAGGAGTGTGTTTCTGGCACCCACACGGGCAAACTTGGGTAAGAGTCGTGACATGTTCGTACTTAGGTCAGATCCTCCTGGCTTGGCCGCGTGAATGCCCATCGGCGTGCCATTCAGTCTGTGTAGGTCGTGAGGGAGAAGAGCCTCCCGCAGCTGGCTTGTATATTTGTGACCAATGTCTATCTAACCAGCTGCAGCAGAAATGAAAAAGCCGTGTGTTCATGAATGTCTGGATACATGTGCAAAGACTGTCGTCAAGCCCCTCAGACTGACGATGCTGTATTGTTTCTTGTGATCGAGTCAGAGCTGGATATGTCCTCAAAGTGCTGTGATGCCTGCACATCTACCATATATTTATACAACGTGGCTGGCCATGTCATGTTAGCGAGAAACATTTCTTGGGTGAACTCTGTATTTTACGAGTCGGGCACATTTACAAAGACAAACCATCTATGAAAAGTTGAGATTGATAGAAATATTGAAGCTAATGTGAACGGTTGAACTGCAAATATTTTCAAGAGGTTGTTTAAATAGTTCGAAGCTTTCAGTGATCAGCGTTGTGAAAATGTTTCCTTCTGTTGTGTGTTCTACCTTGACGGTAGTCTGGGTTGTGATGTTTCAAGCGTTGTGGAATGACTGTGTTTTGTCAGGTAAGCTCATACATACATTTTCTCGTGCACAAGAAAAAAAAAAAAAAAGAGAACGGATGAACACACACACACACGTACTAGTGTTTGGTCTTTGAATTCATCTTGCAGACGCCATGCTTTCTCAGACTTTACCGTTAACTGTCGCACTACGCAGTTTGAAGACTGTACAAATGTTTTCTTCTCATGAAAGTGCAGATGTTTGTACCGTTGAAGCCCAATTGTCTTATTTTCACATGCTAAAATTAGCTTGTGGCCGTATGTCTGTACACCACGCAGTCTTCAGATTCTATGATTAACGTCACCTTTGTCATTTTCCTTTCTTCAGAATTGCTAAGTCAGACGTCGAATTTTCAACACAATGGCCTCGTGGGCTACACGCAGCTCGTGCTGGATGAGTCACGTGACCAGGTTCTGGTGGGCGGAAAGGACATCCTTTTCCGACTGTCTCTCGATAATCTATCAGAGCTGGAGGTCGCAGATTGGAGTTCGAACTCCAACACTACAGGAAAATGTTTGTCCACAGGCCAACCTGAGGTAAGTGCACGTGTACATTGTATAAATACCAAGCGCCTAGTCTCATTATCAGAGAACATCAGTGCGGATTCTACACAATGCTTAGACAGACTGTACCCAGTCATATGTTAGACAGACTCTGTACAATGCTTCTTGTTCCTTTAGTTTTCTTTCCTTTCTTTCTTTTTTTTTTTTTTTTAAAGTTTTCTCTCCATTTTTTTTCCGCTGAATTCTGACATCTGAACAGATGTAAATATAATAATTTTCGTTTCTACCCATTTATAGCTTCGCAGATCTTCTACGACTCTCACAAATTTTATTATTTTAGTGTAAAAAATGTGTTCGTAGATATTAGAAGTGGTAAGCAGCTTACTAAAAATAGAGTTTTCATTGTTAAATGAGCCTTTACAGCTCTGGTGTGTGCAAAAGGTTACCTGCTGTAGACACTGCGTAAAGGTCAACATACAACAGAACTCCACTTAGTGTACATAGAAGAAAAAGTGTGCTTTCAATAGTATTTTGCATGAAAGTAATTTGCTGTTAATCTTTGAAAAACATTTCTATCTTCTTCTCAGGAGAGCTGCCACAACTTTCTGCGCGTGTTATTGCTGCATCGAGGGAACCGTGTGCTTGCTTGCGGCACGAACTCTTTTGATCCTCTTTGCACCTGGAGAACGGTGAGTGTATTCATCATCGACTGTGACATTTTTCTGTCTGCTTTTCATGTTTTAATTAACTCGTCTAATAAATCTAAAGCAGGACATATGAATACATGTATTTTGTCTTTCCTTCCGTCTTAATCCAAGCTTTGGATGCACAGTCTTATTAAACTGTTGTTCTTATTCGGAATTCTTTTTGAAGGCCGAGAAACTTAGTGATGTCACAGAGGAGTTCTCTGGGCGTGCTATCTGCCCGTACGACCCCCGCCACAATACGACAGCTCTGATGACAGACAACGGCGACCTCTACGCTGCCACTGTCATCGACATCCTGGCCAGAGACCCCGCCATCAACCGCAAGATCGGACCTTCCCCGATTCTGCGCACGGAGCAGATGAATTCAAAATGGCTAAACGGTCCGTTTTACCCAGTAGCTAAAACGTTCTGAAAGTTAGAGATATGCTAAACTGATTTGTTAACATATTTTCCAGAGTTCCCTCCTCTGCATATATAAATGGGAAACCGTCCCTTTGATTTTCTATGTAGGCTATTTTTGTATTTGCTTTGTTCATGAAACTCAATATTGACAGACAAGGGTAGCAAGTAAAATGTTGTTTTATTTTGTGTTTAGAGCCCAACTTTGTGTCCACGTACGAATTCGGGAACTTTGTGTATTTCTTTTTCCGGGAAACTGCTGTGGAATACATCAACTGTGGGAAGTAAGTCTCTATCATGCCATAGTTATGTTGGTAATTCAGATGGTAGTATTTTCAGATGAAAAAAATGTATACCTTATTTACAATCTCATGACAGTTTTAAAAACTGAAAAGCCATTTTGCTGAATAATGTTTTTAACTGTTTAAAACAAAATTATGTACTAAGAGAGAATAACTACATCGAACTCTTTACTATGTTAAGGAGTTCTCTCCCTTGAAAAAAAAAAAAATACAATCTGTACATCCTACAATTCACCTCCAAAAACCAAAGATGGTTAAATATTGCTGATGAAAATGAGTGACTAATTGATTTTATTAAATAAAAATCTTTTTATTTTTTTAGTCTATTTCTATTTCGATATCTGCATAAAAGCTAAATTAAAAGTATGCTGTAAGTATTAGCAGCATTGCAGTGACACGTTCACTAAGCTCAACTCTTGTAGATAGCGTTATTTTTGAATTTTGTTCATATACGGCCATTGAAACTTTATGGGGCACTGAGTATTAAGTGTTTATTTATATTTTGCAGAAAGTTTATTCAAGGGCAGCCCGTGTTTGTAAGGTGAGAAGTTTTCTTTGTAATTCAGTGCTGTTTGCGATCACATCTGTGCACAGTAACATTACAGTAGGGACAGTAGTGCATGCACATTGTAGTTGAAGTTTGATATGCTTTTGTTATTCTTAAATAATAATTTATTATTGATTTCAAGACCGTTAATATGATTTAATATGCAGCTATCAATATTGCGATCTTGAGATTTGCGTTCTACTTTTCAAAATGGCGACTCACGGGTCAACACGTGACAAAGGATTGTGATAAAAATAAAAACATTAATTTTTGTATCATTCATTATAATTTATGCATTATCAAAAGATATTTAAGTCGCGACCATCTAAGCCGCAGTTAAACAGTTTGGACCCCAATCACCGCGGTTCAATGGCCCTACACTCTGTGTGTCTACTACAGTATGTGGGGCTCTGTCGTTATTGTAGGCGAATAAGGGGCTACATATTAATTTTGTGTAGTTTTTTATGACGGCTGAGTTTTCTGATTCAGACTGACCGAGGTGGCGCCATCTTTCTGGAGGGCAAGTGGACATCTTTTCACAAAGCCCGCCTCAACTGTTCGTTACCTGGGGACTTTCCTTTCTACTTTGATGAGCTCCAGAGCACATTCTACTCCTATGAAGAAAAGAAAGTCTACGCCATCTTCACGACTCCTCCGTAAGGCTTTCATTTGTTTGCTGCAGTGTGAAGGATAAATCTGTAGTAAACAATAACAAAAGAGAAATGATCATAAAAAGAGAAATGAAGTTAGAAACACATGGCTGGAAAGATGAAAATGTTTATTATGAACACATTAGTGCCTTGTAGAAATGAGATCTTTTAGCTGGAAAATTAGAAACATATTATTAACACATTAGTGTCTTGTTTGATAATGTAGCATTGTGTTACTGCATTGAGGATGACAGAATGTACAACCAGTCGGTCATGTGTATAGATGTAAATGTGTATCAAAGTCGATGTAACATTCTATTTTTGACCAATGGCTTGTGGCTGTTAATTCTGCTTCTGCTGCGTTTATTCCAATAGAACTGGCCACTTAGACAGAAGGAGTTAAAGACAAACATTTTATTTCTTTGCTTTACTGGATACTCGTGCATGTTGAATGACAAATTGCCTTTTGCATGGTGACGACAGAAACAGTATAGCGGGATCGGCCGTGTGTGTCTATAACATGACCTCCTTCGAGGAAGCCTTTAACGGGCCTTTCAAGCATCAAGGAATCGGCGATGTCAGCGTGGATGAGGCACGACAACGATTTGTCAGAGACCGAGTTAGTGTTCTCTCTTTGTTTCTCAACATATACACACACCTCTCTCTCTCAAAGACAAAACAATAAAAATACACAGACAACGCAACACACACACACACACACAAGCAGAAGGCGTTATGTGATGTTACCTTACCCGTAAGTTTCGTAAGCGTGCCTTATGATTTATTGGTGAATGTTGATGATATATGTTCATGTTCGCACTTATGTCATCATGTCTTGTGTGGTCGGCGGTTACAGAAATGCAACTCAGACACAGGCGGGAATAAGCGGTCGTCGGAGAAGTCGACAAACCACCTGGTGATGGGCATGAAGTACCAGCTGATGGACCAGGCAGTGCAGCCGGCCACAATCTCACCTCTCGTTGTCCGCGAACAAGAAAGGTCATACAGCGCTGCTTTACTGAACTGAATAACATCTATGTTTGACTGGGTTGATAGTGAATGAACTTACGCAGGGAAAGAGAGAGAATCTCTGAATGCCAGAAATATTTGACGAAGGCCCCAACGACTCCAAACCTTATGTATATGTTGAATACCTGAGCATATATAATTATGACGAGAAAATATATATCAACAGGATCTCTAATCTGTATTGGCGCCCTTTGACAGGTGGACTCACATCGTAGTGGATCATGTCGAGAGCAAGACGCACCCGCTGGAGGTCTTCTTTCTGGCCACAGACGACGGCAAGATACAGAAAATGGTGCGTCTGCCCGGCAAGTCGGTGACGTGTCTGCTGGAGGAGATCAAAATCGTCCCCAACGGCCGGCCTCGGCCAGTCAAGGCCATGAAGCTGTCGTCGTTGAAAGTAAGCTTTGGTCAGAGTAGTATGGACTATTGTGGCTGATGGACAGGGAGAGAGGGAGGGAGAAGAGAGAGCGAATCCACGAGCCCTTCCATGGGAGCTTGTGGGAACTTCTCATGTTTCACCTTCTTTCCATCGAACTTTAAGAAACAGTATCAGCCGTGCACGGGTTGTCCTTGTATGCAACTCACAGAACCTGCGTGAAAGAAAAAAATAGTTTCTCCTCTGGAAATGGCTTGTTTAAAGATGTACCAATTATCTGTAATATTTTATTGAATAGTTCTTACACTGCTGACACCAGCATCTGCATCTTTGGAGAAATAAAATATTCAATAAAAACAGATGGAAAAGAAGTTATTTTACTTCTTGTCTTTCATAGCTGTTTTTTTTTTCGAACAGGACAAACTGTGAAACTGCAATTAATGAGACATTTCATGCTTGCAGGGCGCTATCTACTTGTCCACAGACGGAAATGTTCTGAAAGTACCTGTACAGCGATGCCACAATTTCTCAGATAGAAGGTATGCATAGGACAGGGGTCGAGAGTTGATGTCGAGTGTCAGTCGTTGTTATAATCCTCATATAGTGTTTTGCTAATAAATAACTTGCCCCGAAGAATCCAGGGGGACGAGGGAAAGAGTTTGTGGTTGCAGTGATAGAACATACGTGCTTAATGGAAACAGTGCATTTAGTGTTTTGGGACACAGCATTTAGTTCTCACAGGGCACCTACATTTAGTGATTGGATAATGAGGTCTCTGCAAGAAAATGAGAGTATTATTGATCTTCTGTGGTCGAGAAAATGTTGCATTCACGACAGGCCTGTGTGTGTGTGTGAAGATAGAGTTAGTCTGGTACACGTGTAGTGTGTGATCTGAATATTGATGATAATAACACTTTTATTGTCTCCACCGCCCTTGTTGTTTGAAGCTGTAATTACATACCGTATTTGTGTCTGGCTCTGTACAACAGAACGTGCCTGGCAGCCCGGGATCCTTACTGTGGATGGGACACCCTGAGACAGAAGTGTACCCTTCCTCCTGAAGACAATCCGCGAGCCGAGTACTGGGAGCAAGACATCACCGACTGTCCCAATACAGAGTATCCACGTAAGGAGTGCTCTACAACATTTTTCATCCCATCCTTAAGTCCTTCATTTTTAAAAAGAACATGATCAAAATAATGTCTGTTTACATTTCTACTGTCCTCAGTAGTATATTACTGTTAAAGTGACCTATAGTGCATATTTAACTTTGGCAGTACCAGCAATGAGATGGTTCTAACATTATTTTCGCAGAGGATGGCGGCTGGTCCCGCTGGACTCCGTGGAGCAAATGCCAGAATGTAGGCGGCGATTCCATGATGGAGCAATGCCTGTGCAGATCACGGTCATGTGACAATCCACAACCAATCAATGGTGGAAGTCCATGTATTGGTGCAAGTATGGAGGTGGCCAACTGTACAGGTCGGTACACAATATATTTCCTTCGTGTTCCTTTCCTGTCGAAATAAAATAACTTGAAGTAATACCATGAACTTATTTTTGTCCTTTTACACGTTTTTCTTTCTGTTTAATGTACTCTGTATGTTACACATTCTGTTTTGTCAAATTTACGAGGGTTTCGTTTCCAAATGATAAATCTTCAGAAAAGATAACCGCGTACAATTTTGTACATGCGTTGTGTTTGCTCTTATTACATAAGTGACGATCAGAAAGGATATTATGTGTTGGCAGCCGCTGTTTAAAAACTTTATTTATATCTTTGTCACACAGCTTTACCTTTGCTAAAAATGTTTATCTTACTTTTTTTTTAACCATTTGAAATGGATACACTTGAGAACGGCTATCTTTGTGCACAGTTCCTTATCGCTTGTGTTTCATCCTAAAAGGATTTGTTTGCATTAGTAACTTGTTAAAAGAAGCTTCTATCGTCTTCCTATTTTTTTCAGTTCATGGTCAGTGGACAGAGTGGTCGGAGTGGTCAGCCTGCTCACAAACTTGCTGGGTTCGCGTTCCGTATAAGAAAGCGGCAGTGTGGCAATCCCCCGCCCAAGTACGGAGGTCGCATGTGTGCGGGACAGGACACAGAGAAACAGTATTGCAGCGGCAGTCCGGAATGTTCCCGTAAGTGTCCTTTCACCTCGAAAATATCCATTTATCTCAGTTTTCTAAGTTTTAGCCTTCTTTTCATTATTTATTTTCTCTGTCTTTCATATGTTCTTGAACACTTCCGAAAGACTTTCTGCAGAAGCAGAATTCGGTAAAGAAAGATAAAATTGTGATCATTGTTTACTTACCTGCATACAAACATAGACTAGTGAGATGACTTGTTTCCTTTTATGTCATATATTTTTACATGTAAAATTGTCGATCGTGACAGTGCCCCCAGTGGACGGCAAGTGGTCCCTGTGGTCTGGCTGGAGCGCGTGCACAAAGGAGTGTAATGGAGGCATTCAGACGAGGCGTCGCTCGTGCAATCCAGCCGGAACCGAGTCGCTCGGGCGTGCCGTGCGAGGGCAACAAGCAAGAGTGGCGCATGTGCAACACGCAGGATTGCGAGGGTATGTCTCACTCTTCCGCGTCCCGTGCCGGTTTCCTGTGGTCCACTTTGCTGTTGGTTTGCTTGTACTGGGCCTCTCCTGACTTTTTTTGAACTTGGACCTTAACTACGAGAGTTGCATAACTTACATCTTCATTCATGTGTAGATCTCAATCTCATTGTGGAAAACATCTAACCTAAGCTTTGTTGAAACATTTTCAAAAACAAACATGTCTGCTAGATTTCATCTAATACCATTCCGACATCAGAGCCAAAGAAATCACAGAGTATATTGCATTGCTGTGTCAGACATTTTGACTTTTTACATACATTTACTTAACTACTTTTCGCTTGCTTTCAGAGGCTTAAGATCATGTAATTAATGAATTAATTATTATTTATATTTTTATATAAATAAATATTTAAGTGATATTACAGTAATATAACATGTTCGCTTGCTAGATACTAGCAGCTGCAAGCTATAGGTATATAGTACTCAATACACAAAATTTAGTGAGTCCCTCCCTGTAATAGGTGGCCTGACTAGTAATATAGTATTAGTAATATATTAGCTAGTATTAGTAATTAGCTTGTAATATATTATTAGCGTAATATTATTAGCGTAATATTATACTATCAGCATAATCTTATACCTCCATTTACTATTTAGCATTTAAACATAGTATTACTGTAATCCATGTACTGTCAAATAATAACACTGTGATATGCTGTATATATTCTTAAAAGTATTATCCTGGAAATATCCGGGTAATATGTCTTTCACCATTTTGTTCACTTTAATATATATGATTCTCTCGAAAATAAATGTGTTATTCTCTTGATCGAAGTATTCACTGCTGTTCAGTTAGAAAGTTTCTTTGACATAGTGAATGAGTTATGAATGTGATCCCACGTTTTCATCAAACAATTTTGAGTGTGTGTGTGAGTGTGTGCATGGATACATTTATGTGTATCTCTATATACATCCATCTGTTTGTCTATGTTATGTTTGATATGTACGAATGTGCATTCGTGCGTCCAAAGGTTGCAAATGGTGAAGAGTGTTAACGAACAGAGCTTACAATCCTCGAAGGAGTTCTTTTCCGAACGATTAACAAGCAGCAGGAGCTTTAGACCTTAGTGTCTGCGAGTATTGTCAGACAAGTAACTTTAACTCTTTGTCCCTTTTGTGTTATAGAAGTCACCAGAATCTCCCCGTGGACAGAGTGGATTCAAACCAATCGCACGACAGGCGGTTACTTTGAACAGCGGTTCCGCTTCACCTGCCGTGCCAGCGTTCCCAAACGGAAACTGATTAAGACGTCGTTCGCAAAGTCGCAGGCGCGTTTCTGCCACAACAACGGCCACGGCTGCCAGACGTCAGGTGAGCTGAGGAATTCCATCACATCTATAGACGCTTTCACTTCCGTAGACCGAGTGCTGCGGAAGTTCTGCCGCTACAAGCGGAAACTCTTTCAGAAGTACTGCAACTGTCGCACCCTGGGCGTGTTCCTGGTTTGTCAGAAATGCGGCTACGGATGACAAGTCGCCCCGGAATACTGGGAGGTCTTGCTGGGCTACCTACAAGCGCTGCCAAACTACTTCTGGGAGCCAACTCCGCAATGAAGCAGCGGAGACGCCGTTGGTAGAGCGTGCCTCTGAAAGGCTCTGTTGCAGTCAACGAACATTGACAGGAAAAGGTCGTCTTTGATTGTTCTGTTTTTCTACTTCGTTAGGGGATAATGAATTGATAATAACAGTGGGAAGAACTACAGATCTTGACCGGAAACTCCCTTTACAGCAGGGTCTCAAGTATGTGTGTCCAAGAAGAAAATGTTTAATTTCTATAGCATTAGCTGTACGAGATAAGATCTGAAACTAGCACTGTATGATGAGGATAGAAAATTTTCAGTTTGGTATAAATAATTTGTAATGTCTGTGCAGAGACAAATTCTCTTTTAAATAATAGTTTGTACAAACACGAAACGATCTATGTGGTAATTAGATGATGTGGTATTTCTTCAAAAAAGAAAACGGAAATTGGAAACTCAAGGAACATTCTTATTCGACCTCCTGATCACGTGGTGCAGCCAGACGCCTGCACGTTTTGCCTCTGACAATGGCTCCTAACAATAATGAACTAATTAGTGCCATGCTGAAAGAAGAGGTCGATATCGATTGTGAAAGAGTGACGGGAAGTGCTTTTTGCAGCAAAGCCATGATCTACATAAACGCAAGCTATTATTTCCATTCGTAAGCGATGTTGTGGATGAAATGCAGTGCCACCTGCTGTGCGAAGTGATATTACATGGACCGACATCCTCACAAGCCCCACTCATCATCCTGTCTCTGTCTAAGACAGGACATTGAAACTTCGCTTCAACGTTGTACAATGGTTGCAGGTCGGGGATGGAGGTGAGGCAGGAAAGGTGCGTTAGTGTAGATCTTTCTAATCAGCTTTATGAGCACCAAACATCGTGTGGAGTCCTGACGGTTCATAAACATGGCCGTGGGACAAAGTACCTAAGCACACAACGCACACTGGTATTTAGCGTCCACTAAAAAAGATTGCCAAGATCTGTGACTATTTGGCCAAAGCACTGTCCGAAAAGGTCCGGTAATGCAAAGATGGCGCACACGTGTCACGTGTGTCTACGCCGGAGAAGAGGAAATGTTCGTTTGTCAAACGTAAACGCCGAGTTTGGATATCTACGAGTGATAAACGCTCGTTTTCATGTAACAGGCACATTTTCGGACAGTGTCGACACAGGCGCCCACCTGTCTTTATTTTCTAAACACTTTTTCCAGAAGAGACAACTCTATAGGCCTAGTAGTAATAATCACCCTCAGCCCCCAAACACAATTAGTGTGAAGCCACCCACCTTATCAGCTTATGTTGACACTCTGCTTATTTAAGCATGATTTTACAGCTTGCATGCCATCTTGAATAGCTGACTGCATCTCCACACAACACCAGCCGACACCTCTTATTTGTTGTAGAAAGTGCATGTGACTAGAACGCTCTCCCTTGTTTCAAGCATGGACACTTTATGTTACGCAGCGCTCGTTATACAGACTTTGCCAGCAGATCGAAAAATTCGAACTTCGGTTCGGATTTTTATGTCAAAATTTCCCAGTATTCCGACGGCTAAGCCGTACTCTACGTTGTATATATTCTGACTTATTTGGAAAATGTTTTATCTTGTTTTGCTCAAGTGCTTACTTGATTTAATGATGGTTCTGTTTTTTGTTGGTTTTTTTTTTTATTTGTTTTTTTTAACCCTCCTGTTCACTGTACTTGTTTCAATTTTGTTCAAATTGAACTTGCACAAAAGTGGTCACCATCGTTTCTGGACAAATCATTGAAATATTTTATATAACTTGAAATGTTTATTTATAGTTGCACTATTGTTAATGTACTCAGTCTCCTTTGACCTTTGTTCAGAAGAGACAGTATGGTCCCGGCTAGCTTGCCATGATGTACACTTAGGTTGCTGACTCGGCTTAAAAAAAACAATAACTAGCGATACTTATTTAAAGATCCTGAATTGTTTTTGAATAGAGAACAAAGGGCAATATCTGACTGTGATTCCGCAGTTTCAGACGTGCTTCTAAAAGGACAAACAAGCCAACAATTTTGGAAAAAAGTAGATGGGAACGAAAGCAGATGATGATGGTGATGAAGATGATATGTATAAATTCATTGATTTTGTCGTGTTTGCGCCAGTAGAATTTATCAAGATTTACTTGTTCAAGGGCCTTGTATCAGACATGTTCCTGCTGACTCAACCTAAACTCGTTGAAGAAGATTGAACTCTGCGACCCTGACACCTGTTATACAGTTATGCGGACGCTTCATTAAGAAAGTTTAAATTCTAAACTTTATTATTTAACTGAAGCAAATTTTTGTCATCTACAGCGTTTGTAAGACAGTTTCTTGCTACCGCAAAATAACGCGCCTTTTCTCACTCCTGTCACCTTTTGGTCTCCGGTTTTGATGATAGTGATGACGACGAGGACTACAAAATGGGGATGACGACAACGATGATGACAATGAACGACACGAGGAAAGCAAGCCGATCATTGCTTTAGTAATGAAAGAAATATTAATAATAAAACGGTCTCTCTCTCTCACTCCCACCCTTCATCTCTCTCTCACACACACGCGTTCACATTTATCACAACCCCCGTTGACAGTCGTTGATATTCTTCGGAAAAATTCAGATTGTTGATTTCCTTTTATGTGTAATACGCAATTTATTGTCATCTTCCTCTAGATGCATCATTACCTTTCAAACTTAAAAATGACTTTTTCGTGATAAGCGCCTCGATGACCACTAGCTTTGTCATTTACCCGGATCATTCACAATAGTCTCTTTCAGTAAGCTGAGCATCTCTTTTAGAAAAGATTTGCTTCCCTTTTAAAATTACTTTTCTTCCTTTTTCGCAACGAATTATTACATTATGCATGCATTAGGGCTGACAGTGAAGCTGAAACAGACTTGCTCAAAGGGTTGTTCATCATTCACTTTTATGACTACAAGCACTGCCACAGGATGTAACATGTTTGACACCAAAAGAACAGCATTCCAACATTTAAAACAATATGTCAAGCGTACTTTGTAAAAGGTGACGGTAAAGACCTATTTTGTTTTAAAACTTTCAAGAAAGCATTAACATAACAACCTTCAGAAACAATCATTCAGCTAGCCCTATGATCATCATTATTTTATAGTTTGGCGCGACCACATGTTTCAATTTCTTGTCTCATGATTTGGGAGACAGGAAACTTGAAAGGTTGGTTATTTAACAAGAGAAATCAATGTTGTTTGTCGTCGAATATATATATTTTCTGGAAACCGCTTGTGACTAGATCTTCACGTCTGTTGTAAAACTGATCTTTTGGAATATATCTGTTGTACGGTTGTTCACATTTAGACTAAATTACAAACTTGCCTTCTCCATTTAGTTTTTTCTCTGCTCGAATTATTTATTTATTTGTTTATTTATTTGACTAGCTGCATTATTATGAATTGCTGTCGGCGTAGCTGTATAGTTGCATGTTGAAGCATTTCTGTCAGCTGAATCCTTATTATTTCTTTGTTTTATTTGTCCACCGTCTTCTCCACTCAGCCTTTTGCATTTTACTTAATAACAGTAAGATCTTTTATCTCGCGCCGTCTATCCCACACGTGCTGTCATGGCTTCATTTTTCTGTCTTTGCACAGTTCTCACAAACAAGTAGGTTCTGGCCACTATTTGCTGGTACAGAGTCTGTACTAGTTAAACTATTTAGCATCTGTATGACAGTCCTTAGTAAACCACCAAATCCAGTGTATGGCTCCTTGCACTGACATGTCCCGTAGCCTGGCATTAAGTGCATTAAGGTCATGGCATGGAGTCAAACCCACACATCGGATGAGGATAATAAATTAATCAAAAAGTTATTTTTAATTTAAACACAGCATGTTGTGTTGTTTTCTCTCTGACCACTGCATTTGTATGTCCAGCCGACGACATTGAAGCTGTGGTTAAAAAAAATGCTTTTAGAAATTTACTTGATCAGTATTATTCGGCACTTAAAAAGAACTGTCTTCCTTTGCGGTCTCTTACCTGTCTGCATATATTAAAAGATCTATTATTCACAGACAGATTACTATATTTATTTGTACACACCGTAAATGACGGTTGTTGATAAATTGACGAAATAAAAGAAATGATAGTTACCGTACATTTGCATTGAGAATTATATGATTATGTGGAATAAATGTATTTTATGCTGCTGTTCATGTTGTAGTAACACATAGACCCACAATCCATTGCGTGATCCTCTTACATTTCGGTGGACTGACATGACGCATGATATCAAGGGAGACTTTCCCCATAAACACATTGTCTTCTAGTCATCGCTGTCTTCCCTAATGTCGACATCTCGTAGTCCCAGCGAAAATACCAACAACATCATCAATCCAATCCTTTCTCGGCCCCTGCATCAGTGTCGTTGCTGCTGCTGTTATTCCTCTCCTACCTCTCCTACTACTACTGATGCTGCTGTTACTACTAGCTTTATCACTTAGGGTTTTATTGCCTGTTGGTCTCTTTCTTATCTTTGTACGAGTATCTGTAAAGGTTGAAAACACTGAGCCAGTATTTTTGAGCGATGTAAAAATTTAGGGCTGTTCATAGAGCAGCATGCCCTAAGGAGATCGATTCTTCTGAGTGAGTGAGAGAAAGAGAGAATAAAAATGCTCTGAAAGCGTTATATTGTCAGACGTTTACATTCTGCCGTTGCTGTTAAACTCTGTGCACATGTGCAGCCATTTTTCGTAATTTTACTTGTTTATTTTTTTATTTAGTATTACTGGTATGTGGTGTCTCTTGACTAGAGTCTGATTGCAACATAACAATATATTAAGACGTGAGAGAGCAGGTTGTATTTTTGTGTTTGTGTGTGGCTGGATGCTTCTTCATTGCCGAACTTGGAGAGAAAGACTGACTGCAAGGAGCCAGGGATATGCAGATGCATGTCTTTGAGTGTGTGTGCATAGTTTAGTGTAGCCCTGTGCATATTCACGACTGTGTAAATAGCATTGTAAGATTGTTGGTAATTTACGTCAAGTAGCTTAAGGCAACATTTTTTTTTAATGTAGAGTGAAAAGCATTTGTTCAGGTCATGTGTTCATCCTAATTTGCATAATTTTCCACAATGTCCTTTGTGAGTAAAATATTTTGTTAGAAGTGTCATGTAGGATCAACGAGACAAAACTGTCTCTCATGTAAGAATGGCAATGATCAACAGACGCTCAGAAAACGGGGTCGGTATTCTGCTTTTTTTTTTTTTTTTTAATGACGGCTTTAATTAATACTACAGAGATTTTTGAAGATTTGCTGTTTTCTCTCAGAACCCCACTGGCATTGAAAATCTGACATTGCAGAAAAGGAAGTCCATTTTTAACAATTGATCAGCCTATTTACTCAGCGTAAAATAATGATAGAGATAGAAAAATTGCATTATTAAGACTTTTGTGAAGGTGATATGGTCACAAAATGCATGTTAATTGTTTGAATTGCTTAACTATTAAGGTTTCGTTGATACGTTGTTGCACCTTTGGGATTTTTTTGTATTTTGTTATCGTGTAATGTATTTAGTTTGTACATTGCATAGAATTGTCTGTTATTTAATGAAACGAAATTTTCTACTACTTATTATTGTCATTTGGTCTCAGTGTTTTGATGATGAAGGCGAAGCTACAAGAAGGAAGATTATGAAGGGCAAATAAAAAGACATTTAAAACTTTTTTTCTGCTTACAGTTGTGCTGTTACTGCCGCTGAAAGGTAGTGAACTGTTGTAGAAAATAAAATATCTGCTGGTATGTTACACACACACGTGTCCAACCCACCAACGCACAATACACCATTTATTAAACTAAAGCAGTCTCGCAATATTTATGACAGGCATAGTAAACAGTCTTGCTTCAGTTAAAATCCTTTAAAAAAATCTCTTTTTAAGTGGAGTTATTTTCATTCCTTTCGTGCATTCATGACTGCTGGCATTGCTGAAGAGAAAGATATTTGAACTGTTGGTCCTTTTCATGCCATTTCGTAGATTTGGTGACAGTGCTCACAGGCTGTTCTAAGGGAAGCTACTCCACAGATGTTTACGCTACCTGTAAAGTTACCTCCCGTGTGATATATGTAACCTTTTTTAAATATCAGTTTCATTTTTGCTTAATTTTCACAGACCATCCATAACCTACGACCTTTTGGTAGACACAAGGAGTATTCTTTGTAATTTGGCTTTGGTGTGGATTTGCGGTCATACCAGTCAGGAAGCTACGAATCTCTCGATAACCTGGCACAAATTTCAAACCGATGCAAAATAAAACAAAAACTATCCATAATTATCACCTGGCTCATTAAATGCAGTTTATTAAAGGTACACAACACCACTCTAACATTAATCACAACCGATGCAAGAATACCCCCTAAACTTTGTATTTTCATTTGGATTGTTAAAGGCGCAGTTCATTAGCGAAACTACCTACCAGTTCGCTCTATACCTTTCGTTACGCGGATTATACACGGAACATCCTCTCTGTTTAATGTGCAGTGCATGGACACAGTTCCCCCTCCTCCAATGCATCATATACACGACAGTAACCCTAGTAACAATGTGTGTGCTTACTAATTTGGTGCAATGTAGCCATCTTCCAGAAGCTTTTGCAACCAACTGCTGGCCAGCTGTTCACCATGAAGATTTGGTTTGAAATTATTTTAGAAAACCCGCCTCAGCTCATTTCCTCAAATGTTCATAGAAGTATCATCTTAAACATTGTTACAAAAACAAGAAAATAAGACAACAAGAATAGAATCATATAATCTTTTAAATAATTGTCAGCTCTACCAAATAGATATCATATTTTAAAAAAAACTAATGATAAACTACTGGTTATATGATGCTTTGACTGTTTACATTACAAGCAAAAAAACCTCTATAAATAACTTTTACTGCATAACTTTTAACCTTGTTTTACTTATACATTTTTAGAGTTACAGTATGAAGTCACTTCAAATGCATACTGCCCACCAGATTTGGAAGGTGTACTTAAAAATCCTAAGTGTGAGAAGGTGCCTGTATGGTGCAGCCCTTGGCAGTAAACATAAAAATACCCATTATAAGCAAGCATACCATGCAGAAAATATTACATTTATGCCTTATTTTGCATAATACATTAAACATTTCACTGCATTTATATAGACCTTTACATTTATGCTAATGCTGTATTTTAATTTTATCTCAGATGTACTTTTTAAGTCAGTTGTTTGTTTACAAAATCACAACTCCACTGAAAACTGAGTAAGCTCTAAGTTGGCCATTGTCTGTCATAAGGTATTCTTGCGTCTAATTTCAAGCATTTCTGCCAAGTATTAACCAAGACAGAAAAGAAGCTAAAATGACCTGTACTGTACCATTAAGATAGATCTTACTTAAAGGTGACCATTTTTCATCAGAGGCAAGTGGTACAGGACAATGGTCTCCAAGGTCTGCTTGCTATACTTCAGATGGTCTGAGATATAGACAAAAAAGCAAGGTCAGTGGTAATCTGGTCAGATTTGATAGGCCTTGTCATGAGGAGGTGACATCATGTCACATCATCATGGGCCATGTTCCACCAGCAGGTAAGCAACTCAAGGAAGTGTTAAGGCTAACCAACATGCAAAATGTTTTTGATATCAGTTAATTTAGATCAGTTACGTGCTAATTTCTGAAATCCATCTATATTTCTTCTACATTTTGAAAGATTGCACAGATCTCTTCTGGAAAAGAAATTGTGAAATGAGGAAAAAAAATGATGACTTGTGGTGCGTGATATTCTTTATTTGATCTCCATTCAGGCCTTAGAAGATTAAAAAGCTCTACTATTTTTTATTTCTGCTACAAATGATTATTTTAGTGAACTTAAATCCACAGACACATTTTTATGCATGCATATACCCACACGCTCATACTGAATAACAATTTACACAGATCATAAAAAACAATGATTTCCCTCAAGTTTATTTTGATTCATTAGGAAAATTAAAGGAAAAAAATGACTCTTCCTAGTTATGTATCAGTTTGAGATTCTTCAAAGTGTCTAAATGCATATATATACAATGTACAGAGTACAGAAATGAAAATTTAAGTAGCTGATCAAGAAAACCTGGTTACATGGATTTTGTTTACCTTCATATTTTATGTCTATTCTGCTAATTATGAAAGAACATTTGGACATATGAATAAAGTAACTACAGCATCGATCAGAAAGAGGGAACAGGCAGTGCTTGGTACTAGGTTTTCCTTTCGCAATGTGTTTTGGCTCTTCCACTGACAAACCCTACACAATGACTTTGGGTTGGACCACATGAATTTGTATTAATGGATTGCTGGCAGATGATTTTTTTCCAGTTTATTCACATTTATTTTTTAGGCTCGCTGAGACTAACAGTGGAGAACTTCGCAAGAGGCTAAGCATAAGTCTTGGCAGAGAGACAGCAATCCACCTATACATGTCTGTGGTTAGACTCAGAAATCAATACTATTACACTAAGGTTTCCACTTTTACAACAATGGAGGAGATTTCATACAATGAAAAATATCAAGGGGAACATGTGCTTGCATTAAAATAAGTCACTAAATCAGCCAGGAATAGGGATTGGTCAGCTTTATGCCATTCAAATTCAACAGCTACCTCTACAATTGCATGGAATGTGCAGATAAGTCATAAAGCACCATTGTGACAATGTAATAAGTTTATTTTGAAAATAAAGCAGGCTGATGAAAAACTTAAAAAAAAGCTAATTAAAGAATACAGCAGTCACAATTTTTATTTTAGAATCTTGGCAAGAGTTTCTTTTTACGCTCAAATATAGAGACTTGACAACATAAAAAAAAGTAGTCTGTGACCTTAAGGTGGCATGGGAATAACTTGTCAGAGATGGCACTTACTTTGGGGTCAGCTTTTGTGACCAAAGTGGTCATCTCATCTCCTTCACTGCTTTACCTTCCCCTAGCCTCTACAGTTAACCTATTCCACAGTCAGGTCTACTGGTGACAATATGCCAGGTCACACTTGTATCAAGCCAGCTATTATGTGCCTTTGGGTTCAGATGCCATTGCTCTAACCATTATGCTACCTGCTCCAACATTAGGAACCATCAATAAATGATAAGGGCTATTCCTGACTTGGTCAATTAAATAAATTGTGCTAATGAGCCTATGACCTACTGTTGTTATTTACCAACTGCTATTTGAAACTCATGTGCCTGCTTATTGCATAACCCCAAAAAGCAAAAGTCTAAAATTTTCTGAACAATGAAGATTTTCATGCAAAGTTCAAATAAAGCGAAAAACTATTGCTATTAAAAAACTATGCATGTGATCCAATATATTTTCAAGACTAAACAAATTTGTTAAAGCATTTTTAAGTAGACAGATATTTACAAGAATGTGTGAATAAATAACTTACAAAGAATGTCTGTTAAAATGCCATATTCAATGCATTCAATTTTGAAAGATCATCCCTATCTCACTTTTTTCTCTCCCACACACACACACAATATCAATCGATCAATCAAATCAAGCTTTTATGTCATTATAATGCATAGCAATAAAGCTTATTAGCCACTGTTAAACTTTCAAATGCCCAGATCACAAACCTGTCATCTATGCTTTCCATGAAGAAAGGTGGGAAAACAGAAAATTCCTCTGAAAATCCAGAAATATGGATTAACTGATCTCAGTTTTGTCTAGTGATTGACTAGAATACTTTGGCATCAAAATAATAGATCCAAACAGTATTTTGCATGAACATTTTTAGTCAAGTTTGAAACTGAAATCATTTTTCTGTAGACAAACTGTAATGCTTATTTAATGATGTCTTGGTGATACCTGGATGTACATTATCCCTGATGTGTAACAGCTTGCCACACAGTCATGTTTTAGCTCCAAATGGAGATACTATTCATTTGCAGCTGCCAATAAGCAAAATATAAGCACAGTTTTACACAAAAATAATACAATAATAGCAAACAGTGACTCCCTCTTTCCATTACTTTACTTTACATGCAAGGCTCCACATAATTGCTAGGAAACAGTCCTGTGATGCCATCCATAACCCCTTCCCACCATCCATCATCATTTTTCCGAATGACATAGATGACAGCATTCTCAGAAAAAGATAGCTCATCTTCTTTGTCAGCTTCATAGTCATAAATGCCCACAACTGTAGACAGAAATGGTTGCACAGAATATCAGCACCAGTCAAAGGCAAATGATACAATGCACAATACCTATTACACCCTGAAATAAAAGATTGTAATCTTTGACAAATCTCCAACTATACTTCTAGCACAAGATGACCTATATAAAGTGCCACATATAAATATCACATTGATGTTTATTGCTTATTATTTCCTATCCAAAAAATGCCCAAAGGTGTAAAAAATGCTAGATTAAATTTCATCAAACTTAAAGAGAAGTACATAAAATACTTTCATTTGTGAAAGGAAAGGGTCACTGCTGTAAAATCACAGTCAGCCTCTTTCTGTGAACGCTTGACTAACCTTTCTCAATATATGTCTTGGGCATCCAGCTCTCTTGTCCCAGAAGACCTGGCCCAGTAGCTGCATAGGGATCTTCTGGTAATCCTGACTGGCTCTCTGATCGATGTCCTTGCATGTCACTAAATTCAGGTGGGGGCAGAGTTGGTGGCATCTGGGGGTAGTCAAAAGAGTCTGCTCCTGCATCAGGTGGTGGTGGAAGAGGAGGCATAGCTGCAGAAAAAAGTCAGTACTGAAAATTTTGTTCTAGAATTGCATATACACCAATATGCAAGACATTACACTCTAAGATAAAACTGACAGGACAATATAAGATGCAATCAATACAAAATGAATCTGCTGTGTCAGCCAAATATAATTTAATAAATCTTCCCTTTGTACTTTCATCAGCTACCATTTCTAACAGTTTTAGAATGCTATTAAAATCTAATCAGATTTAGGCTGCAGTATAATCACAGTTTGACTTGCTCTTAGATATCTTGTTAATAACATCATATTAATGACATTTAAAATATATACATAACCACAAATTATAATATATCTGGAGATAAAAAACATTTGATGAAGTGATGTCACTTGTGACATGCAACTTTCTTGAAAAGTTTAGGGAACAGAGGATAAAAGGATATCAAATTGTTAAGGAAACAATCAACTTTCGTCATAAAATATTAAGAGGAAGTAAAACTGTCGACAAAATGTCTGTTACAAGCTAAAGATTCAAAGTCATCTTTTAAAAGACACAGAAATGGGGAAGGAGAAAATAAGAAATAAGACATTAAAAAAAGTGATAGAAATCGCAATGCTATTGCTAAGGAGACAGAAATGTATGCACATCATGCTCCCCATTAAGACACAAAAGATGTCGTTTTCAGGTAGAGCACATTTTGGTTGGAAACAAATGAAGCCATAAAAATTTGTGATCAAACTTTTATTAAGAAAATGAGAAAGAGAACAAAGTTGGGTAAGGAAGCAGGTAATAAAAGAGGGTGGCACTAAAATGAAGTAAGGAAAAAAAGCAAAAAGGTAGGTAATCCTATGACCTTTTGATTGCTAGGGAGTAAGGAGTAAAAGTCCACACTCATGTCAAGGCCAATTTTGATTTTTTTGTTTTTTGAGAGTGGTATCCATCTCCTGCTTCCTTTTGTTCCCCTGTCCCTTAGGTAGCTATTTAATTAGGACGTGGGGAAATGTAGCAGTAGTAATAAGAAACAAATAATGAATAAGTTTTGCAGATCAGCAAGCCAATAGGGAAGGATACTTTTAACGTGGGAATTAATTATATCAACAGGGACATCTGGTAAAGAATAACGGTTACTTAATCTACAACTGTTCCTTTTTTCTATCAGTTTCAGAGCATTTCTCATACAAAGAACATAAGACCAGAATTTGTATGAAACAGGATTGCCACAATCCAAGGACACCAGGAACCTCTACTTTGAACTGTTAAGCGATGTAAGCTGGCCTTCTTTGGCCACATGACCTGGCACGACACCTTGTCAAAGACTATCCTTCAAGGCACCCTCGGGGTAGCCGACATCGCAGAGGCCAGAGAAAAAAACTGGTTTACGAACGTCAAAGATTGGACTGGTCATCCTTTACAGGATCTGCTATCACCCACAATAGGCAAGATTGGTGGACCCTGTCAGCTGCTGCATCTTTCCATGTGTTCCCCCCAATCACAGGTGCCATTCAAGGGACGAATTACTGACTGGCAGGCCATTGAGGGAAATGTTCTGATTTCTTCAGCACTGTCTAAACTAGCAAAAGCGTTGTCCCTTTACTATAGCCAGGAGGGAGGTTTTCAGAACTACGAGAAATGCAGATTTTCAGTGTGCGAATAATCCAAAGTGTTGCTCATTCTCTCTCTATGTTTGGTGTTGACCGCTAATGTGAATAGTGCACTAGTGTAATCAAAGTCTAACATACCCTTAAACATAATGACACAAGAAGTAAAAGGTTCTTAGAAATGCAAATAGTTACTACTGTTTGTGAAATGAAAGCGTAGATGACCAGATAACATTAAACACAAAAGGGGTAAGTAGTTTCACACAGCAAACTAACAAACCACAGAACAGTCATTAAAAATCTGGAAAGAATACAGAAATAAAGAGTATTTAAGGTTTAAAATATTTTTAAGAAAAAGGTAACACTACACATGTACGTAAAATAAATTGTCACACTAAAAGCCAAAACATGCTCAAGTTTACAGTCAGTAATAGCAAGCAATGCAGCTTATCTGTAAGTTTCTCTGCATGCAAAATAATGATACAGCAGATGTTATCATGCAATATAATGATATAGCAGAAAAAAAAGTGTAACAAGGAAGGACAGGCATGCAAACCTTCCTCAAACATGTCGTCCCCTGAATCCAGGGGAAAAGAAGGGGGAGATAGATCTGCAACAAATCATAAATGCAACAGTACATTCATAAAATGATAAATTGCAAAAAAAAAAAAAAGCCAGCATGGGGGGAAAAGCACAACACAAACTATACACCACATATCCAGCAATGAAGCAAATTTAGGATGTTTGATTACTGCATGTACCTTCATGTATTCTCTAAGCAACCTTAAATACAAATCAGGTTTACAGTTAAAAGAAAAGCATACCAAGAAAAAGCATCTATTTCCTGAGATTTACATTATCGTCTAGTTATTGCGTATACTTCTGAAATATTCTCAACACAAATGCAGTGACCTACATTACATAGAATTACTGATAAAATCTTCAACAACAAATAGTAGCAAATGTGCATGTTCTTTTTACCAAAAATATCACCTCATACAAGCAATGGCAGGGTGGCAAAAAAAGCAGATGCATCACAACATAGCAAAAAGCACAATAAGCCTGTTTTAATCACATGACATCATCAGGCTCAAGAAAAAGAAAAAAATGTATTTAAAATATTAAAAACTATGACAACAAGCACACTCATCAATTATTTACTGGTGAGATTCACTTCAATAAGTGACATTTTATTTCCATTGACCACAACACCACTGCTCACCAACATGGTTCATCTTTAGCCCCCCTGGTGCTTGGTAACGGTACCGTAAAAGTGCTGCACGCAGTAAGAATATCTGCTAGGCCACAGCTAGCATATGCTTCTTGCTAAGATGATGTTTTTCAACCATCATTTCATCTAAAATTAAGTATTAACATAAGGAGGTTAAGGTGCAGTTTTGTTTTTGTTAAATGCAGGACTTCCACCAGCATGTGTGTTAGTAAACTGAAAATAAGGAAGGAGTCCAGCAAGACTGTGAACAAACTTGTTTTGAGAAAACTTTGGGAGGCAACAAGATGAGCACATGGATACAACTGATGTATTATTGTTAGTTATAATGATTGCTGTGTTAGAGAATATGTCTGCAAATGCCACCCCATTCAGGAAGTCACATTAACGGAATTACATGCCCATTACACGACCACATATCTAGGAAGATATTCAACTACATCTTTATAAATTCAGTTCATGACAAAAAAGTATTACCTATAAACTGATTTGAATGCTCTCGTCTCATTGAAAACTTCCAAATAATGTAAACAAATTTTCTTTTTCCATTTTTATCTCGTTTCATCAAGTTTCAATTCTCTTTAGCTCCTGTTAACTAACTATCAGTAACAATTACCGGTTGCTCTCTATACTCCTTTGTTGGAGACTCTTAATGCACACAGGATGTAAAGCACAATTGGGGTATTCATCTGCAGACGTGCAAAATGTTAATTACTAGAAAATACAAAATGAATTAATGCTGTTAATTAATAAAAAAACAGTGAATGTATTAATGCTGTTAATAATGAAAACAGATGTTGAAGCACTGCATGCTGCAAAACCTTCCAGGGTCTGCTGGAGCAATGGGTGTAGGTTGACAATGAGGAGAAAAGTCCTTTACCGATGGATTCTTGTCCTGTTAGTGGAGAAGGGGCAGGCTGCACAATGTGGGTGTTAGACTTGGGACGCTGCCCCATACCTGGCCCACCAGGGACCATCATTACTGGCCCTCCTGGCATCATCATCATCATGGACTCTCGCCCAGCTTGACTTCCTGGGCGACCCATCATGCCTGTAGGCATGCGTATCTGGCCCATTTGGGCACCTGGGGCTGGGGCATATGGCCCTTGGATTTTAACTGGTGCATTGCCGCCTCCTTTGTGCATGAAAGAGAATATGTGGGTTAACGGACTACAAAGCATGCATAACAAGTGTGTCAACAAAGCCAACCGACACAAAAGTCAATTTCATTCATGAAGAAACAAGATATAACAAAATTGTACATGGCAAAAGTTAAAAGGTTTTTGACTGAGTGTAAATCAGTTTTGTTGGCTGAAATTAGACTCAATATCTACTCTGAAAAAAATTGCAAATTATATACAGGCTCACTGATTGGATGGCCTAAGCATAGCTAACAGGTAAACTACAAAGGTTTTTGACGACATTTCTGCCAGGTGTCTTAATCTTAGTGTGTAAGAAGCTTGTATACATACTTTCACATCAGAAAGTAAAATAACATTAAGAGAACAACTCATAAGCATATACATTACATTCTTCTAAATGAAGCTGGCCATGGTTTCACCAAGCACATCAGTAAGAAAGATATTACAGCAAGGCTATTTAGATAATTTTGAAGAAACACACACTTCACTCTTTCTATAATCTCCATCACTGTTGAGACTTTTGTTAATATCTTTCCAAAACATTAACACATCAGATGTAACAAGAGGATTATGAAAAGATAGACCCACAAACAGTAAAAACACACATAAGATTAGTACTATCCTAAATGTGTAAAACAAATAAAAATGGCAACAAAATGTTAGGCACCCTGTTTTACAAATGGAAATGACAAACGGGTAAATTTATGGAAAAAAAATGAGACTCTGTAAAGACAGCATACACATGATTCATTTATTAATATTCTGAGTTGGGATTATTGAAAATGATCTTAAATACACATATTTTCAAACACTGCACTTTTTGTATTTTCAGTCAAGTAGCATGCTATACTGCAATAACAGAGAAATAATTTAAATATGAATGTTTACAGCACTCAGGGTTGAAATATTGGCATAACAAAGCTTCAAAAATAAAAGTATTATCACAAGATGAATCATATCAAAGAGCAGAGCTTAATTGTTTGCTTGTAGTTTCAGCATTAACAATTTCTCTCCCTAACTTTCAAACATACCATCTACATCTTTGAATCATTACAATTTTTCATTACATGAGTGTTCTTCAGCTTTTCCATTTTAACTGTATGCTGAAATCTTTTCCTCTGGAAAAGGACTAAAAGCAGTTTTCCTGGCAAAATTCTAAGTTTACACTTTATAAATGCTCAATTTGACTATATGTATACCAACCTGGTGAATACTGAGAAGACTTGGAGCCTGTGGAGGCGCTGCTGGGGCCACAGGAGGAGCAACAGTACGGTACTGACTCCCACTTGCCCGACCAATAGTTCCGGTGCTGCCTTGGCGATAAACAGGAGGAGTTGGTGGTCTAGTAGTTGGTGCCTGACTTCCAGATCCACTGCTGCTTACTGATGAACTGCGACCTGACCTAGGTGTAGTTCCTGAACCCTGCTGTTGCGGCTTTTCAACAAGAAAATGCAATATCTAAATTAATATTTAAAAAAATTAAATTAAGCACTGAATCTGATGTTCTTTACCACAAAAACATGAAGGGACTGCAGAATGTACTGAGAATTCTTATTTAATCTGATAAGTCCATATTCTGAGCATCTTAAAATGATGTAGGGCAGTTTTATTTGCACCATTGTAATCCAAATAATTGGTCAATTTAAATGTAAATAATGCAGCATAATGTAAATAGTGTAACCTTCAATAAAAGTATCCAGACACAAAAATACATACATATAAAGGCCACACAATCAAGAATTTGTATTACCCTTACACCATGGCCAACTTCGTCTAGGACAGAGTAGTCTATAGGTTTGCGTGTGTATTTGATTGGCCTCTCTGTTTGCTCAGGAAAGAGGATGCCACTTTTGACACCCAGTGGTCGCGATGCTGTTCTATTTGTTGTCAGCACTCCAATTTCACGTCTTGCAACTTTCTCCTTATGTATCATGACAATCTGCAAAACATTTAGAGAATCTTTCTTGCTTACACATATGTATATATATACACACACAACACAGATAATTTAACAATTTTCAGAGTTATGAATCTGTTTACAAGTAACACTATTTTATAACTGAATGTTGGTAAACTTTGCCAACTTAGCTAATATCATTTATGAGTTATGAATAATAGCATTTTTACAACACTGTAATTGATTGGGAAAATAGTACAGTGAAAAGACTACAGGACTATAGTCCTGATGCCAAATGAATTTTAACTAATTGCACATGTTTTTGTCACAATAGAGAAAACACTACACTGTCATCACACCTGAGATAAATGGTTGACACTGGATTCCATGTTGGCAAGCTGTGTCTGCTGTAGGTCAAGCAAATTGAGAAAGTTGGTAGCCAAGGCATTGATCTGGTACGCGACAGACGCCAAAGAGTGGGTTGTGTAGTTTTTAGTCTCTTCCAGTGCTTTTCGCTTGTCTGACGCCTGCAGGCAGAAATTCAATTTGCACGCTTCTTATTACTAGTAAGGGATTTAAGGTAACACAGTAACTTCAGAAAGGAACAAAACGTGAAGAAAAAGGACTGAGAAAAAAAGACATCTTATTTCTCTTCGAAAAAAAAGAAGTTATTTCTGTCATTCAGTTTAATGCTGTGACCTACAATAAGCAAGGTGGGAGGGGCAAAGGAGGCAAAACTGACATTTTATCTAATACCAACAACTAAGCTATATCATTAAGAAATCTTGCAAACAGATGCCACATGCACAGAAAGAACTCCAGATAACACAAACTTCAATATATTATTAAGTGAACAGAACTTATTCCCTCAGGGACAGACAACAGGTGAGGATAAAAGTAAAAGGATTAGGTTATGATTGCATGCATTAATGAAAGTGTCAGGTATCCCTTAATATATAATGGTGCACTCTTTAGCATGTTCATTTCTAACCACAATTCAGTGTTATTATATCCTATTATTTTATTTGCTTAACTTTGAATTTATGATGAGCCTTGTAAGAATATGTAATAATTATTAGGGTTGATAAGGCAGTAAGGAAACATATATATATATTTTTTGCACACATCACTTCACACTGATTTTCGTTTTTTAATAGTCTTTTTCAGTGCAAAGTTGAATTCTTTAATAAGATAATAAATGTTTATATATTCAAAACTACTTTTAAAAAATTATAAGTTTCAAAAGTTTTCCACCTAAGCAAGTTTAGTCCATTCAATCATTTTAACTGCCTCTCTAGCTCTTGTGTGAATTTGAAAGTGTCATACAAAACTTTACAGTGCCATCATTTTCAAAAACTTTCAGCAACTTTCGAACTTGAAAGGGAATATTTTATTCGTCTTTGACTGACAAAAACCACAGCTAAATAAATTACTGGAAATGGACTCTCAAGTGCACTGTAAGCGTGGACGTCTGGCCAAAGATTTTGATGCGCACAATAGCGTCGACGAACACCAAGTATAAAATCCCATACTGTGATTCGTATGAAACATAACAATCGTATTCTGTGATCTATCGTGCAGAAAAGGTAGGTTCAAGGAAAACACTTCCGGAAACAAAAACATCGTAATCAGCTGTGCCACTTAAACTCACCTGTAAATAATTTGATTCGCAATATTTGGCAACATGTTCTAAATTAGTGTAATTGTCCTGTAAACTTTTTCTCCCTTCGGGAATGTCTCGATCTATCAAAGCTAGCAAATTTTGATAGTCCGTCGCCGCCATCTTTACACAGGGTAGTGGAGGTTGTCTTCCTTTGACTTGTTTATTTCAGTAGCCTCCCTTGACATAAGTCTGGAGAATAAAAAATACTGCAGCAGTGTACTTGGGATCCACTTCACTTGACACAGTGCTTACTGTCACCATTTAACCAAATAAAACATTGCATCTATCGAAATTTTCATTATGTCGAAGCACTTTGAAATGGAATGCTACTCAAACATTAATTTTGTTCAGATACACATATATTCTACATAAGCTTTAAGTCTAAACCTAATCTTGCTCTCATGCAGGTCTTATATTCTCACTCATTCGGGTATGCTTTACGGCGTTTACTTCAATTGATAAAGGGGTGTGAAACATGTGCCAGCAATTAACTACCAACGCTTCAAATCACATTGCATATCGCATACTAAGCCTTGCTAAGGGAGTGGGTGGGGCGTGGCTTGGCTCGACTGGAGGTGAACCTTGCCGCTGAGTTTCAGTTTTGTTCCTCCAGTGGCGTGTCCCTCCAGTGGGTTAACAAAAGGTACCGAGGGGGCAAGAATATCTTTTTACCCCACCCCCTTCCCTTGGCCTAATAATTTGTGATTCTTGACAAAATGGAAAGGTAGAGTAGAAGAGAGAGAGAAAAAAAAATTGAAATCAGGTGTATTGCTGAGAATGTGGGAGGGATAGCTGGTAAAAAACCTGCCATGGAAATGCTCATAATTCGTGGTAGTCTGTCACCTCTCTTTACTGTCGTCTACCATGCTCCGGTCATCCGGCCAGGAGACGCGCACTATAAACGCCACTATTGCGCACTTCTTTCCCTCATCAGATTACAAGAAACCACCACGCCACTATTGTGTAATTGTGTAATCATTGTTTGTGATCTATATTCTCCCAGCCTGTAATCCGTCATGAAATAAATTACTGACTAGACAAAAATGTGAACGTCGTTCACTGTCGGAATGCAGTTTACCCACCACCACGCCAAAGCCGAGAATCTTCCTACGCCACTGCATACATTAGCATCCAAAACACTGATGTAAAGAATGGCCTGTATTGAAATGGTGACTTCGATCAGAGCCATACTTTATGTGACTGCCTTGAAAAGGATGGACCGCTTGCAAAAGTTTGCACCTCAGAAACCGGAAATGTCATTGAAAATGTAGATTATATACGACCATTGCTGAATACTGAAACATAAAAACTAACCTTCCTTTCTTTTCTCTTAAGCTTCAATGAATCAATGCACGTTCAAAAATCCATTGTAAAAAATAGGTTTTTAAAAAACTAAAAAAATACCACAAACAAAAAACACATTAACCTCTTTTTTACCTATGCAAAAAACTGAGGCTGACGAATTGGCAGTAGAATAAAGGAAAGTTGTTCATCATGAAACACTGCTTTGACACGATCATTCATGTTCAACCATGGAAGAAGCGGAAGATAAAATAAGGTAAGAAAATCTATGGTGGGCGGCATGAAAAATCCCACACAACGATTGGAAACTTGAACATTTGAGTGCTCACGAGTGTGTGTTTGAGAGAGAGGGAAAGAGGGAGAGGGTACATTACAGATGCTTATCATTTGTAGGACTTCCAACAATGAGTTTCAAAGCCGGTGACATATCGACAAGGTTCGTCTTTTTGATCATACAAGGCAAACTATAAAAGATCGAATGTTGTCCAGCACTTAGCAGGCTGACAAGAAGATACTGAAGAAGTATTTATTGGCGCGTGTTCCTCTCGTGCTAAGAACGTGCTTAGAGCATTTTTTTGATCGAATGTTTTCTTTGTATTCTCTCTTGTCGCGTCCAGTAACTCAGCAACACCTGCACTACTTTGTAATATCCAGCAACTCTGTCCCTTGGCAGCATAAATCCGAATCATATATTTACCGTTAAGGACTTAAGTTGAGCATCAACGGTGTGTAAATTACTAACATTTAAGATTGTATGTAACTGTATGTTTATATACAATGAAGAATCCACCCTTTATATAATATGGACTAATGGCAATCAAGACTCTCTCACCACATGAGCACATTAAAATGATGTTCGTGTCGGTGACATTTAAAAATATGTCAATTTTAGTGATACCAGCATTTTCACTACCTTGATTTTAATTTGGAGCCAACAGTAACATGTCATAGTGTATACAAGTATTAAAATAAAGATGCCTTGAACACAAATGCATAAAAGTAAACATTTCCTGCAGACAAAGGAGTCAACCCTGCAAAAAGTGCATTAATAGATCAACCGCTGAGTAAACGGAAATTTCCGGCCATAAATATCTGACATAACTGTAAAGAGTTAATGGATCGATATAATTTTAGATTAAATAAGTAGTAAAATATGAAACTATTGACAACAATAAGCAATATTAGTGAAATACCAGTATAATTATCTAAGATATTGGGATCGGACAGATTTTTGTAAAATTATGCATTATTAATGAAGCCATTCTTTAAATAAGGAAAACTTTTTTTCGAATGGAGCCAATCAGATGCATCGAAGAAATAATCAATATGAAAAGTACTACTGGGAGGGGTGGGAGAGATGAACGATTTCTCAACCCTTTTGAGTAATACATGCATAAAACACTAAAACAATCAATATCGACCAGAACTGCGTCACACGTGGAGTTCCGGACTCTAGTCACTAGTCATCTGAGGGGACACTGGCAGGAAACCATTCTGTGGTCAGGTCACACACGATGGCACACAATACGTTTGCTGTGGTTTGCAGTCTGATAGTCTTCGTTATGCGATGATATCAAGTCATTCAACGTAAGTCTTCTTGTGATCCCCTCATCTTTCTTTGATATGCAGCTTAATAATCATTATTTATTTTTATGTTATTCGGTTAGGTGTTAATTACGTAAACCTATTATTAAGATATGCTACAGATATAAGTGAAGGGAGAAATGTAGGTGACCTTGTCTTGTTCACGTGCTCAGTTGTGCACTGATGTTCTATGTATCTTTATCTTAGTTTTTCTCTGTGTCTGTGTGTGGGGTGTTTTTTTAAACTAAAACAGGAGATACATAATTTCTGAAATAAGACTAAATAAGCCAGCATTCCGTTATTGGTCAATTACAATTTAAAAAATATGTTGTGATATGTACCCTGAGCAAAGCGCGCTGGAAAGACTGTATATGATCACCATAGAAATAAGGGCTAACTTCCTAACCCTTTCTTAACCTACGAGTTGCTCGTAAATTTTAGTTTGCAATTGTCTTTCTTTGGTTTCCGGTTGACATGTCTAATGTCACAGCTTCATACCACACATGTGTTTGTTGTTTCAGGCAGGGAGAACTGTGGATGGAAGACTCAAACTTCACCAACCTGTCGATCACAGGGGACGTCCCAACTATTTTCAATGTAACACTCACCGTGTGCTTACGTCGTTGTCTCGCGTACAGCACGTGCAGCACGATTTTCTACCATCAGGAGCTGCAGGCCTGCAACGTGTGTTTGCAGCCATGTGCAAGGACCCTGTTGCCATACCCAGGGTTCAGGTGCTTTCGATCAAGAAAGAGTAAATTCTTATAATTTTTTTAATTGTTGTACCATAATACACACTGTGAAGAAAGACTATGCACATTATACTAAGTAATGGAGAGGAGAAGTATATTACTGGTCTGTTTTCCCGTCTACTGCTAATTTCTATTCGAAAAGCCCAGCTTATGAGATTTTTTGTAGTAAATTTTTCAAAAAGAAAAGTCGTGAATTCAAGAAATTATTTTCGTTTTATTTTGGTTTGAGTCGTGAAATTATTTTTTTTCTGCTCAAAGCCTATACACGGGCGTAAATCCAACAACAAAAATAGGTGGTAGGTACATCATGCATTCTTCTTTATTTATCTAAGAAAAATATGAACAGAAACAGAAATTTCTACTACTTCGTAAACACCACTGTGTCTTTTTCTCGTCCTTTTTCTTATGTTGCTTTCTTCTGTCCATGCGTCTGGACAATACAGTCTTGTATCAGTGGGTGCATGGGTCTGAAGGTACATAACAATTGTACTTTTATTCTAATGGAAGTATTTCAATGGTGTGCTTTTTCGTTCTCTTTGTTCCCTCGGAGTCAATGTTTCGCGTTGTCAAACTGTGATACATGCCCACGTCAGCAGCAGCATGCAGTCTATGGGTTGTTCTTCTGCAGCCTCGATGTGCCCTCCTCCTCCTGAACTTGCGTGGGCGTTGCCAAGTCACGCCATTGGTTACTATGGTGACGACATAACTTACAGCTGTCAGCCGGGGACGGTTCAGAACGGCACGGATACAGGGAGGCGCACTTGCAACGAAACTGGACAATGGTCGCTGGTTTCTGGTGAAAAAGACCCTACTTGTACAGGTCTCTTCCCAATACCTACTCTTGTAATTTGTTGTTGTTGTTGTTGTTGTTGTTGTTGTTGTTGTTGTTGTTGCATGATTCACTATTCCAGAAATACTATTATGATGACTAGATGAATGAGCGAACTGATTTACAAGTAAAGGCAGAAAATGAAGGCAGCGACTGGTGGATGAATGTTGATACAGAAATTCGGATAGATAAACATGACATGTTCTTGACATTTTGATATTTGTCTTTATTAATGGATTATAAATTTTGTGCACTTTGGGCTTAGAAAAATTATCCAAACTTGCCTGATATTTAACGGTATTGTGTTTTAAATCCAGCAAACATCATCATTGGAGACTGGGTGCGCGTCAAGATCACAGCAGTGATGACACCACACATGGAGTATAAAACCTTGATTCCTGGAGCCATCGGTTATGTAGGATGTAAGTTATTTTCTGACTGCACCAGCGCATAGTGTGTGTGTGTGTTTGTTTTCGTTCCACAAAATCCTTTACTGTAATATAATTACATGGCAAACAATAAGACATTAAAAATGATTTTTGAAAGCACTCATTTCATTGCAAAATGTATGATGCTCATTGTTTCGATCTCCTTGGAGCATTGCTACTATCACCGAGTTTCGAAGATAAGCAGACAGGCAAGCAGGCAAACAACGCATTCCATAAGTAGTCGTTATCCGATTTGTTCAGTAAATGATGGAGTATATAAAAGATATACCAATTTTGTGATATTACCTTCTCATCAGTTTTTCTAATTTAAAATATGAAGGGACGATTGCCTCTGAAAAGTTTTATTGCACAACAAAATGATTGCCAACAGGCAAGTGTTTGTGTAAAAGTGCGTACATCGTTTTTTCTATGGAATGTTTAAAGAGTTGAAAATGTATTCTAGGAGCAGTAATTTCATCTTGTTCGTTAGCTGCTCTTGACAACTGCTCTACTTCTTCTGTATCACTTATTTTTCCATCGATAACATTGGAGACATTGAATCTAGTGGCATTCACCACTTGCTGCCAAACGGTCAAAGTTTGGTGTTGATTGATGACCGATGGATCAGTCGGCGGTAGTGAGCGCTCGCTGACTTTGTTGACAGTAAACACAGCAAAAGTCTATGGCAGGGCGGTCAATACACAAGAGAAGCAATGATCAACATCAAATACATTAGTGAGTACACCAAGGACCAGACCCTAGAGATAGTTCGTAGGTTCATATAGTTAAAGGTAGGAATCTGAGACGAAGGATCTCCACTGAATCTTACCACTGAAACCTAATTGGAATTATAACACTCATCTGGACTAGTTCCCTTTCCATCTACTGATAGGCATGCAAAAGTTGCACCCGACGAGAGATTTGCAAAAAGAAAATGCTGCCATGAAGACGATATGTACAGGAAGTGCTCTGATCTCCTACAAAGAGGAAGTACGGAAGAGAATCAGTAAAAAGCGGGGGCCTACGAAGACATCATGGTTCTTGTAAGAAGACGCAGACTGGTGATGTGGGAATCTCAATAAAGGTTATCGAAACTTGCGAACATGATTCTAAAAGGAACAGTTTAGGAGGATAGGAAAGAAGGCATGCGAAAAAAGGAATGGGAGGAGACGATGCTAAAGAGTGGACTTCCTTTTTATTCAGTACATCTCAAGGGCAGAAAAACGAACAAAAACAGCGGAGTTTGCAATCAGCAGTATTGTCGTCAGGGATAAGGGAGTGATGATGATGATGATGATGTTTTTTATTACAAAGATGTAACTACATCACTTTACGAGACAATTTCTGTGTAATGATACCATTTCTCTCGACCAGGGAACATTACCAGTATTCTACTCGTTTATTATCCTTGGATATCATGCAGCGCCACGCCTAATGAAAAGTATGAAATCCTGTCGATGTCTCATCACGTAAGTCATAGTGAATCTGTTACTTGCCCCAAAAAGTCATTTTTCTACCTACAGCTCGGTTAAGAGCACCACAGATATTGACTAAGACTGCTTTTCCTGATGCCAGATAATTTAAACATCCATGTAAATATACAAAACAAGATTTCAATATCTTAATAACTTTAGATACATTTTCACTAACATCCTGTCATTATATACAATTGGCTGGCCAATAACAAAGCAAATTTAAAATATTCAGTAAAACGAAGTCCACAGACCACATATGTTACATTATATTACAAGTAGATACTGAAAACATTGTGCTCTGCGATTTTCATTGTTGAGTATATTATATAATGGCCTAGGATTCACCAAGACAGAGCGAGATAGAGAAAGAGAGAAAGTTTCTTTGGGTCGGGGTGGGGGGGAAGGAAGGTGCGGATGTCTGGTTCGAAGGTAGACGAAATGACAACAATGAAAGTCAGAAACAGCTTCATTGATAATATTTGACTTTAACGATAGTTGATATTTTGATTATATTATTGTTTTGAAACTTGTTTTTAATACTTAATGCTTACAAGTAAATCCTTGTTTCAATAGATATTACTTCAACCTTTCGCTGTAAAACATCTTTAGACTTTCCATAACATTTTTAACTAAGCAATGATCTCCGAGGATATTATTGCCAAGAGATGATTTTGATCGGACCTTAAAATGTTTGTTCGTATGACTTTCTAGAGCAGACATAAAATATGTTTGTTTGTTTTTTTAAAAATATTTTCAACAGTTCTGAGGACAGCATGTACTGATACAGCCAACTGTACGACATACCCTGGGACAGTCTGCTTCTACGGACACTGCGTGTGTGGTCAGTATGTCGTCTTCAACGAGCAGCTCGGAAGATGTTTGTAAACAAAGCTGAAGTCGTCGTAAGTGGGAACCTGACCACAAAGGGTTGGGGAGGGTAAGGCAGCGAGAGAGAGGAGATGGGCACTGCTTTTACAAAATATTGCCCCCATCTCCACCAACGATTAGAGTGTTCAGGGAGATCTTTACCTTTACCTTTAGTAAACTGATTTTATTCTTTTTGCATTAACTTTTCCTAAGCACTTACATGTGAGCTAATATTTCTTGTCATGTTTTACTGTAGTACGCAGAAAGTAAACTCAAGTTTACGCAAAATAAAATTCTTACAGACGTTAATTTTTCCCTCATCTACAATGTCGTCAACAGTTTTCACCAAGTTGATTTTTTTTCCAGGTCTCTCTTCATATTTGATGATTTCGCACTTATATTTACTTATGCTATCCCTGTCGTTATTTGATTCATCTAAACTTTATGTCTAATTCTTTACTGCCTAATGTCCACGCTTCGATGTGAGTGGGGATCCTCAACCTTTCATGAATTCGCCTTGTCCTTCTTCTCCATTGTCATTGTCGTTTTCTTTCATCTCTTTTTCTTAAAAAAATTAAACATTCTGCAATGAGAGTTTTCATGTTCTCCCAGCTTTAAGGCCCTGGGACACAGTAAAGATTGTGTTAAATCACCACTACAATTAGACAGTCTTTCAGTGGCGTATAATTATTTTTTTTTACTACTTTCTATCCATTTACTTAGTCTTTTATGTAAAATATGACTATGCATTTTCCTGTAAATATTATTACTAATATTAATATTAAGAGCGAGATTCCTTTATAGTTATCGTCTTGTCCACCTCTCATTTTTGTATAGAGGTTGGATTAGAGATTCTGTCCATGAAGTTGAGTAAACACCTGTACTAAATAACTTGTTAAAATACTTTGTAAAACAATGTAGAGGAGAGAAAACAAAAAGAGAGGTACAAATGATGGTAAAGTTAAGACAAGTTTCTTTGTTTAAGGGTTTAGGTAATGATATTGTAAATAATTTCTCTGATGTGTATACTTTTACCTGCTCTTTTCTTTCCTGCGTTCTGTGAGCACCGATGTTGTTCTGCTGTTGTTTGATGTGATCATAGATATTCTTGTCTTATATATTTTCTCTGCGATGTTTATAAAAGTTTTATATATTTTATGACTCCCCATAACCAGCTTTACAACAATACCCCAGCACACAGCATCCATTCGAAAATCCTGTGACCCTATTCGTTCTCTTCAAAATTAATGTTCTGCTTAATTAGATTTCTTAGAAGGGTTTACACCCATAATAAGTAAGAAAGTAAATGCATAAATAAAAGCTAGAAAGCTAGGCGAAATGTCGTCTTGTGTGATGAGTTTTGGAAATGAAGTTGCCATGAACAACTGTGTAAATGTTTGTCACTGCTTTACTGCGTTTGTCGTTGACAGGTGAATGTGAATTGTGAACGATATCGGAGGTGGCGTTTCCAACGTGTCTCAAAAATAATGGTTTATAGAAGGGTTAGGTCTGAACACAAATTTTTATAATCTCTATGTATAGGAGTCCAACAAAACTTGTGTGCGACTATGCTAACGGACTAACAAGCAGCCTAGGCAAAGCTGTTTAATAAACGGAAACAAAGCGAAACACCAGCGCTAAACAAACACGTTGCATACTACATCAGAAAAGTAGTAGTCATCAACTACACAATAGCTACATATCTAGACTTAATATGTCGCACTATGTAACCTCTACATAAGATACTAGCGTAGAGGGCCATATACAATGTGGACAGGATGTTGAGGATATATTTTAGTGATCATAGGTTCATTGTAAGGATTTTAATAAACATTTCATAAACATAAAGCTAACATTCATGTACTTTCTAGAAATTTTGTTAGTGTTGGCTTGTTTTCCTAACTGCTTGTACATAGACTACAGACCATTTGAAAGCTGGACATTGTCCTAACTGCAAGGCAAACTCGCTCGTGTGTTACGGACTGAATACTTGCATTATGTGTGTATACCATGTTCACATCTAACCTTGGCTGATGTCATGCTCAATGGTAGGGAAACAAGCGGATCACGGTTAGTGAACAGTCCCATATAAAAGACAACAGGCTAGTGTACCACATCACGCAACTTCGACTTCCTATTTCCAGATGTCACTGGCAACGGCTTGTATAGGACTGTTCAACATGCACTCAGGCCTGACGAGAGGTTTCATTGGGGGGGGGGATTCATTGGGGAATACTGTACCCGGAGTAACGGCTGTGAAGGGGGCCCAGGCTGGGTCAATTTTTTTTTTCTTACCTTTTTCCTTTTCTTTTAAAGTTGTCCAGACAGCTGGTGTTGCGTTATGATCATGAGCTGTTCTGTTTCTTACAAAAGCATTTGGCGATGTTTGAACTTTAGAATGCCAGCAAAAATCACTGATTTTCAGTCCCTCTGTTACTGACTTAAATCACGACACATTTAGCTCGGTGTCTGGCAGATTAGAATGTGAAAGAAGTAGCACATCGTAAAACTGTATCCTCGCTTGCTGAGCGCTCAGCTTTTCTTTGTTTTAACACAATGCTTCCATTGAACGCTAACACCACTGTCTTTACAAAAGTTTAAAAAAAAAAACAAGTTGTTCCAGAATTAGCGATTTGGTATGCAGTTTAATGGTTACCGCCCCTTACCATCATCCATCACCACCAGGAAAAAAAAAGTTTCGTGATCGATGTCGCAGCCTCAGTGTGTCATGGGCACAAACAATAAGCAATAAACAATCTTGCTACACAAATGTAGCCAAATATAACATTTTTTTAAATAGATAATTTTGTATGGGTCCTCGAGAGATGTCATAAACATCAAAATAGTTGGAGGATAAAAAGGTTCATCACTCTCTGCTCTACAGTAACTTGTGGTTTATCACCGGCAAACCGTCAGGTTACAACATAGAGTTCAGTCGACGAAAACACAGCAAGACATAAACTTCGCTTTATGTGCGACAATAGCAGTTCAACATGACTGACAGTTTTGCTTCTATGTTAGTTAGGGTGCTTGGTTTTACCCTCAATGCTTAGTTTGCTGAAGAATCGAGTGGCAAATAAAAGATTAGCCATCACACAGAATTTGTAACTACAGAATGATGGCAATCCAACAGATGTACAATAGAAACCCTTGGAAGTGCAGCTCTAGGCAGTCGCAATATACATAAAGACAGACATGGAGTATTAACGAGGTGATTTAAACTCACAACCCGCAATCCTTATCAGCTTCTTTATTTTACGACACTATTATTTGTTTCCATTATTATTATCCAATCGTTTTGCATTTTAATATTTTACTATTTTAAGAAATGAAAATAAAAGCACAATAATAAAAATGTACTGTTGATCTATTAAGACAAACACATGTGAAATGTGAACATAGCTCTGGCCTTAAAGAAATATATAAAACTACTGCTTTTACCCTACTCGTAAAATATATAAAGGGTTTCATCTATATAATATTTTCATATTATTTTCAAAAGGCTTTACCTGGTTTAAACTTCACCAAAGCTTGAAATCCCAGAAGTTCTTCAAAGTCTCATCCCACAGTCCCACAGTCTTTGTCATACTTTGGCCGATGTATTGTCAAAAAGTGTGCACTTAGAAAATCATTCTTTGAAAACGTCCAACGCCTCGAAAGTTAGCCCAATGTCAGTGTTTCCTGCGACTTTCACAAGCGTTGGCATCTGCTCAAATGGGAAGCAACTACGTTTTCCGCCCTTGTCTTCTTTTAACAAGAGTTGTCCTTGCGAGTCAGCATAGTCTGTCAGCAGACTTTGTCGCTGAGGAAAATAAATGATGATCCAAGTCCGGTAAATGAGGCATGATTCAATCTCAGGGGTCAAAGATGACAGCACCGAGCTACATGTAGACAGCATTGCTAGGTAACTAGTCATAAACATGCGACCTTTGTACAGCGCATACTCATCCTCGTACGGAGAGCGCTCGTAGCGCTTGAGACGACAAGACATGGACAATAAACAAAAGAACGGAAGGATGAGAAACAGTAATGCTAACTAATAAGAACAAATATAGAAAACGCAGAGAGGAATAGGTAACAAGAACTAAGAGTGTTATGATTTAGCAGAGGGAAAAGTAGGGAAGTAGCAATGAACGGAAAACGGGTTGGGGAAAGGGTGGAGGGAGAGACAGGAGTAGCACTTATGGATTGTTGGTAGGAGTAGTACACTCAAGTTTGAGTTGTGTCTTTAGTACATATTTGAAAGATTTAATGGTGTGTCGGTTGCGGAATTGGAATTGAGTTGGGGGAGGAGGGGCGGGATTTCCATTGTGTTGTTGCATAGTAACTAAAAATCCTGTGACCGTATGTTGCTGAGGTGACAGGCATGACGAAGATACGTTCATCAGACGAAAAACTGCAGGGGAAGAGAAACTAAGAGAAATAGTCACGACAGAAGATGCAAATAAATTAAAGAAAGAAAGTACACCGCAGGAGGTCCGGAAAAGACTAGGATGTCAAGGAGCAACACAAACGGTCAATACGGAGGTCAGTGGTGGCTGGACTCGAGTCTCAGTTTATCGTGTGGTGAAATGACAGACAGACAGACAGACAGACAGACAGACAGACAGACAGACAGACAGACAGACAGACAGACAGACAGACAGACAGACAGACAGACAGACAGACAGACCCAGAATGCGGGAAGCGAAAGGACATGAAAAAGAAATGCTTTCTAATGACTCGATATTATTGATTGTCTTTATCAGATTGTGAAGATGTCCTTGTAAGATAATCCCACACACACATGGCGATGTTAGTTCTTCCTCTTTGGACTGTTCGACGTCAGCACAAGAGGCTGAAACAGTAAAAATGATTGTGGACCTTAGTCTCGTGCTGTAGTTCTATTGATTACAGTCGCAATGCTTTGGTGTTACTCAGGTAAAGGTCATTGTAGTTCCGTAACCTTTGAGTGGTTGGGTAGCGAAGCAGTAGACCGTAACTTTGTCCGGACCAGCTTTTTGTGTCTTCTCTCCGTCGCTGCTTTACTCGGGGTCAGATACCCGTTCAAAAGCTTAATCAACAAGGTGAAGCAAGCTGCACCGCATACACTAAAATCATTAATTTAGTTTTGCTCTGTTTAGTGTGTTTTTACGAGAAAAGTTCCACCATTTGATGGATCTCTAAAGATAATGTTCCGAGGTCTACCCTTTAACGTCGTCATCCTAGTCTGGACCTTCATCTGCTTCACATGGAACATTTATCTACAATATTTGGCAAATCTCCTTTTACGTGGTTCAGCAACTACCGGTTCCAAAGTTCTGCCTCGGATAATAAAATAGATAAAATTAAGAAAAAAATAAATAAATAAAAGAGATTTCTTTAAAGTCCCATAGTTGTTGAGGCTGCTCCATGAAGCAGGTGATCAGGCAAGTAGTTGCAAGTACCGGTGTGCAACACTTTGCTGAAGAGGTCGCATGTAAATATATTTGAAGACGGTCCTTTTGAAATAGAGTCAATATTTATATTAAAACTAGTGATTCGGTCCTTCTGAAAATGACTAGAATACAAGCAGGCTCTTGACGTCCAGCCCATTGCTACGTGTCCTTCAGACGCCAGAAAAATCGAAAACTCGGATTAGGACGCCGAGCAGGCGGAAAGAAAGTTTGCTGTGTTCACATCACGGCGAAGCAAACGAGCTTTTTAATCGATGAAACTTCATTATCACAGAGATTGCTCAGAATCCATCATATTGTGGATCACATGGCTCGTATTTGCCATACAGTGCACTGACGCACTGTTTACTGACATTGATGCGATTTGCAGTAATTTGAACAATGATATCAGAGTATATTAAAAGTAAACTGCAGTATTGCTCTTATCTCTGTTTCCATTTGTTTCCACTCCCAAAATCGAAGGTTCAAAATTATTTACATGTTACATCAATAATTTTAAGTGACAAGAAAAAGCAGGTAACCTTTTGAGCAGCAGCACAGAGTTCTACTTGTCATATTCGCTCTATGACTGGAGCTGTGGTATACATCGAGGATTTGTTTATTACAGTTTTTTAGATAAAGTCTTTTCAAATGTTTTAGGCCACCTGCTTCAGTCTTGTTTTGTTCTGTACCATCTGCAGCTTTTGCTTTTCATGTCTTGTACAATTTGAATGTTCATACTCATGTGCTGGATTGTTGCTCATAGCTACTGTTTGGTTGAGAGGTATACAGATATACACTTATTCTTATCATCGGCAAGTGATCGAATCAACCAACGCTCAATATTTTATCTCTCTCCACCCTCTCCTACAACTCTATCATTATACTGATCATTCTCTTACTCATTCCATGGACGTGTATTGATGGACTGATGTCTGTATTGCCGAGACTCACTCTTGGCCTCTTGCGAAGTGATCCGCTGTTAGTCTCGGCGAGCCGTAACAAAGAATTGAATAAACCGGAAGCTATGTCGTCTAATGCCTCGTTTTAGCAGTTAACTGGAAAAAAAAAATCGTCTGCCAGCAGTCCAGGGATATTAGTTGTAGGGGAAGGAACATAGAAAGCAAAATGTTTATGCATTGCTGCTTTACGAAAATAGGAACTGACGAAAATTGCATTTATTCAGAAGAGCATTCTAAATTTGAATATCTAACAGTGTTTACAAACTACTTTAGATTATGTTTTCTAAGGCGATAAAAGTTGTAGAAAAACATTTGTAAACCAATACTTAAAGCGTATACTGAAAGGGGGGCTGCACTAAACCGGGTCCGCTGGCGAGGTGTTGTTGCGGCCCTCGAGGAGTAACAAGGAATAAACTAAACTAACTTAAAGCGTACACACAATCAGTAAAAAAAAAATGATTAAAAAAATAAGATGCAAACTTATGTTCTCATGAGTTGTATCTACGGTCCAGACACCAAACATACTGGCACACGGACCATACATACAATTAAAAGATGTATACAATTTAAATAATTAATACCGATTTCATTCATCATACAGCTCAGTTTACATTCTGCACATTACTTTATTACTGTGACTAATCTCACAGTGATATCCTCAGGCGTGACAATGTTTGAAAAGGTCTTTCGTTCTATCACAATGGAAAGAAACTGTTGACTGGCAACAAGCCACGAATGCTCAAGTAAGAGTAATAACTGAGAGTCACAACCTTTTCATTTGATCCGCTAATTCTGTTTGCTAGTCTGCTGCATCAACAGAAACGATGTTTTTCACCTTAAGGCTCAGATGCTCGTAGGGAGGGAGATGCTTTCTGTTGATTACTTGTCCAGATATTTCAAAATATTATTCAGTTAGTACGTTGTAGGAATTCTTTCAACAGTTTAACATTTACATAAAATTACGACACACTAAGTCAAATAAAATATTTTGTCAACAAACTTATCTATCATCGACTGTTCATTTCATTATTGACAGATGTCAGACGAACAGACACTTATGCCCGTAAGAGGGAAAACAGCCTTTCATAAAAGACGCTTTTGGTTAAACATTAATAATAAATGCAGCGGGGGAAATCCATTGTTGTTAGGAACAGGACTGTTCCATTAGCTCAGCATCGACTGTTCGAGCCAGAAATTCATCAATCTTCCCCTCGCTCAAAATGCGCGACTTCCTGTAAATAATGTCCACGCGCATGCCCCTAGGCTCTGTCCAGTGCGCGACAATTTTCTCGCTGATATTGCACACCTAGCACCTACTTCTGCAGGTGAAAAAACAGTAAATGGAGATGCAAGGTGCTGTAACCATAGGCCAAGCTACTTGCACACTGTAACGACACCAGAGCTGAGGATCGTTTCTTGAAAAAGCGCCACACGAACGGTTGTTCAGTTGGACCTCTTCTAACCGCCATGGGACGAAAGACAGTTCTTCTGATTTACCTGATTGCTACAGTGCTGCATCTCTGGAAAGGCTACACTGCTGTAATGTATGTGACTGTTTCATGAACAATGTATATACAAATGTGTTGCAAAGAGCAAGAGAAATCGCACGGAAGAGAGAGAGAGAGAGAGAGAGAGAGAGAGAGATGAGACGAATTTCCTGGCTTCCAGTTGAATGTTTACTTGGTTAACTGAACCCTTAAAAAAATTATAGTTCATATTGTATGGCCTAATGTTTATTTCGCACATACTACTTGCACATAACAAGTAATGAAGTTAGATGAATCCATGTTTTATATTTTTATATTATTCAATTGTTATTCATGCATACAAAAGAGAATGATGGACACTAAATAATAAGTACTACATACAGTTTTTAAATCGCGTCTCTCTCGCAATACTGGGGCCATGCTTCTTGAACATTTTCATGCTAGATGTGTAAGTTTTGCTTTTTGATGAGCTCGCATACCTTTGCCCCCCATAAGTCTAAAAGAGATACGCTTTTTTTAAGATTTAGTTTTAAAAGGTAAAGATTGCTACCTGAGAAGGACCTGTGCAAATTACTTTATTGCTGTGGGTCACTGGCAGATACTAATATTTATTAAAAAAAACTATTTTTGTGAAATAATGTAGCATTCTTCATCTGGTTATTTTACAAGATGAATGTGTTCACATTATCTTGGACACCATCTGTAACATTGGTGAATGCGTGAATCAGTCACAAATTAGAGGTGAAAGAAAAAATCATTTTCATGGCGTTAGTAAGACTTCAGACCATGTCAAGAGGTTTACTGCATGCTCTCTCTCTCTTTTTTTCTCTCTCTCTCTATCACACACACACACAAGCACTTATCTCATTGCCAAGAGGCTTTGCAAGGTCGCACAGAACAAACAGTTCACAGTCGCTGAGAAAATAACGAATTTCAGTTTAGACCCTCTGAGTGGCCGGCATGGAAAAGTGTCGTGAGGGGCGGGACAAAGCTTTGATTTGACGACAGGAAAGCTCCTTCATTGATCAGATAATGTTTGCATTTGTGTTTTGTTGAAGGTCAAAGAAGTATTGACAAATGGAAAAGAGCGATGTTATGTTCACAGCACGGAATTCTCCCCTAGCAACTGTTTGCTGACGATTTTTGTGCTGATTGAGTGGAAGAACTTTAACACCTTATTATACTTCCTAGTTGATTATTAATCTTGTAAAAAAAATGTATCAGTGTGTATGTGTGTGTTCTAGGTGGTTGTTAAAAACTAATCAAGTCCATAGTTTATTTAGTCCTCTTACACTTTGATAGAGGTAATCTCGCTGTCTAGGTTTGCCAATGGCTTGTGTTTGGTCGGGATATATTGGGCCCTGACATCTTTATTGTTAATGTTTTCTCTTTCTTAAGAGGTTACAGGTTGCTCCAAATTAAAACAAAATACTACACATAAAAAAATTCAAACTTAAGACATACTTGGATAAATACACATACACACATATTTACTGATGTTTGTACAAGCTCTTTGGTATGTGTGTGTGTGAGAGAGAAAGAGAGCGCGTAAGATATATATATATGGAGATCATATCAACATGTTTCTCAATACGTTTGGCAGTGACGTCACTACAGTGGTTGAAGACAGTAACTTCGTCAACCAGACCGTCGTGGGTGATGTTCCGACAGTATACAACGTGACGTCAGCGATCATGTGCTTCTTTTCCTGTCTCAACCTCAAAGGGTGTAAGACGATATTTTACAACCAAAAGCTGTCTACGTGCACCCCGTGCCCTCAGCCCTGCACCTACAACGTCACGTGGTCGCCAGGATACCGTTGCTTCCGGTCCGAAAAAAGTCAGTTGGTCACAAAGAAGTAATGATGTCTCTTTGTTTAATAGTTCATAGATTCAAAACTTCCATCAACAAAACTGACCATTTGTCGTCAGTCAGAGAGAAATTAACGTACTGTTAAATATTAAAAGTTAAATTGAGAAAACACACCTACAGCCTAACAAATGAAGTGAAACAATGGCTGAAGTTGATAATTTGGCGGTTAGAGGATGTCACATACAGCAAACCTTACAGTTGGTCCACTGTCGTATGTGGAGTCTTGGAAACATCGCAAAATGTCACTGCCAGTTCAAAGTAAAGCATTCTGATTGCTATAAATGTCTAACAGATTTACTATGAACATATTGTTCGCAATATTTGTAAAAAGCAAAATCTATGTCATTAACAAACCAAACAACCAGTCAGAAAAAGCAGCAATAATTATCAAGAAATTCCTACATAGAGCTAATCGAGATAGGTGTAGACTTCACATTTTTAAAAAAGGCTTTTAACAAATGTTCCAGCGCCAATGTGTCCTCATCCGACAGACGTCATGTGGGCAGAACCTACCTTAACTGTTGGTTACTATGGTGACAATGTCACGTATCGCTGCTTGCCGGGAGCTTCTCAGAATGGGACTGGAACTGGATTACGAACCTGTGACGGAAAAATGCAATGGGTTCTGGCGAAAGGAGCGACTAATCCAGTCTGTAATGGTTCGTCACAGAACTAAATCCTTAATTCTACTTATTTTAGATGAAAAGTCTTGTCATCAATTATTTATTCAGCGTTTGTGCAACATCTAGTGAATTAAATTGTGATGTTTAACAGTAAAGCATTAAGATAGTCTAGCGACAGTGAACATGGATTCCTGTATATGAGATGAACTCTCTTTTGAAGGTGACAAAAACACACCAGAGAGACAGAGAGAATAGCTTTACACGGTTATTTTCAGTTTTACTTTGTTAAAATTTTTTGTGTTGGGGGGTGTTGGTGTGTTTAGATACATTCCGGATCGGAGACTGGATTCGCATTAAGAGGACTTCAGCAGCGACGCCTCACATGGCCGGCAAGTCAGTCATCCAGGGCGCCATCGGCATTGTCACCAGTAAGTTGTAACGAGTCTACCTGAGGTAGATAGTTCCAGCTGCACTTACCTCGAAATTTCTTTTTATTTCTTCTAATTTGTGATGATATTATTATGTTAACATTGCGATAGGTGTTAAATCGCTGCTTACAAGCAGACTGACATGATGGAGTGTAGTCATGCGATGGTTTCTGTATCCGCAGACACCACCTCTCCTAACCTGCAACTCAGCTTCCCTTGGGCTGGATGCGGCCTGACACCCAGTGACAAGTTAGAACGTGTGCCGGACACTCATCCTCGTGAGTTTCCCTCTCATTTCTGATACAGAGAATGCTTTCATCGAGTAATTACCAGTCTCGTTTATCATTTATTATAGAAATAACACTCTCGGGTGGGATTATTGGTGTGTTCTGGTTGGTCAGACCAACGAAGTGATTATTTGGCAGGAAAAGTAACCTAGGTAGATTTTAACTAACTTATCACCAAAAATTATTTATTTAACAAACACAGTGATCTACCAGTATATTATTTCAAAACGTAGAAGCATTGATCAGAATAAATTATGTCAATGTGTCTTAAACACAAACTTGTTACATCATTTTCCTTCATTTCAGTTATGAAAACAGCTTGTAACAGCACCTTAAAATGTTCTGCCTACCCCAACACAGTTTGTCACTTCAGCCGCTGTGTGTGTAGTCGCTACTTCATCTACAGCGATGTAGAGGGCAGGTGTGTGTAGAGGATGGGTGCAAAGGACGTCCACAGTGGTGAGTATTAGGAGAAACAACTCCTGCGAATATTATCCACAATTAGTCTACTTTTTGTTTTATCTTAACATCTAAAATGTTTTTGACCTGTGTTTAAGTGTTTCTTTACATTATGATAACGCTTAAAGTTGTGATTTTTGTGTACAATAATTTATCATTTTAATTTCCTTTTTTCCCTATATAGCAAACATTGAAGGACTCGCTGGAGGTGTTTAATAATATTGTATTTTTCGTATTTTGAAGAGTCAGAAGGACGATTCACACGAGGACAGCTTCTGTGTTTTGACGAAGAGGAAAATACATTATGATAAAAATGATCAGAGACTGCATTCCCTCAGACGTTGATGTTCTAGTGGCAAGAAACCATGAAATGTTGCTACGTCTTGAAGATGTACAGAGCTTTGTTGAATAATCTATCGCAGTATTTTGAATTAAAAAAATATACTAACTGTCTTGTTTCTTCGTTGTGTGCATTCAGTATTTTTCAACTGTGCATAGTTCACTATAATATTCACAAGCTAGTATTATAACCAATAACATCACATGATATCTGATTTTTGGCACAGCGTGGAAAGCAAGTTTACTTGCTCTGAACACCGGTGACTGTGATGTCGGCAACCTCTCTAACCAAAAATCAAAGAGCTGCTACTTTCAACAACCCTCGGTCAGAAAGTCACGATCAAAGAAGGGCACTGAAGTTAAAGAAGAAACAAAGAACGCCTCAGCAGCTTCCAAGTATAAGATGGTTAATTGAAACTTTAGAAAGGAGATTATGGCAGATATGAAATGAATTAACGACCAGTTTCAGACTATAAACAAGAATATGTCACAAGGGGCAACAAAAAGGACTATCAGATACTACCGATCCTCACCAAGAAAAGTTAGCACAAGAATTCAGTGGTTGGATATAGCAATGGTCACCAACTCTTGGAAATATTCTTCTTCTGTAAAAAAATAATAAATTAAATATTGTAAAATATACTACTTTAAGCTGATGACAGAGTCAAGCTGTTTAGTGCATAGCAGGAAAAGAATGAGAATAAAAGATGAAAATTAATTAGAAATAGCGTTTTGTAAAACTACCTTAACCGAATAATCAGGGCAAGGCTACTTATGATATTAATACCCTTCTTGTAGATTGAGTGTAAATATCTAAATTGTGCTCTAAGGAGAACTGATCGTGTTCCTGGAAACAAACTTTAAAACATTCTAAAACTGATAATATTAGGATACTTAGAACAAACTTTTATTTTATATTTTATGCCTTTTGACTGCATATATTAAAATCAGCATCACCACTCTCAGGGAATGTATCCCCATACACATTCTAACACATGGCGGCTTCAGTCGGCGGGCAAGAAGACCATCATGCGGTGCCAACAGGCTGCTGGTCTCTGTAGCAACTGTAGGCTGTCAGTCTGCGTACAAGAGATGATGTCTGCAACAGTCAATACACAGCAGGCAGCCACGTCACCATCTGTGTCTTGCCCGCTGTCTGCCGACTGTCAGCTCCACAAACTCCTCGCTTTTATCTCTTTACACAGGTGGGAGAGAGGGCATGACAATGGAACTTGAAGGTTCACTTTCCTGAAAAAATAATTTACGGAAAATAAAGTCTGAATATTTGACTTCCTATATTGTTATTTTCCTACCGCACACAATTTTTTTTTCTTTATTGTCTTTGAAAGTACCTACCAGATCATCTTTCCTTAAAATAGCTTACAATTTTTAATGTCAATTTTTTTATGTTGATCTTTTTCTCCAAACGATTTATTTCAGCACTGCATTATCAGCCTTAGGAACTTGGAAAATTAATTTTTAAAGTACTTTTTCTAAAGCAGGTTTAAAAATTATTTAAAATATTTTCTTTATTTCTCGGAGACATTTTTCTTTGATGGTTCTTGTAAACTTTCCATATAAGCTGTGTAGCTGAGGTCTCAAGTCGCATGTATTCTGTGCTGCTGTGTTTGTCCTATAGTTTTGAGACGTCAACAACGGTTGGTCAGAAAAACGAAAGTGACGTAGACAATTTTACGTTTGGTTTGTACAAGTATGTTGAAAATTCAATGATAAAGCAAATGGTATTTACGGATCGTAAAGTTAAAATGATTAAGTTTTATGAAGTTATTAACATTCACAGTGTCATTCACTTTATCAGTAAGACACTGTTATTTCAATAGTTTAATGAGTTAGTATTATCGGCTGCTTATCGGTATCTTAGGTACAGTATCTACCTGTCGCAAGACATGGTTGTGTATCAATGTACAGGGTATGGTCAGTAAGCAAGAAAAGTTTTCCTCTGTTCAGGATACGAACCTGTTAATGCGAAGAGTTGTAAGTGTTACACTTCTGCGGAAATTCTCATACTGCAGGAACTGATAAATTTATATGCTTAGTTTGATTGCAGTTTTTTCCTTTTAATGGTCGCATGTCACGATTTAATGATTGATTGTCAGTATATATATATGCGTGTGTAAACTTTCACGATCTTACACTTAAAGACAATCACTTTCACATGAACATGGAAATTAAGGAAAAAGAAAGTTCAAAATATTTAATGATGCAGTCACCTATCGGTTTGAGACGAATTACATTCACGTATGTAACAGAGTCTGTAAAAAATACTATAAATATGTGTGAAGAAAGCTTTTTATAGATATTACAATGTCTGAGAATTCATGTTTAAATATAACCACCGAGAGAAGCTCATTTAGTGAGTTTCCTTCATCTCTTCGTGTGATGAACCTGATCCATCAGTATCTGTGGCTCGTTCTGTCGCCCGTCTTGCTGTTCGTAGGACTGTCAACTAACACAATGACCATCCTCACTGTTCGCAAAATGATGGTAAGAGCTGTCAACAAAGAAAAGCCAATATTGATGTATTTTCTTTTACTAGCGGTGACCGATTCTGTTGGTTTAATTGGTTATTTAACACCTGATTGGCTGGAGGTCTCCTACGGTGTTAGTGTATGGACATGTGTCACGTGTAAACTTGTCACCTGGCTCCGCGAAGTAGCGCTCTTTCTGTCGTCCTGGTTCCTCGTTGCCTTGACAACACATCACACGTTTTCTCTCATCGTTAAGCACAATTCTAATATCATGAATCGCATGTTTCCTGTAACAACATTTGTACTAATCGTTTTTGCCTTGGTTATCAACAGTCATCGTTTGACAGGGATGACAGCAGTCGGTAAATCATGTGCGTTCCTAAATGTCTTTAATTACGAAATATTTTTGAATGGTCCGTGGAATATAATCGCGCAAGTACTTTTTCATATAATACCTTGTATTCTGGTCTTTGTTAACACTGCTATTCATATAATAATAATAAGACATAAACGTGCGAGAGACGAGGCTGCCAGACCGATAGCTTCCTCAGTTTCTGATGAGGTCATCGAAACATCGACATCAGTGACGGTTACCCTGGTTACTTTGTCTCCAGCGTTTATAGTGGTTGTCCTGCAACAATCTTCAATCTTTCTTGCAGCATCCTTATTAAAGTCTTATTCCTCTACTTTCTCTTTTTATTTAAATTCCATGGGACTGTTTCCATTCTTTGTATTTTATTCAGTAAAATTTTTTGTGTATTGTCTAAGAGATCGGAAGTTCAGACAGATGATGCTTGATATGTTTTCATGCAATGTGTGTGGACATCTACTCACCTTAGGAAAATCGACTGTGCAGTCTGTACAAGAGTAAACTGATTTTTAGGTATTCTATGTTACTTACATCAATACATTGCCAATAGCTTCTTGTTTTCCTTCTTCTTTTCTATCAACATATATTTTCTCCCTCATTCATGACAAGAATGACATATTTATGGTATGAGTTCTTCAGGAGACGAAAATATCAAGAGTTCAATGGAAAACAACAATCCATTTACTCCTCTATCAGTCTGACTCTGTACAGTCATTTCTGAGAGTTTTGAAGTATGTGTGTGAAAGTCTTCTCAAACGGGGTAGAAGTATTTCGTTGCTGTGAACCTAACTTTTCGTCTTGTCAGGGTATTTTCTGAGTCTGGTATCTTGTAATTGTACGACATGAAAAGGGATCCTTAAACAGGAATCAGAGACTAGAATTTGCTAGAATGGATGAATACTTCTGTTGAAAGTTATGAATGCATGTGTCCAAGTTGAATAATGTGGAGATGAGATTCACACTTCCTTCAGAGGCCGAGGGCTAGGAAACGCTGGAAAAGTGATGTGAGAAGATTTGTTGAGCTTCAGACATTTTGTCGACACGTTTCACGAGAACATCGCTGCTCATAGGTAAGTGCAACTGTAAATATCTCTTTAAGCTGCTTATGTGTTTATGTTTTCTACTGTGAGGACGTGTGGGCTCAGAGTAGGAAGCCGTTGAGCGAGTGTAGGCTCTCACACTCACTTTTGCGAAAGTCTTACACCAATAATTATCGCAGGAGATGAGCAAGGCGTGGAGGGCACCGCCTTAAGAGGTGGAAACAAGAGAAAGAATATGGCAAACACTGGAACTAACGCCAGCTTGTCGTATCTGGACGATTACGTCATCTTCCAATCCGACAAAAGTAACGACTGGGGTTTCCCGTTTGATGTGGCTAACCACTGGATCCGTGGAACACTCCTGTTACCTCTCTACGTCATTGGCACGTTTGGCAACGTCATCAGTCTTGTGGTTCTGTCTCGTGTGAGATCAGACTTCCGCTCAGCTCATCTCTGTTTCATGGTTATGGCGATGTCCGACTTGCTTATAGTAAACTTTATTTTGCTAGAAGTGTCTATTTTTGAAATGTTTACAATTTCATTCGAAAATATCAACGACACTTGCTGTAAAGTGTATACCTGGACATCGTACATCATCAGAGGGATGTCGTGTTGGATGCCAGTGCTGCTGACAGTGGAGAGAGCTGTCGCCGTCCTCTGGCCTCATCGTGTTGGTGTCATGTTGACTTACAGACGGATGAAGCTGATCATCCTTACAGTGACTGTGTTTTTCGGTTTCTTTAATTCTCACTACGTATATGGAAATAAATTGCGACCTTTTCTGAATATTTTAAGGAGTTCCGAAGAAATGTATCTTGTTTGCACTGTTTCCTCCCAAAGCTATAATGTTTTTAGAAGCAGCTGGATTCCAGTGGAATCAACAGTTTATTTCTATTTACCTTTGACTCTTGTTGCCGTTGGTAACGTTGTGCTTGCAAAGACAGTCGTGACGTCAGCACGCTCCGCGGTGTCCAGTCTGTTGACGGGCAGCGTGTCTGAAACTGAACGAAAGAGAAAACTTCAATATTTGTCTTTAGTTCGTAATGTACTTGTTGTCTCTGCTTCCTACTTCTGCTTTCTTTGTCCTGAAGCTGTTTATTTAGCCATGTTTAGATACCTAAATGACAAAATAGGTGAGGACAATAGCTATGTATGTATTCACGATTTGGTATTTACGGTTGTCCAAACGACTTGTTTTATTCATTCAGTATTAAATCCGTACCTTTACATTCTTACGGGAAGGAAATATAGAGAAGGATGCGTGAAACTATTCATTCTTTGTACAAGTAGCGAATGTTTTAATAATCACAAATATGCTTGAATTTTATTGTAGTTCGGGAACAGAAGTTGGAGAATGGTGAAGATGACGCAGTGTTCAGCACACCGTGTTACATGTTTTGCTCCACATGTTTACCTACAACGTTTTTTATGTTTTATTTACATTTTTTCCAGCATATGATTCGTAAAGAACATGTTTATTTCCACTCTCCTGACCTCAGATTGCATTTGGTAGTCTACAAGGGAGCAAGAAGTCGATTCAGTCCATAAAAGTGTCTCGTGTAGAAGCCAGTATACGCTTCCTCAAACATGACAAGCTTCACCTAGTGTGGAGCAGTAGGTAGGAACAAATATCGGTAATATTGTATACTTTGCTCAATACATGCAGTCGTATAAAGCCCTCTGTTAACTGCTAACGCAAGAAGAGTATCTTAGATTATCAGTTTTCTAAGCCAGAGGTTAGGTTATTACAGTTCTGATTCTGATTTACTTTACTGCTAGTTTGTAAGTATTCAAGCAGATAGCATGACACTCAGGCATCCTTAGAAAGAATTATTTTAATTGAAGTTAGTTTGATAAATAAAAAAGATACTTAAATCAACCTGATGTGTTAAATTGAGAAGGGAATTAACGAGCATCCGTTTCATACACTTCAGGTAAAATGACAGTTTTAGTATAATACAGGGTGTTGGGAGGAGGACGCGCAATTAAGAGAACAAGAAGAACCATCACCTAAAAACATTGTCATTAATGTCATCAATGCTTGCCAGGGACTTAATAGCTCCTTCACTTACATTTCTTTCGTTTGAGAAGCTTTAGGTACGTGCAACAAAAAGCAGTAGATAAAGAGATGCTCCTTAAGAATTTACACGATACAAAGACGACAGCAATTACTGGTAAAAGTATCACTCGTAGGTAAACAAAGAAAAGTCAATTCTGTCAGCGACCTTAACGACTCTGTGCACAAACGTAAGTAAAGACGTCCCTAAACAAAAACAATTTTTATTCCCTCTGAAGAAGGCGATTCCAGTAGTTCCCAGCAGGAGCCCTTCAAAATCACTGACAACCACTTTCCCAGCGGCCTGGGATTGATTTGAACAGTACGAGGACTTACTGTTCGTGATACACTTGTACTTCGTCTGCTAGCTCCACAAGCATCTGCTTTTTGTATTCGTGTTTGGGAACACAATCTTCAGGAAAATATAGATATATTACTTGAATGCTATAGAGAATTAACTTTGTATTATTCTTCGCTGAGAAATGAATGTCTTCAGGGCCGCCGAGAGCCAGCCCGGGCCCCGGGACAGACGACCTCTCCGAGCCCCTTGTACTTGTAATCAGTACCCCGAAATTGTATTCTACAGACTTGAAACTCAACTTCTGCATGTGTAATGCTTGGGTGTTCTGTCCTTAGACCTTTCTTTAAAAGAAAAAGAAAAGGAGAAGAAGAAAAAAAAATCCACTGACCAAGGCCGGGCCCCCTTGACAGCCGCGGGCCCGGGTACACCAACCCCCCTGTCCCCCCCCCTCTCGTCAGGCCTGAATGTCTTCCAAGAAATCCGATAAACTTGGATCATTCCACTGGGTCTTAAAAGAGAGAAGACAACAATGTGTATGAAGGCGAACGTGATAGTTACCCCCCTTAGAGATGGTGGACACATTTATAAATAACCGGATCCGCGTTGACCCCCTCCTACTGGTCACTGGTCACCAAAGCAAGCTTCCGAGTCTATGAAAGAAACTTCTCGCGGGACGCCCCTCATGTTGAAGGGTTTGCTGGGAAGGGAAGCAAAACCCGTAGGAACAGCATCGTACATCATACCGCCTTTAGCACAGAAGGATCAAGAGGAACAAATATACAGAGAAACAACATGCATGCACACGTGTCAAAGAACATACACATAACATGCTTATACACATTCTGATATATATATATACATTTACATATACACCCATACGGACGGATATAGACAGGTACACACACGTGCACGCAATGAGGATTGGTGTGTTTGAGACCCACATGCAAGAGAATAAGTGCATCAAAAATACAATATAAAATATACTTCTTACAGCTAGTAGGTAAGAACAACAAACTTTAACGGTACAGACGAAGAAAGAGTCTTCGAACGTTCATGTCCTAGTGGATGCACAAGTCACTTCCATAGACCATCTCCCAGAACAGAAGATAGCTAAAAAAGGAAAGAAGTTAACAATAATGAGGAAACTTATCTTGTCACACTTAGCATATCAACAAATTAAAAAAATAATGGTTTTCATAATTGCTCAAAAATGTGTTCACCGAATACTGTACTGGTAATGCCTTTAGGTTACTGTTCTGGAGTCGTGTGAAATAATTTCTAGACTGTTTACAGCATTAGAAAAGTGCTGATGATTTTTAAAGTCACGTCTTGTGTCACTTTAAAATTAAGGAAAGTGAGATAATATTATTGTATAAATATGTGTGGTCTGATGGTTTTGAACAACAGTTACAATCTTCTTCCGGCTGAGAAGACATGATAGACTTTGGGAAGAGCTATCAACGAAGTAACAGAAGTGGAAGACGTTTGTGCTTGAAGACTCACATACGCGGGTATATATTTTGTAAGTTGCATAGCAAACTACTCGTTAAAAACGGAAATGTACCAAAATTCTACAGATACACAGAAGTGATGTGTTTTATGATGTCAGTGTTTTTGTCGAAACTTCGGACTTGTCTGTAACATAAATAAACAAATGACATTAACGCTTGCTTCATCACTTCATTTTTGCTATAGATATGATGTCTTTGCAATAATTTTCCTGGAATACTTTTTCGATTTTTAAAATAATAAAACTGTAAAATAGAGATCTGATCAAACAGACGCCAGTAAAAAGGAAAAGAGTTTAGCGTAATATTTTTTCATATCATTGTCTCCAAAAGGGATAAATATCTTATGTACTATTAAATGACCCGCCATCACAAAATGAGTCTTAAGTCGGAAATTTAAGATCATGCAAATTGTATATTTTTAAAATTTACGGGATTTTTTTTTACCTTTGTTTTGATACTAAAATTGCATTCCTCGTTCATTGAGTGAGTTTATAAAGGTTTGAAGCGTGTAAGTCTGATGGCAGAAAGTTGACCCTAATCCCTTTTCTTGACCTCTGCTAGAAAACTGCTCTGTGTGTCTTCAGATTCATTTCGTGGTGGCGGGTTATTTGTATTGTCGGTATTGGTTTAAATTTTCTGAAGATTTTGAATGTAGATGGAAACGTTGCATACTTAATTTGCCTTAGTAGTTGCCCTGTGCAGTCCTAATCTTTTTGTAGTCAGCCACATGACACTTTTAATCCTTGTACTTTAAGTATAGCAAAGCAAGTTTTGCAGTCGATGTTACATAAGACTTCAAATAAAGCTCTGTCACACATCACTAACTCTGCTTCCGTTTGTGATTTGAAAAGCCGACTCTTTCGAGTGTCAAATATGATTTTTATGCGGCAAATGCACACCATAATTGCAACATTCAGTGATGCTTTTATTGGATCACCTGACAACTTCCGTTGAGAAACCCTGCAAAGCTACCACACCTTCCTTTCCATCGGTTGAAAGCCCACATGCAGACGACATTGATCTGACGGCAAGTAGCAACAACAAACCACACACTCAGTCTGCTGCATGGGAACTGCCATTGTCCTCCAGATGCTTGAAACACTGACTGCAGCAATAGCAATGTGTTGTTGGAAGCTGCGCCCAGCAGGCACGTGGTGTCATGGAAGGCAAACCGACTGCAATACAGGGTCTTGGCGGTTGTTGATTGAAGAATATACATTTTGAAAGAGCAAACAATTATACACACCAATGATTGTAAATAAATGATATGAGGATTAAGATGTTCGATGGAGCCCCTGTCTTTACATTCTCCTGGCTTACGTCTCAAGATGAAGAAAGATACACTGAGCTTTATGTTGAAAACAGTTGATTTAAGCTCATACTACAGGCTACTTCTTGAATGTAGTACAGCTACACAGCTATGGACTAAGTTGCACAGCTACATTCAAAGTTGCTTTCTTCCCTTTAATTTCTAACATCGACGACATGGTCAATGCATGTTCTCTCTCTCATATCTTACATGCCAAGAAGTTTGTGTGAGGTTCCATATAACAAACGGTTCACAGAAGCTGAGAAAATAACGAATTTTTATTTAGACCCTGAATTGCCAACATGAAAAAGTGTCGTGCGGGGTGGAACAAAGCTTTGATTCGACGACAGGAAAGCTCCTTCATTCAACAGATAAAGTTTGCATTTGTGTTTTTTTGCTGAAGGTTGGAGAAGTATTGACAAACGGTAAAGAGCTATGTTGGGCTTGTAGCACTGAATGTTTCCCTTAGCAACTCTTTGCCGACGACTTTTGTGTTGATTAAATGGAAGAACTAAAACTTTTCTGATCAGAGAAATCCTATGGCATCCATTTCCGCCATGCTTCAAAAGTAGACATGCGTTTAATATTGCATGACCTCAATTCCATTCACAGATTACTTTCTAAAATAAATGCACATTTATGAAGACAAAGCAAGGTGTAGAAATATGTATGTGTTGGTGGGTGTGTCCGCAGCCCTCTACCTGACATTGTTGCCAGGATACCGTTGTTTCCGGTCCGAAAAAAAGTCAGCTGCTAACAAAAAAGTAACGATATCTATTTGAGATCATAAACGAGTTTCATACTTTCAAAACTTTGTAAGGTGCGACGAGTCTGTAGAGAGTAGTACTTGCTGCACGTACCTCGAAATTTCTTCCTCAGTGTCGTCTTACTTTGTTGAAGTTGTGAATCCTAATATTAGGAAATTTATTCAATCGCTGCTTAGATGCAAGCCGAGTTACATGATCAAATGTAATCATGCAATGGGTCGTGTATGAGAGACTGATATAAACAAGTGTAGTCAGTGAAATTGTGATGTATGTGCAGACACAACCTCTCATTACCTTCAGCTCATCTTTCCTTTCAGCTGCTTGCGGCCTGATAACCGGTAAAAAACAGTGCGCAGGACACTCATCCTCATCTAGATAATACACTAATTCTTAATCATTTTCTTTTACACCACAGTTATTAAACAGCTTGTAACCGCACCTCCAACTGTTCCACCTACCTCAACACACCTACCTACCTATCTTTGTCACTACAGTCGCTGTGTGTAGTCGCTACTTCATCTACAGCGATGTAGAGGGTAGGTGTGTGTAGACACTGAACGTCCACAGAGTATTGTACACGGGCTTTAGGAGCAACAGATAAGTACTGTGAAGGTTATCCACAATTATACTAAATTCATTTGTAAACTGTGTGTGTCGCGTGTTTAAGGCAAAGTTGTGGTTTCTATGAACAAATATTTTAAAATTTTAATTTTTTATTTAGTTTCATAGCAAACATCGAAGACACAGCGGCACACGCTGAAGTGTTTTCATAATATTTCATTGTTTCTCTTGAAACACATGTGAATGATGCTCAAAGGATTGTTGGCTCTTAATGAATATAAGAAATTCCTAAGAGAAGGGAAATTGATGCGGTAATGTCTGCAACACATCACAAATTAGTACACGTGTGAGAGTAATGTGTTATCTATCATTAACAATGACTTCGGATTTCGAAGAGTCAGAAGGACAATTCACATGAGGACAGCATCTGTGTTTTAACTGAGGGGAGGTTACCTTATGATCAAGGAACATCACAGAACGCATTTCCTTAGACGTTGATGTTACGGTGAAAAGAAAGTATGATAGGTTGTTTTGTCTTGAAGATATCTTGCTTAATTTATTCTAATATTTAAAAAAATTATACCAACGGTAATGTTTCTTCATTGTGTGTGATCTTGGTTTTTAATCAAAATGTGATATTTATTTAACTGTGCGTGATTCACTTTACCCTTCACAAGAAACTTAACCAATAACATCACGTGACGGTGACATTTGGTTTTTGGCACAACCTGCGATGGGCATGGTTGATTGCAAGTTCACTTGCTCTGAAGATAGGGGACTGATGTAGGCAACCTCTCTGGACAGCAAAGAGCTGCTACTTCTAACAACACACATAATGCTAAGGCTACAAAGGATAAAGAAACAAGCCTCGATCACGAGTTCACGATGACAGCCTTCATCTTCCAGAGAAAGAAGAAAAAAAACCGTTCAGCAACTTCCAATTACACAACGGTTAATTGTGACATCAAAAGGGAAATGAAGGAAGCTAATAACAGACTAAAGAACCAATTTCGGACCTATACAAGAATTTGTCAAGTGGAACAGCCTTCCAGTTACTGAACACCCTCACCAAAAAATGTCAACACAAGACTTCCGTCGTTGGAGACAGCAATGGTCACTTTGACACGAAAATCACTGCGGTACTAAATTAGTAGATTAAATACAGGAAAATGATGTACCCCTTCAAGATGCTGAATACAAAATCTCACGGATTAGTGTATGGCTATGCATTGCAACAGGAAAATATTAAGAGACGAATTTATTTTGAAAAAGCATTTTTCTGAACTACCTTTTCAAGACATCAGAACTAAATAGGTAAGGCTAGGTGACTTTTGAGAATAAAGTCCAGTCTCTTAAAATGAGTCTAGAAAACTGTATGGTACCTTTCTTTTCGGAGAACTGATGTTTCTTAAAACAAACTAAATCTGATAAAATGAGTATATCTCTAACAGCACCTTCATCTCGGTGGACTGCCTTTTAAAACCACTTTCAGGGAATCTATCCCCATACACATTCTAACACATGGCGGCTTCAGTCGGCGGGCAAGAAGACCATCATGCGGTGCCAACAGGCTGCTGGTCTCTGTAGCAACTGTAGGCTGTCAGTCTGCGTACAAGAGATGATGTCTGCAACAGTCAATACACAGCAGGCAGCCACGTCACCATCTGTGTCTTGCCCGCTGTCTGCCGACTGTCAGCTCCACAAACTCCTCGCTTTTGTCTCCTTACACAGGTGGGAGGGAGGAGCTTGTAAGGTATAGTCTTCTAAAAAAAACAATTTACGGAAATAAAAGTCTGAATCCTCTGCTACCTAACTTTTTTTCTATTCACACAAATGTTTTTTTTTTTCGTTTTTTTGAAGATACCTCGCATCGTTCCTTAAAATGGCTTAACATTTTTAAGGTCAGTTCACTTCTCTTTACTGAAAAGACAAAAATATTCTCAGGTACACAGAAGAGAGAAAAAATTCTGCTGCTCGATTTCTCAAAAAATATTTTTTAACAGTGCATTATCAGACTTAGAAAGTTGGAGGCTTTATTTTTAAAGTAACTTCTCTAAGGAATGTATTTAATATTACTCGAATTTATTTGTTTTATTTCTTGAAGAATTTTTCTTTGATAGTTCTTTGTAACTTTCCATATAAGCTTTGTAGCTGAGGTCTTAATTCGCCATGTTTTCTGTGTTCCTGCGTTCATCTCTTACTCAGACATTTTGAGATTTCATCAAAGGTCGGCCAAGAAGATGAAAATCATGTAGACAATTGTATATTTGGTTGGTACAAGTATATTTGCAATATAGTGTTATAAGCAAATGGTATTTACAAATCGTAAAGCTTAAGTGCTATGTTATCTTAGTTTTGTAAAGTTATCAACATGTTCAGTCTCATTAATGTGACCAGACGTTTCAGGAGCGAAAGCAGGACGTGTGTCTATCATGGTCTCGTCACTGACAAAGAGAGCCGAAAAAAGAAAGTCGGGGGAGGAGGGACTTTCCTCTGACTTTTTCGAGTAGTGGTGCTTTCAACAGCAGATCTGTCCACGCCACCACAGTATTCTATTTTAAAAAGAAAAAAGAATTCGAAATCTTGTCTGAGGAAACGAACTTTGCCACATAGCTAATTTCGTCAAATAACTCATTATCGTTGATCTCCATAGGAGAAAGTTTTGACCCAAATAATTTAAGGCTTTCTGAAACGTTTTTGTCCAGGATGGAACATTTTTGAGTGCGATCCAACTAAACGCGTTGTCATTGTCAAATTGACCGCTTCTCTTTACAAGATACTAATTTCAGCCTGGGTTAATTTACTTTAAAGTTATTTTATCAAGTACGACATCGTTAGAAATGGGCAGTCCGTAGAATTTTAACACAAAATACAAAGATCACAAATAAAACGGCTGACATGTCTGATGGAGTCGTTAGAGGGCAACGGGGTGGCAGGCTGACTTCAAAGGAAAGACTGGCTTTAGTTTAAAGTTTTAGTGTGAGCGAATTCAAACAGCTTCACTCTAAACAACAAATTTGGTAAGTGAACGCCTTTATTTACTCATTTGTTGTCCATTCCATTATCACTAGATTTGCATAAGAAAGAGAAGTTTCAGCTAGATACGCTGTCCGCGGTGGATGGATGGGCGGGTGGGGAGGAAAGGTAAAGCCACTGGGAAGTGGGGGAACTCCGACAACTGTAACCAAAGAAGCTGACACATTTAGAGGGATGATCTTACGACCACCATCGTCGTACGAGCATCGTTGTGCAATAAGATATCAGTAAGCAGGTCATCATCCTTCTGGACACGCATCAAACACCCGAGCCCTCGAACCGACGAAAATTAAATAGGGATCGACAAGAAAATACCTGAAGCTGGTACACTAGGAGACAAATTTGAAACTAATAATCAAACGGCAATAATAATCAAACGGCAAAAGCCAAAACCAAAGACACGGATGTGAATCAATGTACGGTGATCAGATTTTTAAATACAAGCGGGACTTTTCAGATGAAAGCCAGAAAGAGGGACTTTGGGCGTCCCACCTAAACATTGTGTGAGCATGCGGGACACGAGGTCAAAGGTGGGACTGTCCCGCCTACATCGGGACGTCTGGTCATCTTAGGTCATTAAACGTATTAGATAGACACGCTGTTGTGCCACTAGTTGATAAGCTAGTAGCATTGTTTGTTGATCAATGTTTCGGGTCAGGTATCTACTCGTCGACTGACACTGTTGTGTATCAATGTATAGGGTAGGTCAGTAAGAACGAAGAGCTTTTTTTTCTGTTCAGGATACAAACCTGTTATAGCGAAGAGTTGTACGTGTTACACTTCAGCGGAAACTCTCATACTGCACGAACTGATGAAACCAATTGGTTAGTTTGACAACAGTTTTCTCCTTTATGTTTTGTATGGTCGCGCATCACAATTTAATGAGCAATTTTCAAAATATAAACTTTACTACAACCTTCCACTTATTACAATGTGTAGTAGCCTGAACAGGGTCATTACCTGAAGAAAAAAATCCAAATATTAAAGGCAAGTTACTATCTTTTTCAGATGAATTACATTCACGTGTGTAACAGACTGTAAAAAAATTCTAATTATGTGTGAAGAAAATTATACATAAAAATTACAATGTCTGAGAATTCGTCATCTAATATAACCGCCGAGGGAAGCTCATTTAATGAGTTTCCTTCATCTCTTCGTGTGATGAACCTGATTCATCAGTATCTGTGGCTCGTTCTGTCGCCCGTCTTGCTGTTCGTAGGACTGTCAACTAACACAATGACCATCCTCACTGTTCGCAAAATGATGGTAAAAACTGTCAATAGAGAAAAGCCACTATTAATGTATTTTGTTTTACTAGCGGTGACCGATTCTGTTGTTTTAATTGGCTATTTGACACCTTTGTGGCTGGAGTTTTTCTACGGCGTCAGCGTGTGGTCACGTGCCACGTGTAAACTTGTCACCTGGCTCCGCGAAGTAGCGCTCTTTCTGTCGTCCTGGTTCCTCGTTGCCTTGACAACACATCACACGTTTTCTCTTATCGTAAAACACAATTCCAATATCATGAATCGCATGTTTCTTGTAACAACATTTGTACTGGTTACTTTTGCCTTGGTTATCAACAGTCATCGTTTGTCAGGGATGATAGGGTTTGGTAAATCATGTGGGTTCTTGATTATTACCAATTACGAAGTATTTTTGAATGGTCCGTGGACTGTAATCGTGCAAATACTTTTTCTTTCTATACCATGTATTTTGGTGTTTGTTAACACTGCTATTCATATAAAAATAATAATAAGACATAAACGTGTGAGAGACGAGGCTACCAGAACGATAACTTCCTCAGTTTGTGATGAGGTCATTGAAACATCAACATCCGTGACGGTTACCCTGGTTACTTTGTCTACAGTGTTTATAGTGGTTGTCCTGCAACAATTTTCTACCTTTCTTGCTGTATCTTTATTAAAGTCTTATTCCTCTATTTTCTCTTTTTATTTAAATTCCATGAGACTGTTTCTATTGCTGGTATTTTATTCAGTCAAATTTTTTGTGTATTGTTTTACAAATCGGAATTTTAGACAGACGATGCTTGCTATGTTTACATGTAATATGTTTAGACCCATTCAACAATCTGATCGCATTTGGAAAATAGACTGTGCAGTCTGTACAAGAAGAAACTAAGAGTGTACTTTTTAATTCTTTGTTGTTACGTAATTGAACTTATCGCCAATCTTTTTAAATTCCTTCTTTATTTCTATGATTTCTGTGTCATTCAGGGCTTTATACAATAAGAGGTTAAGAGGTCTGAATTATAGGGAAAATAATGGAAAACAATATTGTCCTCTAAATTTTTCAACATGTTGTTCTTTTTCTCCAGAGCAGATTGAAAGTAACTGCTATGTTTAGAGTTCAATCGCATTAACACAATGGCTAATAATTTTATTTATCTATGTGCAATAATGTTATTGGAATGTATTGCTGGTTATGTACACATTTTGTTGATAACATTATCTTCGACTATGTGCTTTCATTTCCGTACTCTTTGTACCTAATTTTTTTGCATAAAAGTATTGGATAAGTGTGTGAAAATATTTTCTAACTGGATAGAAGTATTTGGTCACTGTATAAAATCATCCTAGTGCAAAAAAAAAAAATTTTTTAGCGTTGCAAGTATGTTTTAACTCTTTAATCGTTACAAGAGGACAATCAGATCCTCAAACAGAAATCAGACAATTATGTATTTAAATAATTGAATGCATCTGTTAAAAACTTTTAATAAACGTTTCCAAGTGAAATAAAATCGACAGGAGATTCCTACGGAGTTGGAAGACAAGTAAACGCTGGGGCAGAAAAAAATTGTTGAGCTTCAGCCACACAGACCTCTACTCACCACGTTTGTCGTTAACTTCACTGCACACTGGTAAGTGCAACAGAGTTTGTAAAAAAAAAAATCTAAATATGTGTAAAGAAAATTATACATAGAAATTACAATGTCTGAGAATTCGTCATCTAATATAACCGCCGAGGTCTATAAACATTGCTTGATGCCGCTTGCTCTCTCTTGGTGGTTAGTTCAAATCCCACCTATCCCAGAACAATGCCGCCCTAGACGGTTGTATATATATGTACTACGAGCTTACAAGTAGGGGTAGCATCTTAGAACACTTTGCTCTGTACGTAAATGTACGCAAGGGAGGCAAGCTACTAGACCCTTTCAGAGATGTTCCACTATAGATTACTTCCCTTTAAGAGTCAGGTATTTCGTTTGAAATTGGGAGAATGTTTAGTTTCTTCAAGTGTCATGTTGATCAAGTATTTATACCCAAACAATCGAAACTAAGACGAAAACAGTAAAATTGAAATTCCAAATATGTTCCAATAAGATATATGTTTGTTTTGTACTTTATGTTTGTTTATACGGGGTAAGTAACTTTTGTTGTTAATTTCTCACATTTGACATACTTCCCGATTTGTGAATTCTCTGTCGCATACAGTTAGAATCTTTCATTTGATTTTACTACCAGAAAACAAAGCCTATATTTATTAAAATTTACACCACGTAAATGTTTTTAAAATATTCTTGACAACGGAGCATCGCAGATAGTTGCCGATGTTGTAAATTAATAGATAAAATTCTTGTAAATACCATCGAAATTTCATTCTTGGGCATTCACCGCTGTGTCTTCAAAACTCATTGCGGGCATTCATTCTTCTGTCACTTTTTAAATCGGAATTGGAACTCCATCAGAACCTCATGTCCGAGGGGAAAAAAACAGAACAACAAGACCTTCGTCGAGGTTAGACAATTACGCGTAATGATCAACAGTCACGGATAATCGAAAATGATTCTAAAAATTAGGAAATGCTAGAATAAGTGAAAATTCAGGAATTTTTCGGCTTTCGATATTAAATTCCAATTAAAGCTTAGCAACTCATTCGCCGTTTTCAGCATGCTTAACAATTTGTAGTTTTGTATCGGACTATTTTTAATCAGAAGGAATGCCAGATCTCATGGGACCACGTGGTCCACGTTACATCGTATATTTCAAATATAATTTCAATGACTGTAAGGCCATTTTCAGTTTAGGTTGAAGACTTTTGTAATCAACTTATGAAAACTAAATGTACTGTCAGAGTGTCAGTTCTAAACAAAGGTAATTAGGGGCGTTTCGGTCTGTGTGTGGCTACGTGCGTGTGTTTGACTATACCTCTACTTATTCCTGTGTATGTGTAAAGGTACGTGTGCTACTCGTTGTACGTGTGTCTTGGGAGTAGTAGGTGCTTGAGCGCGCGTTGGAACTCCCACGCATTGTTCTGACAAGTCATTATGCTCATCAATAATTTTATCGCAGGAGATGACCAAGGCGTGGAGGGTACAGACTTAAGAGTTGGAAACCACAGAAAGAATATGGCAAACACTGGACCTAACGCCAGCATCTCGTATCTCGACAATTACGTCATCTTTCAAACTGACAAAACTAACGACTGGGGTTTGCAGTTTAAAGTGGTTAACCACTGGATCCGAGGAGCACTCCCCTTACCTCTTTACATCATCGGCACGCTTGGCAACGTCATCAGTCTTGTGGTACTGTCTCGTGTGACGTCAGACTTCCGCTCAGCTCATCTCTGCTTCATGGTTATGGCGGTGTCCGATTTCCTTATGATAAACGTTATTTTACTAGAAGTGCTTGTTTGTGAGATGTTTGCAATTTCATTTGAAACTACAAACGACACTTGCTGTAAAGTGTATACCTGGACATCGTACATCATCAGAGGGATGTCGTGTTGGATGCCAGTGCTGCTGACAGTGGAGAGAGCTGTCGCCGTCCTCTGGCCTCATCGTGTTGGTGTCATGTTGACATACAGGCGGACAAAACTGATTATCCTTACAATGACTACATTTTTCGCTTTGTTTAATTCTCACTACATATATGGATATAAATTGCAAACCTATTTATATATTTCAAAGTCATTCTACGACATGTATCTTCTCTGCACTGTTTCCTCTCAAAGCTATAATATCTTTAGAAGCTACTGGATTCCAGTGGAATCAACAGTTTATTTCTATTTACCTTTGACTCTTGTTGTCACTGGCAACGTTGTGCTCGTAAACACAATCGTGACGTCAGCACGCTCCGCGGTGTCCAGTCTGTTGACAGGCAGCGTGTCTCAAACTGAACGAAAGAGAAAACTTCAATCTTTGTCTTTAGTTCGTAATGTAATTGTTGTCTCTGCTGCCTTCTTCTGCTTTCTTTTTCCTGAATCTGTTTATCGCGCTGTGTTTCCTTATCTTAATCAGAAAATAATGAACGACAACAATTATATATACATTCACGATTTCTTATTTACGGTTATCCAAATGACTTGTTTTATACATTCAGTGTTAAATCCGTACCTCTACATTCTTACGGGAAGAAAATTTAGAGAAGAGTGTGTCAAGCTCTTTGGTTTTTTTACAAGCAGTGAACGTTTAAATGGTCAAAATAATGTTTGACTTTTGCGTAGTCATCAGGCCAGATGTTGCAGAATGGAAAAGATAACGTTTTATTTAGTACATCTTCTTTTATCTATCAGTAACACATCCGTCATCGAATCTTTCCTTGGATAGAAAGGCCCCTTCATTGACATCAAATTCCTTCGTTCGAGAAGCTTCAAGTACTTGCAACAAAAAGACTTCGATAAAGAGATGATCATTAAGAACGGTACAACGACAGCGATTTAAGTACCACTCGTAGGTAAACAAAGAAAAGTCAATTCTATCACCGACCTTAACGACTCTGAGTAAAGACGTCTCTAAACAAAAATAACTTTTTATTGCCTCTGACGAAGGCGCTTCCACTAGTTCTCAGCAGGTGTCCGTCAAACATAACATCTACCTCATTGCCACCGGCCAGGGATTGATTTCATCAGACAACCGTTCGTCAGACACTTGTACGTCGTCTGCTAGCTCCGTCGGCATCTGCTTTTTGTACTAGGGTACCGAAACGTACACGTACCATCCTTAGACTTATATATCATTTCAATGGTATAGAAAAATAACTTTGTCTCATTCTTCGCTGCTAGAGCAAATTAAATAATGTTTTCGAATAAATCCGATTGTATCTCACCAAGTGCCCATTATTGTTATCACGTGGATGATAAACTCTGCGTATACAGCCCCCACTTTTGTGAGTTAGCAAATAACTCGGATTATTTTACAAAAAGGCAACGATGTGTATTAAGGAGAAACTTGTATTCGTTCAAGAGTTGGTCATATTAATACTTTATCGGATACCAGTCTACCTCCTCCCACTGATTACTCGCAACCTAAGCGTGAAACTGATCTTCTGACAGAAACTGTCTCTCGGGACACCCATCATATTGAAGGCTTTGCTGAAAATAATATCAAAACCGTCAGTAGCAGCACTGTACACCATACGTCCAAACTGGAAAAATACTGTACACCGAAAAACAGCATTCACATATGATGAAGATGCAACGCATAACAGGCATGTACACAATCGTATCTATTCATACGATTATAGACAAATACAGACCTACATACACACACGTGCACGTAATAAGAATAGGTGTGGCAAGCACACAAGCAGTTGCATGTGAGGCCCTAATACAAGTGACAAGCAAACAAGTGCATAATAAAAATATAGTGAAAATAATAGTAGTAGTAATAAGAGTAACAAACCTGAAAAATTTAATCTCTTGTCGATGCATAAATTAGTAAAACAACGTCTTTCGATTCCTTAGTCGTTCTCTGAGCTCAGGAAACATCTCAAGATGGCTTTTAAAAAAGCAGTTGACAGTACTAAGAAAATTTAACATTTACACAATGAATATCAACACCACATTGTGATCCCGATGTACACTTTTAGTTCTATTTATTAAAATTATTTTGTTGGAAACATTTCGTTTAAGTGTGCACTTAAATATATACGGGTACTGACTTTACCTCATTAGAATGGGTTCGTGTGAAATAATGAGTTTGACAGTATTGTAGGACCTCCAAAATGTTGGCAGCATTGCTAATGTGTTCAGGGTTATTAAAGTCATGTCTCTTTACAGCTTAGTGACATGAGATAATATTGAATTATATTATGTGTGATGGTGAATGACAGTTACAGCCTGACTTCTGGGTGTCAGGTATCCGCCTTTCAAGCATTATCAACTAATTTCGCATAGTCTAATTAGAGACCCCGATGCTCAGGAGATGAGGGCGGGTAGAGGCAACAGTTAAACTCGGCGTTGACATTATCATTAACTTGCATTGCAGCACGGGAAAGAGGAGCCCTGCTGTTCTAAGTGTACACAGAAGTACTCCACCTGAAATATTTTACCAGAGCAATGATTTATTTCAATCTTTGACTTTTCAGCTTTCGTGTTTTGTTTTGTTTTGTTTTTTTTTTTCTACCTGACGTCGTACCTACTTCTTTAGTCCCCACTGTGTCCGCCATGGAAGAAAAAATTAGTTTTATGATGTGTGGATTTTTATTGTACGACTTAAACATTTTGGTCTGTAAGGATTTCATCCTGCAAAGCAACGACAAAGTCTTCCGTTAAAGTGAATGGAAGAACCACAAAATGTTTCGTTTTTACTTGGTATTTTTTTGTTTGTTAAGCGTGTGAACTAGGCTTCGCTCTTGTTGTTGTATATGTAAATTAAAGACAAGAAATACACAAACGTGATTTATCTTTGTTTCGAAAACTTGGTACTTGTCTGAAATAAAGTGACATTGAGGTTTCATAGCTTTATCTTTGGTATGGATCGTTGCAGTATTCTTGAGTTTTTAGTCGAAACTTGAGTAATGCCCCATTGGAACCGGGCGCGTGGGCGAGAGTTAACCTCAGTTCTCACTACCCACGTCAACAGAAGTTGCAGGGGAACCATACGTACAATACTCACACGTCAGTCACACAGTTTACCACGTGGCTCAAAATGTGTTTTTTCTTGTAAACTGTGCGTACTTCAGAATGGTATTCACAAGATAGTACTATACTCACTAACATCACGTGGCTTCTATTTTTGGCACAGCGTGCCATTCGACTAGTGGAAAGCAAGTTTACTTGAACTGAACAGAGGTGACGGTGTTGTCAGCAACCTCTCTGCCTCTAAACAAATCAAAGTGCTGCTCATTTCAACAACCCTATGTCTCGATGTCACAATGGCAACCTTCATCTTCGATCAAAGAAGAGCACTGAAGTTAATTAAGAAAGGAACCAAGTACCAAGGGGTTAATTGCGACATCAGAAGGAATATGAAGGCAGATCAAGACTGAATCGTCGACCAGTTTCAGAGCGTTAACAAGAATATGTCACGAGGGAAATGACTATCAATTACTGAAGTTCCTCAAAAAGTAAAGTAAACACTACACTTTAATGGTCGGAGATAGAAATAATCTCCTACCCGCGGAAAGTACGATTTTAATAAATTAATAGATTAATTATTAAAAATAATAATGTACCACTTCAAACTGATAATAGACTCAAGCTATTTTATGCAAGAGACAAAATGTATGTAGAAATAACGCTTTGCCAAACTAGCTTTTAAAGGTATGAAGATGGCAAAGGATGTGTTTGAGAATAAATACCCGTCTTGGAAATAGAGTGTAGATATCTTAATACTACGCATCGGAGATCCTTTCGCGTTCCTTAAGAAAACTTCAGAACGGTCTAAAACGAATAAAATGAGAATATGTTCAACAACACCTTTATTTCGGTCGACTGCCTTGTGACAACCTGTATTAAAATCAGCATCACCACTTTCAGGGAATGTATCCCCATACACATTCTAACACATGGCGGCTTCAGTCGGCGGGCAAGAAGACCATCATGCGGTGCCAACAGGCTGCTGGTCTCTGTAGCAACTGTAGGCTGTCAGTCTGCGTACAAGAGATGATGTCTGCAACAGTCAATACACAGCAGGCAGCCACGTCACCATCTGTGTCTTGCCCGCTGTCTGCCGACTGTCAGCTCCACAAACTCCTCGCTTTTGTCTCCTTACACAGGTGGGAGGGAGGAGCTTGTAAGGTATAGTCTTCTAAAAAAACAATTTACGGAAATAGAAGTCTGAATTCTCTGCTTCCTAATTTTTTTTTTATTCACACAATTTTTTTTTTTTTCGTTTTTTGAAAATACCTCGCATCGTTCCTTAAAATGGCTTAACATTTTTAAGATCAGTTCACTTCTCTTTACGGAAAAGACAAAAATATTCTCAGGTACACAGAAGAGAAAAAAATTTCTGCTGCTCGATTTCTCAAAAAATATTTTTTAACAGTGCATTATCAGACTTAGAAAGTTGGAGGCTTTATTTTTAAAGTAACTTTTCTAAGGAATGTATTTAATATTACTCGAATTTATTTGTTTTATTTCTTGAAGAATTTTTCTTTGATAGTTCTTTGTAACTTTCCATATAAGCTTTGTAGCTGAGGTCTTAATTCGCCATGTTTTCTGTTGCTGCATTCATCTCTTACTCAGACATTTTGAGATTTCATCAAATGTCGGCCAAGAAGATGAAAATCATGTAGACAATTGTATATTTGGTTGGTACAAGTATATTTGCAATATAGTGTTATAGCAAATAGTATTTACAAATCGTAAAGCTTAAGTGCTATGTTATCTTAGTTTTGTAAAGTTATCAACATGTTCAGTCTCATTAATGTGACCAGACGTTTCAGGAGCGAAAGCAAAACGTGTGTCTATCATGGTCTCGTCACTGACAAAGAGAGCCAAAAAAAGAAAGTCGGGGCAGGAGGGACTTTCCTCTGACTTTTTCGAGCAGTGGTGCTTTCAACAGCGGATCTGTCCACGCCACCACAGTATTCTATTTTAAAAAGAAAAAAGATTTCGAAATCTTGTCCGAGGAAACGAACTTTGCCACATAGCTAATTTCGTCAAATAACTCATTATCGTTAATCTCCATAGGAGAAAGTTTTGACCCAAATAATTTAAGGCTTTCTGAAACGTTTTTTTTCCAGGATGGAACATTTTTGAGTGCGATCCAATTAAAAGCATTGTCATTGTCAAATTGACAGCTTCTCTTTACAAGATACTAATTTCAGCCTGGGTTAATTTACTTAAAAGTTATTTTATCAAGTACAACATCGTTAGAAATCGGCAGTCCGTAGCATTTTAACACAAAATACAAAAATAACAAAACAAGGCTGACATGTCTGATGGAGTCGTTAGAGAGCAACGGGGTGGCAGGCTGACTTCAAAGGAAAGACTGGCTTTAGTTTAAAGTTTTAGTGTGAGCGAATTCAAACAGCTTCAATTTAAACAACAAATTTGGTAAGTGAACGCCTTTATTTACTCATTTGTTGTCCATTCAATTATCACTAGATTTTCACGAGAAAGAGAAGTTTCAGCTAGATACGCTGTCCGAGGTGGGTGGATGGGCGGGTGGGGAGGAAAGGTAAAGCCGCTGGGAAGTGGGGGAACTCCGACAACCGTAACCAAAGAAGCTGACACATTTAGAGGGATGATCTTACGACCACCAGCGTCGTACCAGCATCGTCGTGCAATAAGATATCAGCAAGCAGGTCATCATCCTTCTGGACACGCATCAAACACCCGAGCCCTCGAACCGACGAAAATTAAATAGGGATCGACAAGAAAATACCTGAAGCTGGTACACTAGGAGACAAATTTGAAACTAATAATCAAACGGCAATAATAATCAAACGGCAAAAGCCAAAACCAAAGACACGGATTTGAATCAATGTACGGTGATCAGATTTTTAAATACAAGCGGGACTTTTCAGATGAAAGCCAGAAAGAGGGACTTTGGGCGTCCCACCTAAACATTGTGTGAGCATGCGGGACACGAGGTCAAAGGTGGGCCTACATCGGGACGTCTGGTCATCTTAGGTCATTAAACGTATTAGATAGACACGCTGTTATTCCACTAGTTGATAAGCTAGTATCATTGTTTGTTGATCAATGTTTCGGGTCAGGTATCTACTCGTCGACTGACATTGTTGTGTATCAAATGTACAGGGTAGGTCAGTAAGAACGAAGAGTTGTTTTTCTGTTCAGGATACAAACCTGTTAACGCGAAGAGTTGTACCTGTTACACTTCAGCGGAAACTCTCATACTGCAGGAACTGATGAAACCAATTGCTTAGTATGACTACAGTTTTCTCCTTTATGTTTTGTATGGTCGCGCATCACAATTTAATGAGCAATTTTCAAAATATAAACTTTACTACAATCTTCCACTTATTAGAATGTGTAGTAGCCTGAACAGGGTCATTACCTGAAGAAAAAATCCAAATATTAAAGGCAAGTTACTATCTTTTTCAGATGAATTACATTCACGTGTGTAACAGACTGTAAAAAAAATCTAAATATGTGTGAAGAAAATTATACATAAAAATTACAATGTCTGAGAATTCGTCATCTAATATAACCGCCGAGGGAAGCTCATTTAATGAGTTTGCTTCATCTCTTCGTGTGATGAACCTGATCCATCAGTATCTGTGGCTCGTTCTGTCGCCCATCTTGCTGTTCGTAGGACTGTCAACTAACACAATGACCATCCTCACTATTCGCAAAATGATGGTAAAAGCTGTCAACAGAAAAAAGCCAATACTGATGTATTTTGTTTTACTGGCCGTGACTGATTCTCTTGTTTTAATTGGCTATTTGACACCTGATTGGCTGCTGTTTTCCTACGGTGTCAGCATGTGGTCACGTGCCACGTGTAAACTTGTCACCTGGCTCCGCGAAGTAGCGCTCTTTCTGTCGTCCTGGTTCCTCGTTGCCTTGACAACACTCACACGTTCTCTCTCATCGTTAGGTACAATTCCAATATAATGAATCGCATGTTTCTTGTAACAACATTTGTACTGGTTACTTTTGCCTTGGTTATCAACAGTCATCGTTTGTCAGGGATGATAGGGTTTGGTAAATCATGTGGGTTCTTCAGTATTACCAATTACGAAGAATTTTTGACTGGTCCGTGGACTGTAATCGTGCAAATACTTTTTCTTACTATACCATGTATTTTGGTGTTTGTTAACACTGCTATTCATATAAAAATAATAATAAGACATAATCGTGCGAGAGAGAAGGCTGCCAGACCGATAACATCCTCAGTTTGTGATGTTGTCATTGAAACATCAACGTCTGTGACGGTTACCCTGGTTACTTTGTCTACAGCGTTTATAGTGGTTTTCCTGCAACAATTTTCGACCTTTCTTGCATCTTTATTAAATGCTTATTCCTCTATTTTCTCTTTTTATTTAAATTCCATGAGACTGTTTCTATTCCTTGTATTTTATTCGGTCAAATTTTTTGTGTATTTTTTGACACATCGGAATTTTAGACAGACGATGCTTGATATGTTTACATGTAATATCTTTAGACACATTCAACAATCTGATCGCATTTGGAAAATAGACTGTGCAGTCTGTACAAGAGGAAACTAAGAGTGTACTTTTTAATTCTATGTTGTTACGTAATTAAACTCATCGCCAATCTTTTTTAATTCCTTCTTTATTTCTATGATTTCTGTGTCATTCAGGGCTATATACAATAAGAGGTTAAGAGGTCTGAATTATAGGGAAAATAATGGAAAACAATATTGTCCTCTAAATTTTTCAACATGTTGTTCTTTTTCTCCAGAGCAGATTGAAAGTAGCTGCTATGTTTAGAGTTCAATCGCATTAACACAATGGCTAATAATTTTATTTATCTATGTGCAATAATGTTATTGGAAAGTATTGCTGGTTATGAACACATTTTGTTGATAACATTATCTTTGACTATATGCTCTCATTTCCGGACTCTTTGTACCTAATGTTTTGCATAAAAGTATTGGATAAATATTTTTTAACTGGATAGAAGTATTTGGTCACCGTATAAAATCGTCCTAGTGCAAAAAAAAATTTTTTTTAGCGTTGCAAGTATGTTTTAACTCTTTAATCGTTACAACAGGACAATCAGATCCTCAAACAGAAATCAGACAATTATGTATTTAAAATAATTGAATTCATCTGTTAAAAGCTTTTAATAAACGTTTCCAAGTCAAATAAAATTGACAGGAGATTCCTACGGAGGTGGAAGACTAGGAAACGCTGGGGCAGAAAGAAATTGTTGAGCCTCAGCCACACAGACCTCTACTCACCACTCGTTAACTTCACTGCACACTGGTAAGTGTAACTATGAACATCGCTTGATGCCGCTTGCTCTCTCTTGGTGGTTAGTTCAAATCCCACCTTTCCCAGAACAATGCCGCCCTAGACGGTTGTGTACATATGTACTACGAGCTTACAAGTAGGGGTAGCATCTTAGAACACTTCGCTCTGTACGTAAATGTACGTAAGGGAGGCAAGCTACTAGACCCTTTAAGAGATATTCCACTATAGATTACTTCCCTTCAACAGTCAACCAGTCAGGTATTTAATTGGGAGAATGTTTAGTTTCTTCAAGCGCCATGCTGATCAAGTATTTATACTCAAACAATCAAAACTAAGACGAAAACAGTAAAATTGAAATTCCAAATATGTTCCAATAAGATATATGTTTGTTTTGTACTTTATGTTTGTTTACACGGTGTAAGTAATTTTTGTTGCTAATTTCTAACGTTTGACATACTTCCCGATTTGTGAATTCTCTGTCGCATACAGTTAGAATCTTTCATTTGATTTTACTGCCAGAAAACAAAGCCTATGTTTATTAAAATTTACACCACGTAAATGTTTTTAAAATATTCTTGACAACGGAGCATCGCAGATAGTTGCCGATGTTGTAAATTAATAGATAAAATTCTTGTAAATACCCATCGAAATTTCATTCTCGGGCATTCACCGCTGTGTCTTCAATACTCATTGCGGGCATTCATTCTTCTGTCACTTTTTAAGTCGGAATTCGAACTCCATCAGAACCTCATGTCCGAGGGAAAAAAAACAGAACAAACTACAAACAAACAACAAGACCTTCGTAGAGGTAAACAATTCTCTGCGAGAATTTGATTAGAATCCATGTCTTTCAAATAATCATTTTGTCATGGTAATACAATAACTTTGTATAACACATAATTTATATTTTATCACTTAAAAAATCGTATAGCTTTGTATAGTGTAGCCTTCTCAATCGAAAAACAGATCGTTCTTTGGCCAATAGTAAAGAAAACAGTTTAGATAAAGGAATCGTCCCAACCTTGTTATGTATTAAATAAAGCATTTGAGATACATTGGTTTTGGTTAATAATTCACTTTTTAGTTGCCGCATCTCTGCGATTGCGACATATACATACAAACAAGCATGATTAGATACAACAAATGTATAAATGCATATATACAGACACGAGTGAACATTCATTTGTAAATATATACGTATAATACATAATATCATGTAAAATACATGTTGTATTTACATTATTTTTTGCTCACCTTTTATCAAATTATTCACGTAAATTCATTGTATGTGCACTTGTTAATATACAGTAAGTGTACACAAAAGATATATATATATATAGTAGAACCTCGATTATACAGTGTAATGACCGACGCCCCGAATTCGGATGATCAACAGTCACGGATAATCGAAAATGATTCTAAAAATTAGGAAATGCTAGAATAAGTGAAAAATCAGGAATTTTTTGGCTTTCGATGTTAAATTCCGATTAAAGCTTAGCAACACATTCGCCGTTTTCAGCATGCTTAACAATTTGTAGTTTTGTATCGGACTATTTTTAATCAGAAGGAATGCCAGATCTCATGGGACCACGTGAAGTCCACTTTACATCGTAAATTTCAAATATAATTTCAATGACTGTAAGGCCATTTTCAGTTTAGGTTGAAGACTTTTGTAATCAACTTCAGAAAACTAAATGTACTGTCCGAGTGTCAGTTCTAAACAAAAGGTAATTAGGGGCGTTTCGGTCTGTGTGTGGCTACGTGCGTGTGTTTGACTATACCTATACTTATTCCTGTGTATGTGTAAACGTACGTGTACTACTCGTTGTACGTGTGTCTTGGGAGTAGTAGGTGGTTGAGCGCGCGTTGGAACTCCCACTTATTGTTCTGCAATTCATTATGCTCATCAATAATTTTATCGCAGGAGATGAGCAAGGCGTGGAGTTGGAAACCACAGAAAGAATATGGCAAACACTGCAACTAACGCCAGCTTCTCGTATCTGGACAATTACGTCATCTTTCAAACGTACAAAACTAACGACTGGGGTTTGCAGTTTAAAGTGGTTACATACTGGATGCGAGGAGCACTCTCCTTACCTCTTTACATCATCGGCACGTTTGGCAACGTCATCAGTCTTGTGGTTCTGTCTCGTGTGACATCAGACTTCCGCGCAGCTCATCTCTGCTTTATGGTTATGGCGGTGTCCGATTTCCTTATGATAAACTTTGTTCTGATAAATGTGTTTTTTTATGAGAATTTTGTGATTTCATTTGAAAGTGCCAACGACACTTGCTGTAAAGTGTTTACCTGGATATCGTACGTCATCAGAGGGATGTCGTGCTGGATGCCAGTGCTGCTGACAGTGGAGAGAGCTGTCGCCGTCCTCTGGCCTCATCGTGTTGGTGTCATGTTGACATACAGACGGACAAAACTGATTATCCTTACAATGACTGCATTTTTCGCTTTTTTTAACTCTCACTACATATATGGATATAAATTGCAAACCTATTTATATATTTCAAAGTCATTCTACGACATGTATCTTGTCTGCACTGTTTCCTCTCAAAGCTATAATATCTTTAGAAGCTACTGGATTTCAGTGGAATCAACAGTTTATTTCTATTTACCTTTGACTCTTGTTGTCACTGGTAACGTTGTGCTGGTAAACATAGTCGTGACGTCAGCACGCTCCGCGGTGTCCAGTCTGATGACAGGCAGCGTGTCTCAAACTGAACGAAAAAGAAAACTTCAATATTTGTCTTTAGTTCGTAATGTACTTGTTGTCTCTGCTGCCTTCTTCTGTTTTCTTTTTCCTGAGTCTGTTTATCGCGCTGTGCTTCCTTATCTTAATCAGAAATTAATGAACGACAACAATTATATATACATTCACGATTTCTTATTTACGGTTGTCCAAATGACTTGTTTTATACATTCAGTGTTAAATCCATACCTTTACATTCTTACGGGAAGAAAATTTAGAGAAGAATGTGTGAAGCTCTTTGGGTTTTTTTACAAGCAGTGAACGTTTTAATGGTAAAAAAAAAATGTTTGACTTTTGCATAGTCATAAGACTAGATGTTGGAGAATGGAAAAGATAACGTTTTATTTGGCACATCTTGTTTTATCTATCAGCAACACATCAACCATCAATACTTTCCTTGGATAGAAAGGCCCCTTCATTCACAACAAATTCCTTCGTTTGAGAAGTTTCAAGTACGTGCAACAAAAAGTCTTCGATAAAGAGATGATCATTAAGAACGGTACAACGACAGTGATTTAAGTACCACTCGTAGGTAAACAAAGAAAAGTCAATTCTATCACCGACCTTAACGACTCTGAGTAAAGATGTCCCTAAACAAAAAACATTTTTTATTGCTTCTGACGAACGCTCATCCACTAGTTCTCAGCAGGTGTCCGTCAAACATAACATCTACCTCATTGCCACCGGCCAGGGATTGATTTCAGAATAGAATACGACCTACCGTTCGTCAGACACTTGTACGTCGTCTGCAACCTCCGTCAGCATCTGCTTTTTGTCCTAGGGTACCGAAACGTACACGTACCATCCTTAGACAGATATGTGTAAGAATTATATATTACTTAAATGGTATAAAAAAATAACTTTGTCCCATTCTTCGCTGCTAGAGCAAATTAAATAATGTTATCAAATAAATCCGATTGTATCTCTCCAAGTGCCCACTATTATTATCATGTAGATTATAAACTGTGCTTATACAGCCCCCCCGTTTCTGAGTTAGTAAATAACTCAGATTATTTTCACAAAAAGGCAACGACGTGTATTAAGGAGAAACTTGTATTCGTTCAAGACTTGGTCACATTAATACATTATCGGGTACCAGTCTACCTCCTCCCACTGATTACTCGCAACCTAAGAGTGAAACTGATCCTCTGACAGAAACTTTCAGGACACCCATCATGTTGAAGGCTTTGCTGAAAATAATATCAAAACCGCCAGTAGCAGCACTGTACACCATATGTCCAAACTGGAAAAATACTGTACACCGAAAAACAGCATTCACATATGATGAAGATGCAACGCATAACAGGCATGTACACAATCTTATCTATTCATACGATTATAGACAAATACAGACCTACATACACACACGTGCACGTAATGAGAATAGGTGTGGCAAGCACACAAGCAGTTGCATGTGAGGCCCTAATACAAGTGACAAGCAAACAAGTGCATAATAAAAATATAGTGAAAATAATAGTAGTAGTAATAAGAGTAACAAACCTGAGTGCAGGAAACATCTCAAGATGGCTTTTAAAAAAGCAGTTGACAGTACTAAGAAAATTTAACATTCACACAATGAATATCAACAAGACATTGTGATCCCGATAAACACTTTTAGTTATATTTATTAAAATTATTTTTTTCGAAACATTTCTTTTAAGAGCGCACATTATTCTATACGGGTACTGACTTTACCTTATTAGACTGGGTTCGTGTGAAATAATGAGTTTGACAGTATTGTAGGACCTCCAAAATGTTGGCAGCATTGCTAATGTGTTCAGGGTTATTAAAGTCAAGTTACTTTACAGCTTAGTGACATGAGATAATATTGAATTATATTACGTGTGATGGTGAATAACAGTTACAGCCTGACTTCACGGTTTCAGGTATCCGCCTTTCAAGCATTATCATATAATTTCACATAGTCTAATTACATACCCCGATGCTCAGGAGACGAGGGCGGGTAGAGGCAACAATTAACCTCGGCGTTTACATTATCATTAACTTGCATTGCAGCACGGGAAAGAGGAGCCCTGCTGTTCTAAGTGTACACAGAAGTACTCCACCTGAAATATTTTACCAGAGCAATGATTTATTTCAATCTTTGACTTTTCAGCTTTCGTGTTTTTTTTCTACCGGACGTGGTACCGGCTTCTTTAGTCCCCACTGTGTCCGCCATGGAAGAAAAAATTAGTTTTATGATGTGTGGATTTTTATTGTACGACTTAAACATCTTGGTCTGTAAGGATTTCATCCTGCAAAGCAACGACAACGTCTTCCGTTAAAGTCAATGCAAGAACCACACAATTTTTCGTTTTTACTTTGTATTTTTGTGTTTGTTAAGCGCGTGATCTAGGCTTTCGCTCATGTTGTTGTATATGTATATTAAAGACAAGAAATACGTAAACGTGATTTATCTTTGTGTCGAAAACTTGATACTTGTCTGAAATAAAGTGACATTGAGGTTTCATAGCTTGATCTTTGGTATGGATCGTTGCAGTATTCTTGAGTTTTTAGTCGAAACTTGAGTAATGCCCAAGGGAACCGGGCGCGTGGGCGAGAGTTAACCTCAGTTCTCACTACTCACGTCAACAGAAGTTGCAGGGGAACCACACGTACAATACTCACACGTCAGTCACACAGTATAGCACGTGCTTCACGAGCCCCCGTTCTGCAGTGTGTGTGGGAATGAGTAAGTGTGTGGTAGTATGGGAATGGTGAAGTATGTGTACTATTTTATTATTTTAATTATATTATTTTATTATTTTATGCCCCTGTTGTGGACAAATTTTATTTCCGCTGAGGATTATAATAAACTTGTCTTGTCTTGTCTTGTTGTTCCCCAAACACAAAACTCGACGTGTGATGCAACGTGTTCTCGGTTCTTTATCAAAATGTGGTTTTCTTGTAAACTGTGGGTACTTCAGAATGGTATCCACAAGATAGTACTATATTCACTAACATCACGTAATTTCTATTTTTGGCACAGCGTGCCATTCCACTAGTGGAAAGCAAGTTTACTTGAACTGAACACAGGTGACGGGGATGTCAGCAACCTCTCTCAACAAATCAAAGTGCTGCTAATTTCAACAACCCTATGTCTCGGTGTCACGATGGCAACCTTCATCTTCGATCAAAGAAGGGCACTGAAGTTAATTAAGAAAGGAACCAAGTACCAAGGGGTTAATTGCGACATCAGAAGGAAGATGAAGGCAGATCAGGACTGAATCGTCGACCAGTTTCAGAGCGTAAACAAGAATATGTCAAGCGGGAAATGATTATCAATTACTGAAGATCCTCAAAAAGTAAAGTCAACACTAGACTTTAATGGTCGGAGATAGAAATAATCTCCTACCCGCGGAAAGTACGGTTTTAATAAATTAAAAGATTAAATATTTTAAAAAATAATGTAACCCTTCATACTGATAACATACTCAAGCTATTTAGTGCAAGAGACAAATTGTATGTATAAATATCGCTTTGCCAAACTACCTTTTAAAGGTATCAAGTTAGGCAAGGATGTGTTTGAGAATAAATACCTGTCTTGGAAATTGAGTGTAGATATATCTTAATACTACACATCGGAGATCCTTTCGCGTTCCTTAATAAAACTCTAAAACGAATAAAAGGAGAATATGTTCAACAACACCTTTATTTCGGTCGACTGCCTTGTGACCACCTGTATTAAAATCAGCATCACCACACTCAGGGAATCTATCCCCATACACATTCTAACACATGGCGGCTTCAGTCGGCGGGCAAGAAGACCATCATGCGGTGCCAACAGGCTGCTGGTCTCTGTAGCAACTGTAGGCTGTCAGTCTGCGTACAAGAGATGATGTCTGCAACAGTCAATACACAGCAGGCAGCCACGTCACCATCTGTGTCTTGCCCGCTGTCTGCCGACTGTCAGCTCCACAAACTCCTCGCTTTTATCTCGTTACACGGGTGGGTGGGGTGCCCGATGACGGTGCGGAAACGTGGATTTTCCCTGTAAAACATTTTTAACAAAAATAAAAGTCTTATAAATTTCCGTCCTACATTATCTATTCCTTAAAAACAAAATTAATAAAATAAAATTTTTTCTCTAAAAAAAATAACTTTACTGCCTAGTCTACCAGAAAGATCTTCCTTTCTGAAAATTACTTAATTTAAACGTTAACTAATTTTTATTTCCGTAAAAAGAGAAAAAAATTCTGTTCATCCTGTAGAGAAGTTTATATTTTTGTGTGTTGCTCGGTTTCCGCAAAATTCTTGCATTCAGCTGCTTCTTCTCAGCATTAGTAAGATTGAAAAATTTTCTTACCTGTTGAGTTTTTTAATTTGGCTTGGACATTTTTGTTGAATACTTCTTGTTAACTTTCCATATAAGTTGTGAGGCTGATGTCTGAAGTCGCCATGTTTTCTGTGCTGCTGTGTTCGCCTTCAGTAACGGTTGGTTAGGAAAATGAAAGTCACGTAGACAGTTTTATGTTTCGTTGGTACAAGTATGTTTAAATTCAGTGTTATGTCTTAACAGTTTTCTTAAGTTATTAACATGTTCAGTGTCATTAATCTTGTCAGTGAGACACAGTTATTTCACTAGTTTGATAAGTCAGTGTCATCAGCTGTTTATCGGTATCTTGGGTACAGTATCTATTTGTCGCGAGACATGGTTGTGTATCAATGTTCAGGGTATGGTCAGTAAGCAAGAAAAGTGTTCCTCTGTTCAGGCTACGATCCTGTTGTAGAAGAGTTGTAAGTATTACACTTCAGCGGAAATTCTCATACTACAGGAACTGATAAAGTCACTTGCTTAGTTTGACTGCAGTTTTAGCCTTTTCGTTCCAATTGATGCAAGTCAAAGTTTCATAATTGTCAGGACTCACAAACACATATTATATATATACACACACACGTTAACAATCTTACACTTGAAAACAATTACCTTCACCCAAACATAAGACACTAAAGAAACATTAAAATCAAACTATTAAATCAGACAGTTACTTATCACTTCAAAACGAATACATTCTCGTGTGTTATAAATTCTTGGAAATGTCTGAAATAGGTGTGAAGAAATTTTCTCATTGATATTATAATGTCTGAAAATTCAACTTCTAACATACCCATAGACGGAAGCTCATTTAGTGAGTTTCCTTCATCTCTTCGAGTGATGATCCTGATTCATCAGTATCTGTGGCTCGTTCTGTCGCCCGTCTTGCTGTTCGTAGGACTGTCAACTAACACAATGACCATCCTCACTGTTCGCAAAATGATGGTAAAAACTGTTAACAAAGAAAAGCCAATATTGATGTATTTTGTTTTACTGGCGGTAACCGATTCTGTTGTTTTAATTGTCTATTTGATACCTAATTCGCTGGAGTTTTCCTACGGTGTCAGCGTGTGGTCACGTGTCACGTGTAAACTTGTCACCTGGCTCCGCGAAGTAGCGCTCTTTCTGTCATCCTGGTTCCTCGTTGCCTTGACAACACACCACACGTTCTCTCTCATCGTTAAGTACAATTCCAATATCATGAATCGCATGTTTCTTGTAACAACATTTGTACTGACGGTGTTTGCTTTGGTTATCAGCAGTCATCGTTTGACAGCGATGGAGGCGTTCGGAAATTCATGTGATTTCCGTAGTTTTGAAAATTACGATGCATTTGTGAATGGTCCGTGGAATGTAATTGTGGAAATACTTTTCTTTATTATACCATGTGTTGTGGTGTTTGTTAACACTGCTATTCATTTACAAATAATAATAAGACATAAACGTGTGAGAGACGAGGCTGCCAGAGCGATAACTTCCTCAGTTTCTGATGTTGTCATTGAAACATCAACATCCGTGACGGTTACCCTGGTTACTTTGTCGACAGCTTTCATAGTGATTGTCCTACAGAAATTTTCAAGCTTTCTTGCAGTATCCTTATTAAACTCCTATTCCTTTTTTTTCTCCTTTTATTCAAATACCATGGGATTGTTTCTACTCCTGACATTTTATTCAGTCAAATTTTTTGTGTATTGTTTGACATATGGACATTTTAGACAGACGATGCTTGATATGTTTAATTATAATATGTGTAGACGTTGAACAATCTCATCGCCTTTTGAAAATCGACCGTGTGGTCTGTACTGACATACAATGAATCTCTCTTTGTCTCTTTAGTTCTTTCTTTGTTTCTATCTTTTTTTTTCTCTCTCACAAATAGCAGAATCTGCATATCTTTGCAATAAAGATTGACAAAGTATCAAGAGATATGACTGGAAAATATTAATCAATTTATTTTTCTGAATTTTTTTATGCATAGTATTATTTTTTCTCCAATACACGCGGAGAGGTAATGCTATAGTTACAGTTTAGTCGCGTTAAATAGTAATGTAGTTAATGTATTAATAATTTTAGTTATTTCATTGTGCAATAACTTTATCTAAAAGTACTGTCAGTTATGGAAAAGATATGTTTGTCTAAGCAACATCTCCGACTGTGTCCAGTTATTTCCGGACTGCTTAGAGCTTTTTTTGTATAAAAGTAGTCGATGAGTGCGTAGAGTTATTTTCTGACGGGATAGAAGTATTTCGTCGTTGTATGAAGGTAATTTTTCTAGGTGTGGTATGTTTCGATTGTATAAATTAGTTGAAATAATCAATACATCAAACAAAGCATATCATTAAACAGGAATAAGGGACCCGGATGAGCTGGGATGGGTGTATGCATCTGTAAAATTTCTGTGTATGCTTCCAAGTGGAATAAAGTGGAGAGAAGACTCACGCTTTCTACAGAGGCCGAAGACGAGGAATCTCTGGATAAGAGATGTAAGAAGATTTATTCAGCTTCAGCCACACAGACCTCTACTCTACCCGAGTGGTATGCAGATAAATCTCTCTTCTTATGTAGATGTATATGGAAGTATTATATACAATACACTTTGCGACTGTGTGTATCATTGTGTATGTATTATACGTGTGTGTTTGCGACATTGTTTGTGACTTCCTTCGTTCCTCCCATGGCGTGTTGCTGACAATAATTCTAAGACATCATATGTGATACATGTTTACGACTCTTTCTGTTTGTTTTATTGCTTTCATTTTCCAAACTTCTCAGCTTCAAATGAGCCTAGATACTTGGTTACTCAGATGTTATGGGATCAAGTCGTGACATCGTAAATTCCAAATATAATGTGGACATAACATTTAACTGACTGTAAGCCAGTACACAGTTCAGACTGAAGACTGCTGTAATATAATACAGACAGCTAAACACACTGCCGTGTGTCTGAGTGTCAGTTCTAAGATAAGGTAATGAGGGATATGTCTGTCTGTGTGTGTGTGTTGTAGCTTAGTGTGTGTGTGTGTGCATGAGAGTGTGTGTGGGTATGGCGCGATTGTGTATGTGCGTGCATTTGCGTGTACCTGTACTCATTCCTGTATGTGCACGCTCGTGTCTGTGTGTGTGTGTGCTACTGTGTGTTCCTGTGAGCTGGGAGTAGGTAGCGGTTGAACGCTAGTTGGCACTTTCACGCATTGTTGTGACACACCATTATGCATACGACTAATTATCGCAGGAGATGAGCACGTCGTGAAGTTGGAAACCACAGAAACAATATGGCAAACACTGGAACTAACGCCAGCTTCTCGTATCTCGACGATTACTTCATCTTTCAAACTGACAAAACTAACGACTGGGGTTTTCAGTTTTCTGTGGCTGCCCGCTGGATCGGAGGAGCACTCCCCTTACCTCTATACGTCATCGGCACGTTTGGCAACATCATCAGTCTTGTGGTTCTGTCTCGTGTGACATCAGACTTCCGGTCGGCTGATCTCTGCTTTATGGTTATGGCGGTGTGCGATTTGCTTATAATAAACATTGTTTTGGTAGAAGCATTTATTTATGGAGTTTTTCAGATTTCATTCGCACGTGTGAACGACATTTGCTGTAAAGTGTACACCTGGATATCGAACGTCATCAGAGGGATGTCGTGCTGGATGCCAGTGCTGCTGACAGTGGAGAGAGCTGTCGCCGTCCTCTGGCCTCATCGTGTTGGTGTCATGTTGACATACAGACGGACAAAACTGATTATCCTTACAATGATAGCCTTTTTCGCTTTGTTTAATTCTCACTACGTATATGGATATAAACTACAACCTTTCCTGTTTATTTTAAAGTCTTTCCGAGCTATGTTTTTTATGTGCGCTGCTTACTCCCAAAGCTATATGAATTTTAGAAGCTACTGGATTGCAGTGGAATCCACAGTTTATTTCTACTTACCTTTGACTCTTGTTGCCGTTGGTAACGTTGTGCTTGCAAAGACAGTCGTGACGTCAGCACGCTCCGCGGTGTCCAGTCTGTTGACAGGCAGCGTGTCTCAAACTGAACGAAAAAGAAAACTTCAATCTTTGTCTTTAGTTCGTAATGTACTTGTTGTCTCTGCTGCCTTCTTCTGCTTTCTTTTTCCTGAAGCTGTTTATTACGCTGCTTTTCCCTATCTTAATAAGAAAATAATAGAAGACAACAATTATGAATATCTTCACGAATTGTTATTTACAGTTGTCCAAATGACATTTTTTTTTCATTCTGTGTTAAATCCATACTTTTATATTCTTGCGGGAAGGAAATATAGAGAAAGATGCATGAAGCTTTTCGCTCTTGATACAAGTATCTAATGTTTCAATGATCACAATATTGTTTGAAGTTTGTTGTATTGCGGGAACTAAACGGCCGTGATGACGTAGCATTCAGCACACCGTGCTTAATTTATCAGCAACATGTTTTGTCTTACAACATGTTTTATGTTTTATTTAAAGTTTTGTAGTACAAGATTTATCAAGAATATGTTTTATTCCCACTCTTTTCACTCGCAAGTTTATTCAGTCCATAATATTGTCGCGTGTAGAAGGCAGTATACGCTTCCGTCAACATGACAAGCTGCACCGAATGTGTAGCAGTAGGTATCAACGAGCGTGGCTATCATATTGTATACTTTGCTCTAAACATACAGTCGCATCTGTTAACTGTTTACTCAAGAAGAGGATTTGTAGATTATCAGTCATAGCAGATGTTCTGATCCACCGGGTTACCTTTACAACTAGTGATCGTAAAGGTGTAAGTATAAACATGACACTCAGGCATTCATAGAAGGGACTTACAGTTAATTTGATACATAAAAATGGACTTAATTGAAGCTGCTCTAATACGTATAGAAGGAACTTAACGGAAAATAGTTTTCTACACTTTAGGTAAAGCGACAGTTTAAGTACAGTGGAACCTCGGTTAGCAAACGCCTCGGATAGCGAATATTTCGGATAACGAACAAAAATTTCGTTAAAAGTTTGTCTCGGATAGCGAACAAAATTTCGGATAACGAACAGCCACGTGAACCACATGTGACCGACCAGCGTGTCATCATTCGCGCTCGAGACACAGTTACGATCTGTCGTTCCTTATCTATGCGCATCCTTCTTATTTAGTGATTTTTGTGCTTTATTTTAATAAGATAATCCTCAATGATGGCTCCAAAGAAGATTAAGAGCAATTAATAGTAGTGAGGTAATGACAAGGAAGCGGCCAACAAATGAATTGTAAAAGGAAATGATTTCAAAGTATGAAGGTGGCATGCGTCTGTCGTAATGTGATGTTGTATTACCGAAGAGTTATACAAAAAGACAGAAGGAACAGACACTGGACAAGTTTTTTTCCTCAAAGCTTCAGAAAAGGGAAGTCACCCCCGATTTTATAATGTCACGTGTTCATGTAGGGGGAATCAAAGCAGTAATTCCACCCCTTCCTCCCCACACCTGCTTCCAACCACGCCGTCAAAACGGCAAGTTTTCTGATGTTTAAATGCTTTCGTTAATGTTTTTATGTTTATTTAACTCCATTTATATTGCATTATAACTGTTCTCATTAAAACAAATACCTATATATAGCCTGTAACTTTCAAATATTAGCGAGTCAGCAGGGGCTGGGAACCAATTAAATCTATTTCCTTTATTTCTTATGGAAAAAATTGTTTCGGATAACGAACATTTCGGATAACGAACAGCTCTCCAGAACGGATTAAGTTCGTTAACCGAGGTTCCACTGTATAATAAACATGCTATTGTTTTTTAGGTGAAATCAGTTGCTGGTAAGTGTCTACAGGGTGGTGTGTGTAGGACGAGCAAGTAAGAGGACTATAGTGACCTCAACACATTGTCATCAATTCTTGCCATGAACATAATATCACCTTTCCTAACAATTCTCTTGTTTAAGAATCTTCAGGTTCGTGCAACAAAAAAAAAAGATTTTTTAAGAAGTGACACGATACAAATATTGCAATTACTAGTAAAACTATCACTCGTAGGTAAACTAAGAAAACTAAATTCAGTGGCGTTTACAACTATGTAAATAAATACTCCATAAACAAAAGAAAACCTTTTTATCTCGGCTGAAGAAGGCGCTTCCAGTAGTTCTCAACCGGTATCCATCAAAAATACCGACTACCTCTTTCCCAGTGCCAGGGACTGGTGTAACTCATTCTCTCCGTAGGAGAAATACCTCTACGGTACCAGCTGGCGAGGCAAAAAGGGAAATTTCGACTGGTTTTAAACATAAATATTAACCTTCAACGTTGACAATTATCGGGTATACTCCGTTTTCAATAGTATTTTTCAAGCATTTTGTTGTGTTTAGGAAATATAGGTTTAGTTAAATGGTAGTAAAATCAAATGAAAGATTGTCCCTGTATGAGACAGAGAATATAGGAAAAGTAGGTCAACGATTTACATGATTTAAACAAACATAATGTACCAAACAAACACATATTTTATTAGAATATACATTTGAATTTTACTATTACTGTTTTCTTTTCATTTTCGGTGGTTTGAGTACACATTCATGTTGAATTGAGTAACCGGTAAACGAATTTAGGATGGTGCTTAAACACAGAATCTTTGCCTACTTTCAAATAAAAAAAAATATCTGATTGGTGGATTTTCCAGCCTTTAAAGGGAAGTAATATGTAGTTGAACAACTTATAAAGGTTCTAGTATGTTTTCATTCATGGACACACAGAGAGATTACAACAATGCATCAAGAAAGAGTTAAGCAGACAAGAGAACTGTAGCGATTCGTGGTTCAAAGTCCAGCCTCGTGATAGTCGTTGAAGCAGAGGTAGGATCGTGTGCTCACAGCATAAGTAGATCAGAGACTTATCTTGGAGAAGCCACGTGACCGTGTGACGCAAACGACGAAATTGCTTCACGCCATGACGGAAACTACGAAATTGCATCACGCCATGACGCAAACTACGAAATTGCGTCACGCCATGACGCGCTAGGAGGGCTCCAGACTCCCTTCAGTAAACAAGATGTAATCTGTGTGAAGCTCCACATGGCGGGGCGTAACTTCGGCGAACAGTCAATCCGGGTGGGGATCCATGCCGACTACACGGTGAAGAGAAATTGTTGTGGTCGACTAGTATGTCGTTTGCTAGCTCCATCAGTGTCTGCTTTTCATTTTCGTCTTCACACACACACCCCTCCCCCAATCTCTAGGAAAGTACAGTTTTATGGTTTATATAAGACTTCAATGCTATAGACAATTGACTTTGTATGATTATTCTCTGATAAAGCAAAAAAATTGTCTTCCAAGAAGAACGATGTATTTCTCCAAATGCTGACTATTATTGACATGTAGATGTTAGAATCTACTTACATATCCTCCACTTTGCTCAGTCAACGTAAAACTCGGATCATTCGTCTGGGATGTCAAATAAAGAACACAACAATGTGTATTAAGGCGAACGTCCTAATTACCTCCCATAGATCAACGCAGAGACATATATTATACATAACGGACTCCGCGTCTATCCCCTCCTACTGATCACTGATCACCAAAGCAAGTTTCCGAGTCTATGAAAGAAGCTTTCTTGCGGGACACACCTCATGTTGAAGGTTTTGATGAGAAATTAAGCAAAACCCTCAGTAACAGCACCGTACATCATGCGGCCTTTAGCAAAGAAGGATCAAGAGAAAAAAATATACAGAGAAACAACATACCTACATATCAAATGACACACATGTAACATAGATACATATCCTGATCCATATAAATATATATAGAGAGAGACATACACACCTGCATAAAAAAATACAAATTTACACGTGACAGATAAATAAGACCTTCAAAAATATAATGAAAATACAGTTATTACTACAAGAAGTAAGAACAAACCTTAATGGTATAGACGAAGACAAGGTGTGCAAAGGTTTTTGTCGATGTATAAGTCAGTAAAACAACTTTTAAAAATAATTTTCGTAGCTCATCTCCCCGCAGTAAAGATGGTTATGAAGAATAGCAGTTAACAATAATGAGGAAACGTCTCCTGTCACACAAAGCATGTCAAGAAGTTATCGGGATCGTGTCAACTTTTAATTTTGTATAATTGTTTTCATAATTGTTTAAAAGGGTTTGCACGGAGCACATTTAAAATTGAGGAAAGTGAGATAATATTATTGAATAAATATATGTGGTCTGATAGTTGTGAATCTTCTTCGCGTGGAGCATCCGGCTAAGAATCGTTATCCTACAACTGCTGTTACCTGACCTGACGAGATACCTCCCGTGGATAAGCAAAGTTGAGTGTAAGGGTGTGACTGTCAACCACTCCATGAGGTGGCCCAGATAGGGTGGGTAGAGGTGGGTAGAGGGGGCGGGGTGCATCAGGTTCTGTACCTGTGCACGGCATCACAGGGGAGAGAACCCATGATTTCTTGAGTTACACAAACTGCACAGCGGCGATAAGTCAAACAACAACATCACAACTGTAAACACGATAGACTTTAAGAAGAGCTATCAACGAATTCAGAGAAGGGGAGAACTTTTGTGCTTCAAGACTCAAAAAGCGGGTATATATTCTTTAAATAGTATAGCAAACGACTCGTTACAGACGGGATGTACCAAAGGACTACAGATACACAAACGTGATGTGTTATATGATGTCAGTGTTTGTGTTGAAAACTAAAATAAACAACTGATATTGACGCCTTATCGCTTCATCTTTGCTATAGATATGATTTCTTTCCAATACTTTTCATGGGTGATCCTTTAACATTTTTGAAAATTGTAATACTGTAAAAAGGAAACATTCATGTCAAACAGATGCAAAACAAATGCAAAAATTACTTGTATTTTTTTCAATCATCGTCTCAAAAAGGCATCAATATCTTATGTATCAGTTACCCGCCACCACAAAACGAGTCTTCAGTCGGAAAATTGAGATCTTGCAAATTGAATATTTTTTAAATGTACATTTTTTTCCATTTTTATTTTATTTTATTTTATTTTATTTATATACTTAGATTGCATTCCAAGTTAATTGAGATTTAATTGTTTGGAGAATGCAAGTCTGATGGCACAAAGTTGACCCTAATCATTTCTCTGGGCCTCTGCTACAAAACTGCTCTGTCCGTCTTACGACTCATTTCGTGATGGCAAGTCATTTGTATTGTTGGTATTGGTTTCAATTTTCTGGAAAGTTTCTGGAAAGTTTGAATGGAGATGGAGACTTAATTTGCCTTAGTAATTGACCTGTGCAGTCCTAGTCTTTTTGTGGTCAGTCACAAGGTACTTTTAATGTTTATACTTGAAGTATAGCAAACATGTTTTCACTCGATGTTACATAAGACGTGAAATAAAGCTCTGTCACACAACACTAACTCCTACTTCCGTTTGTGATTTGAAAATGCGACTTTTACACGTGTCAAATAGAATGTATTTTGTAGCAAAGATGCAACACCTTTTGTTTTACTCTTTAAGGAATAATTCATTACAAGTAATCATCAGGGGAAAAAACTCTGACAGTACTGCGCCGCAGTTGACGCGGGTGTTTTTATTATTATCTCCCTTACAATCATCTTTCATTATCTTTTACTTGAGCGTGGATTAGTAGGTAATTTCAGCACTGAACATTATACAGAGATGCCCTCATAGTCCTTGATGCCCTGATTCTATCCCGGGTGTATCTTTGCCCACTTGTCAGCCTCATGCAGCGCGCGCTCAGTCACTTGTACAGTTGCTTTTTATAAAGAGCGTAATAAAAAAAAAAGTAAAAACTTTAGAATGTCCGTATTATTGCAGTATTTTAGGAATTAAATAAAAAGGCTTAGATGAAAAAAAGTTAATGACAGCGAAAGACAAAAGTCCAGGAAATGCGAAAATTTGTGAGGCAGAAGTAGAAACCATGGTTGTGATTGTTTCTGAATGTATGTGTGGTTGTAAAACAGAAGTAAGAAATGAAGATAATAGTACTCAAAACTTAATGAAAATGACAATCCATATCATTTAACACAAAGGACAATTATGATAGAGGATCTGAAGGAGGACCTTTATACGTTATTTTTTATTGTAGTTTTTTTATCGGGAATGTGGAGGTAATGTCAGTACTCTATGCATTTTCGAAGCAACAGTTTATATAATTTAAACAAGTCGGAGCAAATCCTGATAAAAACCCTATATTACTACATTTTTCTATTCGAACAAGGCCTATATGCAGTCTAAACTTTTAAGATGACATTGATTTTATTTCAGGAAGCGACCAAGAACTGCAAGACTTAATAGTCAAACAGACAGACAACCAGAAAATTTAAATTTGATACAAACGATAAATTACACAAGCTAAGGAAGAAAATCATAGGAACAAAGAACAAAGAAGTAAACTATCCTAGGCGCCAAGAAGACGACCTTCATAAGGATGACAACTGCACAACACCTTTTGAGAAACCCTGCAAAGCTACCACACCTTCCTTTCCATCGGTTAAAAGCCCACATGCAGACGACATTGATCTGACGGCAGGTAGCAACAACAAACCACACACTCAGTCTGCTGCATGGGAACTGCCATTGTCCTCCAGATGCTTGGAACACTGACTACAGCAATAGCAATGTGTTGTTGGAAGCTGGCCCAGCAGGCACGTGGTGTCATGGAAGCCAAACACTACTGAAATGTAAAGTCTTGGTGGTTGTTGATTGAAAAATATATGTTTATTAGAAGCAACTGGATTTCAGTGGAATCAACAGTTTTTTTTCTATCTACAATTGACTCTTGTTGTCATTGGTATCGTTGTGCTCGTAAACAAAGTCATGACGTCAGCACGCTCCGCGGTGTCCAGTCTGTTGACAGGCAGCGTGTCTCAAACTGAACGAAAGAGAAAACTTCAATCTTTGTCTTTAGTTCGTAATGTACTTGTTGTCTCTGCTGCCTTCTTCTGCTTTCTTTTTCCTGAATCTGTTTATCGCGCTGTGTTTACATACCTTATCGAGAAAATAATGAACGACAACAATTATAAATACATTCACGATTTCTTATTTACGGTTATCCAAATGACTTGTTTCATACATTCATTCAGTGTTAAATCCCTACCTTTACATTCTTGATGGAAGAAAATTTAGAGACGAATGTGTGAAGCTCTTCGGTTTTTTTTTTTTTTTGTTTGTTTTTTTGTTTTGTTTTGTTTTTTTTTGTTTACAAGAAGTGAGTTTTTTAATGGTCAAAATAATGTTCGACTTTTGTATAGTCATGGACCAGATGTTGCAGAATGGAAAAGATATTATTTGGCAAAGATTTTATTTGGCACATCTTGTTTTATCTATCAGTAACACACCAACTATCAAAACTTTCCTTGGATAGAAAGGCCCCTTCCTTCACAAAAATTCCTTCGTTTGAGAAGTTTCAAGTACGTGCAACAAAAAGACTTCGATAAAGAGTTGATCATTAAGAACGGTACAACGACAGCGATTCAAGTACCACTCGTAGGTAAACAAAGAAAAGTCAATTCTATCACCGACCTTAACGACTCTGAGTAAAGACGTTCCTAAACAAAAATAACTTTTTATTGCCTCTGACAAACGCTCACCCACTAGTTCTCAGCAGGTGTCCGTCAAACATAACATCTACCTCATTGCCACCGGCCAGGGATTGATTTCAGCAGACAACCGTTTGTACTACAATTGTACGTCGTCTGCTAGCTCCGTCGGCATCTGCTTTTTGTACTAGGTACCGAAACGTACACGTACCATCCTTAGACAGATATGTGTACTGGGTTCATGTTAAATAATGAGTGCAACAGTATTGAAGGACCTCCAAAATGTTGGCAGCATTGCTAATGTGTTCAGGGTTATTAAAGTCAGGTCGCTTTACAGCTTAGTGACATGAGATAATATTGAATTATATTATGTGTGATGGTGAATGAAGTATCCGCCTTTCAAGCATTATTATATAGTTTCACATAATCTAATTACAGACCCCCGATGCTCAAGATATGAGGGCGGGTAGAGGCAACAGTTAACCTCGGCGTTTACATTATCATTAACTTGCATTGCAGCACGGGAAAGAGGAGCCCTGCTGTTCTAAGTGTACACAGAAGTACTCCACCTGAAATATTTTACTAGAGCAATGATTACTTTCAATCTTTGACTTTTCAGCTTTCGTCTCATCTTTTCTACCTGACGCCGTACCTACTTCTTTAGTCCCCACTGTGTCCGCCATGGAAGAAAAAATTAGTTTTATGATGTGTGGATTTTTATTGTACGACTTAAACATCTTGGTCTGCAAGGATTTCATCCCTCAAAGCAACGACAAAGTCTTCCGTTAAAGTCAATGCAATAACCACACAGATTTTTCGTTTTTACTTGGTATTTTTGTGTTTGTTAAGCGTGTGAACTAGGCTTTCGCTCTTGTTGTTGTATATGTATATTAAAGACAAGAAATACACAAACGTGATTTATTTTTGTGTCGAAAACTTAGTACTTGTCTGAAATAAAGTGACATTGAGGTTTCAAAGCTTTATCTTTGGTATGGATCGTTGCAGTATTCTTGAGTTTTTAGTCGAAACTTGAGTAATGCCCCCTTGGAACCGGGCACGTGCGCGAGAGTTAACCTCAGTTCTCACTACTGACGTCAACAGAAGTTGCAGGGGAACCATACGTACAACACTCACACGTCAGTCACACAGTTTACCACGTGGCTCACGAGCCCCCTCACCTGCTGTTCCCCAAACACAAAACTCAAAGTGTTCTCGGTTCTTTGTCAAAAAGTGATTTTTGTTTTCAAGGGATTCTAAAGGCAAAATAAAACTGCTTAGAATCGCGTAAAGAGTAGGATAAATTTGAATCTCGTCTATTTGTATGTGTGTTCATGTGGAAAACGTTGAAGATTTTTAGTAGAATGTTGTGTTTAATGAGAAAATTTCACAGAACTCTTTGTTTGCTTCCACGAAGTCTCGCTCTCCGTCACGTGACCCTATGACGTGTGGTTTACATAGTGAGAACCATGCCTCGAGAATGTGCTGCACCCGATTGCCACGAAAAGATGGGAAAGATTCAAAATGTTCTTTTCATCAGTTTCTGAAAGACAGAGCTTACAAGCCTTACACACAGAGTGCGTCATAGAATAAAAAGACGACGTCAAATCTTCGTAATGATACAGATACAAACACTTTCTGTCAGAGACTGACGTCACAACAAGACTATGACATCACAAGAAGACTTCTCTGCTTGATCATCTCGGGAAGCTATCGTGGCTATTCGGCGGAAGGACACAAGGGTCGATTTCACTGGACTTTTTTCAATTTTTATAAAAATCGGCATAGGAAATAGTGCTAATAAGTGGTAATTAAGTGAGAAACGAATCAATTATTTCTCCTCGTGGTCAGTAATTGTAACTAAATATATTTTTGAAACGTTTGACCGTCGCCAGAGCCTTATCACAACCCTTGAGTATCCCTTTAAACTGTGCATACTTCAGAATGGTATTCACAAGATAGTACTATATTCATTAACATCACGTGGCTTCTATTTTTGGCACAGCGTGCCATTTGCCTAGTGGAAAGCAAGTTTAATCAATCGATCAAAGAAAGGCACTGAAATTAATTAAGAAAGGAACAACCCCTCAGCACCTTCCAAGTACCAAGTGGTTAATTGCGACATCAGAAAGAAGATGGAGGCAGATCAGGACTGAATCGTCGACCAGTTTCAGAGCGTAAACAAGAATATGTCAAGCGGGAAATGATTATCAAGTACGGAAGATCCTCAACAAGTAAAGTCAACACTAGGCTTTAGTGGTCGGAGATAGAAATGATCTCCTACCCGCGGATAGTACGGTTTTAATAAATTAATAGATTATATATTTTTTTAAAAATTTTGTACCACTTCAAACTGATGACAGACTCAAGCTATTTATTGCAAAGAAAAGTGCAGGAAAAAGTGAGAGTAAAAGACAAAATTTATGTAGAAATAACTCGTTGCCAAACTACCTTTTAAAGGTATTAAGTTGGGCAAGGATGTGTTTGAGAATAAATACCCGTCTTGGAAACTGTGTATGGATATATCTTAATACAGTGGAACCTCGGTTAACGAACTTAATCCGTTCTTGAAAGCTGTTCGTTATCCGAAATGTTCGTTATCCGAAACAATTTTTTCCATAAGAAATAAAGGAAATAGATTTAATTGGTTCCCAGCCCCTGCTGACTCGCTAATATTTAAAAGTTACAGGCTATATAGGTATTTGTAATGAGAACAGTTATAATGCAATATAAATGGAGTTAAATAAACATAAAAACATTAAAGAAAGCATTAAAACATCAGAAAACTTTGCCATTTTGACGGCGTGGGTGGATGGAGGTGTGGGGAGGAAGGAGCACGTGACATTGTAAAATCGGGGGTGACTTCCCTTTTCTTTAGCTTTGAGGTTAAAGGTAAAAACTTGTCCACTGTCTGTTGCTTCTGTCTTTTTTGTAAAACTCTTCGGTAATACGACATCACATATCCGACAGACGCATGCCACCTTCATACTTTGAAATCATTTCCTTTTTCAATTCGCTTCCTTGCCATTACCTCACTACTATTAATTGTTCTTAATCTTCTTTGGAGCCACGATTGAGGATTATCTTATTAAAATAAAGCACAACAATCACTAAATAAGAAGGATGCGCATAGATAAGGAACGACCGATCGTATCTGTGTCTCGAGCGCGAATGATGACATGCTGGTCGGTCACGTGTAGTTCACGTGGCTGTTCGTTATCCGAAATTTTGTTCGCTATCCGAGACAAACTTTGAAAGAAATTTTTGTTCGTTATCCGAAATATTCGCTATCCGAGGCGTTCGCTAACCGAGGTTCCACTGTACTTCTCTTCGGAGAACCTTTCGCGTTCCTTAAGAAAACTTCAGAACGGTCTAAAACGAATAAAAGGAGAATATGTTCAACAACACCTTTATTTCGGTCGACTGCCTTGTGACCACCTGTATTAAAATCAGCATCACCACTCTCAGGGAATCTATCCCCATACACATTCTAACACATGGCGGCTTCAGTCGGCGGGCAAGAAGACCATCATGCGGTGCCAACAGGCTGCTGGTCTCTGTAGCAACTGTAGGCTGTCAGTCTGAGTACAAGAGATGATGTCTGCAACAGTCAATACACAGCAGGCAGCCACGTCACCATCTGTGTCTTGCCCGCTGTCTGCCGACTGTCAGCTCCACAAACTCCTCGCTTTTGTCTCCTTACAAAGGTGGGTGGGGGGCACGATGACGGTGCGGAAAGGTTGATTTTCCCTCTAGGACATTATAAAAAAAAAAAAGTGTTATATTTATGCGTCCTACATTACCTATTCCTTAAAAACAAAATTAATAAAATAAAAATTTTTCTCTAAAAAAAAATTAACTTTACTGCCTAGTCTACCAGAAAGATCTTCGTTTCTGAAAATTCCTTAATTTAAATGTTAACTGATTTTTATTTCCGTAAGAAGAAAAAAAGTATTTTTTCATCCTGGAGAGAAGTTTATATTTTTTGTGTTGCTGGGTTTCCGCAAAATTCTTCCATTCAGCTGCTTATTCTCAGCCTTGGTAAGATGGAAGTTAATTTTTAAAACCGCTTTTATATATATATATAAAGGTTTACAAAATTTTCTAAACTGTTGAGTTTTGTTTTGTTTTGTTTTATTTTGGCTTGGACATTTTTGTTGAATAGTTGTTGTTAACTTTCCATATAAGCTGTGAGGCAGATGCCTGAAGTCGCCATGTTTTCTGTGCTGCTGTGTTCGCCTTCAGTAACGGTTGGTTAGGAAAATGAAAGTCATGTAGACAGTTTCAGGTTTGGTTGGTACAAGTATGTTAAAAATTCAGTGTTATGTCTTAACAGTTTTCTTAAGTTATTAACATGTTCAGTGTCATTAATCTTGTCAGTGAGACACAGTTATTTCACTAGTTTGATAAGTTTTCAGACATTAGTCATCAGCTGCTTCTCGGTATCTTAGGTACAGTATCTACCTGTCGGGAGACATCATTGTGTATCAATGTACAGGGTATGGTCAGTAAGCAAGAAAAGTTTTCCTCTGTTCAGGATACGAACCTGTTAACGCGAAGAGTTGTATGTGTTACACTTCAGCGGAAATTCTCATACTGCAGGAACTGATAAAGTCACTTGCTTAGTTTGACTGCAGGTTTTTTCCTTTTCGTTCCAATTGATGCAAGTCAAGATTTAATGATTGTCAGGACACACAAACACATATTATATACACACACATTCACGATCTTACACTTAAAAACAATTACCTTCACCCAAACATACGACACTAAGGGAACATTAAAATCAAACTATTACAGCAGACAGTTACCTATCACTTCAAAACGAATACATTCTCGTGTGTTATAAATTCCGTGAAATGTCTGAAATATATGTGAAGAAAGTTTCTCATTGATATTATAATGTCTGAAAATTCATCTTCTAGCATATCCAAAGAGGGAAACTCACTTAGGGAATTCGACTCATCTCTTCGTGTGATGATCCTGATTCATCGGTATCTGTGTAACAGAGTGTAAAAAAAAAAAAAAAAAAAATCTAAATACATGTGAAGAAAATTATACATAGAAATTATAATGTCTGAGAATTCGTCATCTAATATAACCGCCATGGGAAGCTCATTTAGTGAGTTTCCTTCATCTCTTCGTGTGTTGATTATGATTCTGTCGCCCGTCTTGCTGTTCGTAGGACTGTCAACTAACACAATGACCATCCTCACTGTTCGCAAAATGATGGTAAAAGCTGTCAACAAAGAAAAGCCAATATTGATGTATTTTGTTTTACTAGCGGTGACTGATTCTCTTGCTTTAATTGTCTATTTGACACCTAAGTGGCTGGAGTTTTCCTACGGCGTTAGTGTGTGGTCACGTGCCACGTGTAAACTTGTATACTGGCTCCGCGAAGTAGCGCTCTTTCTGTCGTCCTGGTTCCTCGTTGCCTTGACAACACATCACACGTTTTCTCTTATCGTAAAACACAATTCCAATACCATGAATCGCATGCTTCTTGTAACAACATTTGTACTAACGGTGTTTGCTTTGGTTCTCAGCAGTCATCGTTTGACAGGGATAGAAGCGTTCAGAAATTCATGTGAGATCATTACTTTTGAAAATTACGAAGCATTTGTGAATGGTCCGTGGATGTTAATCGTGCAAATATTTTTCCTTATTCTACCATGTGTTGTGGTATTTATTAACAATGCTATTTATTTAAAAATAATAATAAGACATAAACGTGCGAGAGACGAGGCTGCCAGAACGATAACTTCCTCAGTTTCTGATGTTGTCATAGAAACATCAACATCCGTGACGGTTACCCTGGTTACTTTGTCTACAGCGTTTATAGTGGTTGTCCTACAGCAATTTTCAATCCTTCTTGCAGTATCCTTATTAAATGCTTATTCCTCTATTATCTCTTTTTATTCAAATTTCATGGGATTGTTTCTATTCCTGACATTTTACTCAGTCAAATTTTTTGTGTATTGTTTGACATATGGAAATTTTAGACAGACGATGCTTGATATGTTTACATGTAATATGTGTAGACAAGTTCAACAATCTCCTCGCCTTTGGAAAATCGACCGTGTGGTCTGTACTGACATACAATGAATCTCTCTTTGTCTCTTTAGTTCTTTTTTCCCTCTCACTATTGACAGAATCTGCATATCTTTGCAATAAGGACTGACAAATTATCAAGAGATATGACTGGAAAATATTAATCAATTTACTTTTCTGAATTTATTTATGAATAGTACATGTATTTTTTTCTGCAATACACGCGTTGAGGTAATGCTATAGTTTAATCGCGTTAAACAGAATGTATTGATAAGTTTATTTATTTCATTGTGCAATAACTTTATCTAAAAGTACTGTCCGGTATGGAAAAGATATGTTTGTCTAAGCAACATCTTCGACTGTGTCCAGTAATTTATGGACTGTTTAAAGCTTGTTTTGGATAAAAGTAGTTGATGAGTGCGTAGAGTTATTTTCTGACTGGATAGAAGTATTTCGTCGTTGTGTGAAGGCAATTTTTCTAGGTGTGGTATGTTTCGATTGTATAAATTAGTTAAAGTAATCAGTACAACAAAAAAAAAAAAAAAATGCATATCATTAAACAGGAATCAGGGACCCGGATGAGCTGGGATGGGTGTTTGCATCTGTAAAATTTCTGTGTATGCTTCCAAGTGGAATAAAGTGGAGAGGAGACTCAAGCTTTCTACATAGGCCGAAGACGAGGAATCTCTGGATAAGAGATGTAAGAAGATTTATTCAGCTTCAGCCACACATACCTCTACTCTACCCGAGTGGTATGCAGATAAATCTCTCTCTTCTTGTATAGATATATAGATGTTTGTGACTTCCTTCGTTCCTCCCATGGCGTGTTGCTGACAATAATTCTGAGACATCATATGTGATACATGTTTACGACTCTTTTTGTTTGTTTTATTATTTTCATTTTCCAAACTTCTTAGCTGCAAATGGGTCTAGATATTTGGTTACTCAGATGTTATGGGATCAAGTCGTGACATCGTAAATTCCAAACATAATGTGGACATAACATTTCACTGACTGTAAGCCAGTACACAGTTCAGACTGAATACTGCTGTAATATAATACAGACAGCTAAACGTACTGCCGTGTGTCTGAGTGTCAGTTCTAAGATAAAATAATGAGGGATGTGTCTGTCTGTGTGTGTGTAGTAGCTTAGTGTGTGTGTGTGCATGAGAATGTGTTATGAGTGTGTGTGGGTATGGCGGGATAACCCGCGCGACTTTGTATGTGCGTGTATTTGCGTCTACCTGTATTCATTCCTGTATGTGCTCGGTCGTGTCTGCGTGTGTGTGTGTGTGCTACTGTATGCGTGTGGGCTTTGAGTAGGTAGCGGTTGAACGCTGGTTGGCACACTCACGCATTGTTGTGACACACTATTATAGACAGGACTAATTATCGCAGGAGATGAGCAAGGCGTGGAGTTGGAAACCACAGAAAGAATATGGCAAACACTGCAACTAACGAAAGTTTTTCGTATCTGGACGATTACGTCATCTTCGAAACTGACAAAACTAACGACTGGGGTTTCCAGTTTAAAGAGGCTACCTACTGGATCCGAGGATCACTCCCCTTACCTCTATACCTCATCGGCACGTTTGGCAACGTCATCAGTATTTTGGTTCTGTCTCGTGTGACATCAGACTTCCGGTCGGCTGATCTCTGCTTTATGGTTATGGCGGTGTGCGATTTGCTTATAATAAACATTGTTTTGTTAGATGCATTTATTTATGGAGTTTTTGTGATTTCATTCGCACATGTGAACGACATTTGCTGTAAAGTGTATACCTGGATATCGCACGTCATCAGAGGGATGTCGTGCTGGATGCCAGTGCTGCTGACAGTGGAGAGAGCTGTCGCCGTCCTCTGGCCTCATCGTGTTGGTGTCATGTTGACATACAGACGGACAAAACTGATTATCCTTACAATGATAGCCTTTTTCGCTTTGTTTAATTCTCACTTCCTATATGGATATAAACTACGACCTTTCCTGTTTATTTTAAAGTCTTTCCGAGATATGTATGTTATGTGCGCTGCTTACTCCCAAAGCTATATGAATTTTAGAAACTACTGGATTGCAGTGGAATCAACAGTTTACTTCTATTTACCTTTGACTCTTGTTGCCGTTGGTAACGTTGTGCTTGCAAAGACAGTCGTGACGTCAGCACGCTCCGCGGTGTCCAGTCTGTTGACAGGCAGCGTGTCTCAAACTGAACGAAAGAGAAAACTTCAATCTTTGTCTTTAGTTCGTAATGTACTCGTTGTCTCTGCTGCCTTCTTCTTCTTTCTTTTTCCTGAAGCTGTTTATTACGCTGCTTATCCCTATCTTGATAAGAAAGTAATAGAAGACAACAATTATGAATATCTTCACGATTTGTTATTTACTGTTGTCCAAACGACATTTTTTTTTCATTCTGTGTTAAATCCATACTTCTACATTCTTGCCGGAAGGAAGTATAGAGAAAGATGCATGAAGCTTTTCGCTCTTGATACTAGTATCGAATGATCACAATATTGTTTGAAGTTTGTTGTATTGCGGGAACTAAACGGTCGTGATGACGTAGCATTCAACACACCGTGCTCAATTCTTCAGCAACATGTTTTGCCTATCGCATGTTTTATGTTTTATTTAAAGTTATGTAGTACAAGGTTTATCAAGAATATGTTTTATTCCCACTCTTTTCACTCGCCAGTTTATTCAGTCCATAATATTGTCGCGTGTAGAAGGCAGTACACAGAGGCGGCGTTAGGAAAACGCGGGGCCTGTGGCCGACCATCCGCGCGGGGCCGGGGCAATGGAGTACGTGTATCAACATCCCTATTGATATGATGCCGGAAGCACTGATTTATATACAGGTTGGATTGATTTCGCGAAATAACGCACGAATTTAGTGTTTTAATTGTTCGTAACCTTTGTGACAGTAGCGGTTTTTTTCTTAAAGCGAAATACAGTGATACCTCGGTTCTCGAACATAATTCGTTCCGGGAGGACGGTCGAGAACCAAATTGTTCGAAAACCGAAGCAATGAAACCCATAGGAAATAATGGAAACTGGATTAATTCGTTCCAAGCCCCAGAAAATGCCTATTTACTGGCCTAATTTGTATATAATATGTAGAAAAACATGAGTCTCAACAAGAAATAAAAAATAAAAGTGTATTTATTAAAACAAAACAACAACAAAAATAAAATGTACAGTACAGTACAGTAAATTGTGTTTCATTTACTGTACCTGTACCAAACTTTATGGCAGGAGGGAATGAATGTGGAGGGAGGAGGGAAGAGGGATGGTTATTGTTTTGAAGGGGCGTCCTCTTCAATAAAAACAGAGGGTAACTGCTCTTCGGGTGTTTCTGTTCTCTGTATCTTTTGCTGAGGAGAATCAGAATCTTGCTCTGCAGTTGCTTGTCTGATTTCTTTACGGAAGAATTTGTCAATTGTTTGCTGTTTTTTTCTCCTCTGCACTCACACTGATGACGCAAGCAAGGCGCTCTGGGCCCAAATGAACGCCATTCGGCTCAACTCGGCTCATCTCGGACGTTCGGATGTTCGAGTTCCAAATATTTGTTCGGATTCTAAGACAAAATTTTCTCGAATTTCCTGGTCGAATACCGATTTGGTCGAAAGTCAAGGCGTTCGAGAACCGAGGTATCACTGTAATATGGTGACGATAACTTAATAAACTGCTTGTTATTATTGTCGGGTTTAACGGGAAGACATGGGTTCAATAATTTGCTTAATTAGAACTTAGCAGTGTTTTCTGAACGTCGATTTTTTATTATTATTTTTTTTTTTTGGTCACAACTTGTTTAACACAGCTAGCAATAAGTCATAAAGATGACCTCGGGTAAGGTGACCAGATATTTCGGGGGCGAAAGCGGGACGCGTGCCCATGATGGTGTCGTCACCGTCAAAGAGAGGCGAAAAACAGGGGGGGGGGGTCGTTCCTCTGACTTTACCGAGTAGTGATGCTTTCAACGTCAGATCCGTCCACGCCACTATAGTACTCCATATTAAATAGAAAACCGGTATTCAAAATTTAAATTGAAATATTCCTACCTTATCACCCGCTCAGCCATCTTTGCGGACGTGCAGGGGAGGCGCTGTATAAATTATCGTGGCAATAATGGTCCGGCACCTTTGTCATCTTGCGGGACTGTTGCTCCCAAACCGTACTTCATAGACCGTGAATCTCCTTGTAAAGTTTCGGTCATTGCAAGATAGTGTTATAAATTTGATCACAGGGATTTCCTGAATTTTCGGTGTCAAAGTTGCACTCTTACAAAAGTCCTTTCAGTGTTTCCCACCTTTAAGGGGATTCTTAAGGCAAAATAAAACTGCTTAGAATCGCGTAAAGAGTTTGATAAATTTGAATCTCGTCTATTTATACAGTCAAATCTCCCTACTATGCCACCTACCGGGACCGAGCAAAAGTGGCATAGTAGCGAGAGTGGCATAGTAGAGAGGGTTTGTAAAAACGGCTTTATTTGTTCAAGTTACCCGTCAGTCCAAAGCAGGGGTGGGCAATTAATTTTCCCAAGGGGCCGCATGAGAAATTGGGATGTTTTAGAGGGCCGGACTAATATAGTTAACTCAGTTTTACCCAATATTGTATGTATAGTATATATACTGGTGGGCGGGCCGGTCAGAGACAGGAGGCCTTTGCCCAGGTCTGGTCCAAAGCTCTCAAGAATCGTCGGCTTCGCTAGCTGTCTCCTCTCATTCTCCCCCTCACCTCTTCATCCTCCACCCCTCCCAACCACATCCGCGCACCTGCATCCTGTCGCTAGTCGACCCCCTCACACCTTCCCTCTGTCACGTGGCTGTCACCCGCCCAGCGACCACCAACCCCCACATTGCCACCCTCCACCCTCCCTGTGTGCGTGCTATGTTCCATCCCCACCTAACTGCGATGTCCCACACTACCATACAGTATAATAATCGAGAACTGCGCGGAATTTCACAACTTTTGTCTTTTAACAGTCACAAAAAAGTGGCATAGTAGGGAGAGTCTGGGGTGGCATAGTAATTTTTTTTTTACATTGAATTTATAGTCGGGACCGAGCAAAAGTGGCATAGTACCGAGAGTGGCATAGTAGAGGGGTGGCATAGTAGGGAGATTTGACTGTATGTGTGTTTATGTGGAAAACGTTGAAGGTTTTTAGTAGAATGTTGTGTTTAATAACAGAAATTACACGGGACTATTTTCTTTTTTTTTTTTTTTTTGCTTCCACGAAGTCTCGTTCTCTGTCACTGATCCGTACTCACAGAAAAGGATTACTGGAAGGGAATAAAATGCCGCGCAGCCTAAAACACGCGGGAGGACCAAATGCCGAGAGGTGAGGAGAAATGTGCTGACGATGGCAGGGTACCTGATGTACCCGGGCCCGCGGTTGTGAAGGGGCCCGGCCTTGGTCAATGGATTGTTTTCCTTCTTCTTTTTATTCTCTCTTACAGAAAGGTCTGAAGAAGGAACACCCAAGCATTACACCTGCAAAGGTTTAAATCTGCAGTATACAATTTCCAGACCTAAGGTAGGCGGGTCGTCAGGGTAGCGGGCCAGGTGTCAGAGGGCCGATGGACACAATGATTTATCGCGCATGAACCGTCTAGAAGAACGTTCGTGCATGGAGGTCGCTGGATTAATGTGCCACTTGGGGGACCTGCAAGCAAGTTGGACTTGACAGTAAGGAGGTGGATATGTTACTGATGTATGACCACTCTGTGAATGGAGAGGATGGGGCCCGCCACTGGCACTACAACCTCTAAGCCCGAAGTGAGAGATGTCAAAGGAACTTGTTTCGTAGTTACTTCACGACACCGTGAAACTTTCTCTTCCCGTCTCTCCATCACCAAGCAAACTACATTAGTCTACAACTCTATACCAGGGGTACGGCCTGTGGATGCCTTTGGATCGGCATCTTCTGCCAAAATGTAAAATGCACTTGTTTTCTTTTTTTTTTTTTTTTTTTTTTTTTTTTTGCTTTTTTATCAGCCTAGCTTAATTTGCAAAAAAATTATTTTATCAAGTATAACAGAGTTAGAAATCGGCAGTCCGTAGTATTCCAACAGACAAAGTAAAAAGATAAAAAATAATAACTGACATGTCTGATGGCTGCCTTCAAAGGAAAGTAAGCGACTACAAACAGCTTCACTTTACACAATAACTTTGGCAGGTGAAAGCATTTATGTGCTCATTTGTTGTCCATTCCATTATCACTAGGTTTGGGACGTAGTCTCCTGTTGGCGTGGGTTGCCACTGGGAAGTGGGGGAACTCGGACAACCGTAACCAAAGAAGCTGACACCTTAAAGAGGGACGAGCAGACGACCACCGGCGATGTACTAGCGGAGCGTGCAATAAGATATCGGCGGCAGGTCATTATCGTCACGGGTCAAACACCGGAGCCCGCAGAGCAACGAAAAAGAAATAGGGATCAGCAAGACAAGGCCAAAAGGCAAAAGCCAAAACCAAAGGCGCGGATGCGAGTCAGTGTACGGTATTTTTAAAGATAAGCGGGACATTGATGGACTTCCACAAAGCGGGACATTGGGAGCAGGCGGGACACGAGGTCAAAAGCCGGACTGTAGGAGTCCCTTCGAGAGCGGGGGCTGGGGCAGCCGCCCCATTTGCAACCCCCTAACGCCGCCGCTGACAGTACACACTTCCGTCAACATGACAAGCTGCACCTAATGTGTAGCAGTAGGTATGAACGAGCGTGGCTATCATATTGTATACTTTGCTCAAAACATACAGTCGCCTCTGTTAACTGTTTACTCAAGAAGAGGATCTGTAGATTATCAGTCATTTTTCTAAGCCGAAGTTGAGGTCATAGCAGCTGTTCTGATCCACCGGGTTACCTTGACAACTGTTGATCGTAAAAGTGTAAGTATATACATGATACTCAGGCATTCATAGAAGGGACTTAAAGTTAATTTGATACATAAAAATGGACTTAATTCAAGCTGCTGTAATACGTATAGAAGGATATTAACGGAAAATAGTTTCCTACACTTTAGGTAAAGCGACAGTTTAGGTATAATAAACATGCTATTGTTTTTTTGGTCGACTTGTACGTCGTTTGCTAGCTCCATCAGTATCTTTTCATATTCGTCTTCACACACACACCCCTCCCCCAATCTCTACGAAAGTATAGTTTTATGATTTATATAGGACTTCAATACTATAGAGAATTGACTTTGTATGATTCTTCGCTGATAGACCAAAAAAAGTGGCTTCCAAGAAGTACGATGTATTTCTCCAAATGATGACTATTATTAACATGTAGATGTTAGAATCTACTTACATATCCTCCACTTTGCTTAATCAACGTAAAACTCGGATCATTCGTCTGGGATTTCAAATAAAGAACACCGCAATGTGTATTAAGGTGAACGTCCTAATTACCTCCCATAGATCAACGCTGAGACATATTTGTACATAACGGACTCCGCGTTGACCTCCTCCTACTGATCGCTGGTCACCAAAGCAAGTTTCCGAGTCTATGAAAGAAATTTCTACCTGGACTTCTAGCTGGAGACTTCTTCTTATGTTGAAGAGTTTGCTGTGAAGGGTAGCAAAACCCGCAGGAACATAATTGTTTAGAAGGGTTTGCACGGAGCACATTTTAAAGACAGCACCAAATGCTGTACGGCTGATGCCTTTAAATCACTTTAAAGGAGTCGTGTGAAATAATTTGTAGACTGTTCACAGCATTAGAAAAGTGCTGAGGATATTTAAAGTCACGTCTAGTTTCACTTTAAAATTGAGGAAAGTGAGATAATGTTATTAAATAAATATGTGTGGTCTGGTGAACGTTGTGAACGACAGTTACAATCTTCTTCGCGTGGAGTATCCTCCTGAGAATCGTTATCCTACAACTGTTGTTACCTGACCTGACGAGAGACCTCCCGTGGATAAACAAAGTTGAGTGTAAGGGTGTGACTGTCAACCACTCCATGAGGTGGGGTCGGTAGAGGTTAGTAAAGCGGGTGGATGCATCAGGTAAACACGGCGCTGCAGGATCTGTAACTGTGCACAGCATCACAGGGGAGAGAACCCATGATTTCTTGTGTGTCACAAACTGCACAGCGGCGATAAGTCAAACAACAACATCACAACAGTAAACATGATAGACTTTGGGAAGAGCTATCAACGAAATCAGAGAAGTGGAGAACTTTTGTGCTTGAAGACTCACATAAACGGGTATATATTCTCTAAATAGTATAGCAGACACTCGTTACAGACGGGATGTACCAAAGGACTACAGATACACAGACGTGATGTGTTATATGATGTCAGTGTTTGTGTCGAAAACTAAAATAAACAACTGACATTGACGCCTTATCGCTTCATCTTTGTATAAATATGATTTTTTTAAATACTTTTCATGGGCGACCCTTTGAAAGGTTTTAAACTGTAATACTGTGAAATGGAAATATTCAAATCAAACCGAAGCAAAAAAATGCAAAAATTACTTGTATTTGTTTCAATCAGCGTCTCAAAAAGGCATCAATATCTTATTTATCAGTTACCCGCTACCACAAAACGAGTCTGAAGTCGGAAATTTGAGATCTTGCAAATTTAATATTTTTAAAATGTACATTTTTTCCTTATTTATTTGTATACTTAGATTGTATTTCTAGTTAATTGAATTATAATGTTGCGTCTTAAGACTCATTTCGTGGTAGCGGGTTTTATTGTATTGCTGGTACAGGTATAAATTTATTGGAAATTATCAATAGAGATGGAGACTGGATACTTAATTTGCCTTAGTAATTGCCCTGTGGAGTCCTAGTCTTTTTGTGGTCAGTCACAAGGTACTTTTAATGTTTATACTTGAAGTATAGCAAACATGTTTTGCACTCGATGTTACATAAGACGGTAAATAAAGCTCTGTCACACATCACTAACTCCTACTTTCGTTTGTGATTTGAAAATGCGACTTTTACACGTGTCAAAAATAATGTATTTTGTAGCAAAGATGAAACAGCTTTTGTTTTACTGTTTAAGGAAAAATTCACAACAAGTAAGCTTTTACAGGTCTACCGGATGACTGAGGTCCGCAAGTATCATGGCAAACAATCTACTCTACAAGGACAATTAAGTTTATTTATTACAACACACTACAGAATAATGACTTAAATATAAGTTTACAATTATATAACAGCAACATTCTTTAAAACATCTTATTTGGCATTATCATCTATAATTATAATACAACCATGGCATTAACAGACTACACAGAATACACTACATGCTGTGTCACGTGTCAGGCACCGGCAAAAGGCCGCTCACAGCAGACGACGTTTGACGTCATAGTCCAGGCTATTTTTATCCGGTTCGCTGGGGAGGGTGGAAGGTCAAGGCCTTCTTTGGGTGACTGTATCAACGCCTGACGTCATGCCCATGCTGCGTCACGCGTCGTCTGCTTTATTCTGAGTCTGCTGTTTGTTGTAGCAATAGGGGTTCGCTGTTCATTGCGCCTCCCAACCCTACAGTACAGTGAGGTCTATCGTTAGGTCTGAAGGCATCAGGGGCAAGAACTCTGACAGTACTGTGCCGCAGTTTGTGCGCGTGTTTTTCTTATCTCCCTTACTAATATCTCTAATTATCTCTTACTTGGGCGTTGGTTAGTCCCCTGTTTTGTTAAATGTGTGTGTGTGTGTGTGTGTATATATATATCATTTTTCTTTTTTTTTTTTTGTATCCGTGTGATTCAACTCATTATTTGAAAATTTTTTTCTTTCTTTTTTATTGTGGTCTACGCTCATGAACGGTTCAAAAGATAATGTGTCTCACATCTCAGCACTTAACAATACACGGAGATGCCCACATAGTCCTTGATACCCTGATTCTATCCTGGGTGTATCTTTGCCCACTTGTTAGCCTCATGCAGTACGCGCTCAGTCACTTGAACAGTTCGCTTTTTTAAAGAGTAAACATAGTAAAAAAAAAAAGTAATGTAAACTTGAGTCCGTATTATTGTATTTATGTCCTTATTATTGCAGTATTTTAGGAATTAAATCAAAAGGCTTAAATGACAAAAAATAAATCACTACGAAAGACAAAAGTTAAGGAAATGCCAAAATTTGTGAGGAACAAGTAGAAATCATGGTTATGATTGTTTCTGAATGTGTGTCTGTAGTCAGTACTACGAAATGAAGACAATAGTACTTAAAACATTATCACAATAACAATCCATATCACTAATAAAAAGGACAATTGTAATGGAGGTTCAGATGCCCTTACTGCGCACAAAGACGAGAGACAAATCAAGGAAGATTGAAGACTGAAAACTGCAAGATTTTGTGGTCAAACTGACAGACCACGAAAAAATTTCAATTCAATACAGACCATGACATACAAAAGCAAAGGTAAAAGAAAATCATAGGAACATAGAACACCTTAAAGAAGTGAACTATCCCAGGCGCCAAGGAGCCGACCTTTCTAGGGAAGACAACTGCACAGCAGAAATGCACATCATAATTGCAACAGCAGTGATGCTTTTATTGGCTCACCTGATATCATCATTTGAGAAACCCTGCAAAGCTACCACACCTTCCTTTCCATCGGTTAAAAGCCCACATGCAGACGACATTGATCTGACGGCAGGTAGCAACAACAAACCACACACTCAGTCTGCTGCATGGGAACTGCCATTGTCCTCCAGATGCTTGAAAAACTGACTGCAGCAATAGCAATGTGTTGTTGGAAGCTGTGCCCAGCAGGCACGTGGTGTCATGGAAACCAAACCCTACTGAAATGTAAAGTCTTGGTGGTTGTTGATTAAAGAATAATTTTTTTTTAAAAAGAGTAAGCAATTATACCCTCCAATGATTGTAAATAAGTTATGTGATGGTCAAGATATCTTTTTACTACTTTTTGCCGACAATGTTTTTGCTGATCGAGTGGAACGACATTAACACTTTTTTTGTAATCCTCAGAAAACCTATTCTATTCATGTATCACTGCAGCGTTTGTGCGGTTTCTACTGAATTTATTGCGAAGTTTGAATCAATTTTTAGGATAGTTATCGATGGTCATGTTTGTAAGAACAATGCATTTGAGAAGGTGACAATGATCACATCAGTACAAAAGATATTGAGAGACAGAGTGAATAGCGTTCGTCTTTTACTGTTGACTTTATCTTTGCTCAACTTGCGCGCTGGATGGATTTCTGGGTCAGCATTACTTTCCATATTTTCTTGTGAAATTTTATCATTTTTCTACTGTTACATCTGTGTCATCTTGTTATTACTTGATTGGTATCCTGTATCTCCAGGAAACTCAGGGAAATATCCCGCTCACACTAAGATGCGTTTGGTGTCATCCTCAATCTTGGTCCGAAAACTGTGAAAAGACCGGCAGCTGTGGATTATTACACATCACCAGCAGTGTGGCACCACAGGATAACAAGATATTAAATAGAAAAGGCTGGACAGAGATGTGCAACAGTCATCTCTTATCTTTTGGCTCGATCCGCTGTATAAATAGCCCCTAAGTTTTAAACTTCTTGACTAGTTAATTTGAATCCATCATGCACTCGGTTGTCATGCTGCTTCCGCCAATCGCATGCATGCTAACATTTGATTTTGGGAAATATGTACAATTAGTAGAGAAGAGATACGATTAAGCAATTTGATTATTTACAGCAAAAAGCATATGGTTAAACAGTTTAAACTAGTTAGAGGGGGGAGAAGGGGGAGTAGTGAGACACGATCACGTGTCAACTTTGCCTTCAAAGTGGAGGGCAGGCAGCAGGTTGTCGACACACAAAAAAAAAAAAACTACACGTACCCGTTATTATCACCGCCCACAGGTCATGCCCTCGTCAGTTTAGCATCGCATTACGCGTTTACCGCCTCTTCCCTTCACTGACCTGCTTTCTTATCTTACACGACAACAAATTTGTGCGAGGTCACACAGAACAAACAGCTCACAGACGCTGGGAAAAATAACGAATTTCGAATAGAAGACCCTCCGAGTAGCCGACATGAAAAAGTGTCGTGCGGGGCGGAACGCAGCTTTGATTTGACGACAGTATAGCTTCACTGAACAGATAAAGTTGCTTTGTGTTTTGCTGAAGGTTGGAGAAGTATTGACAAACGGGAAAGAGTTATGTTAGGTTCTTAGCACTGAAGGTGGTCTTACCAACTGTTTGCCGACAATTTTTGTATTGTTTGGGGGAAAGAACTTTAACATCTTAGTGCCTAATGTTCCGAAAGCCCAAGGCATCCATTCTCCCAGACCCTTTTCCAAGTAGACATGTATTAAATACTGAAAGAGCTCTATTGCGTTACACAAATTGACTTCCTACAATAAATAAATATAAATCTTATAACAAAAACGGAAAGTGTAGCAGGGAGTGTCTCTATACGTTTGTTGACACCTGATCAAATCCTGATTGTTTCTGCACTTTCCCGTCTAGGTTTGTGAATAATGCACACGAATAATTATCAAAGGTAATGATCAAGGCTGGAGGATACCCATTTAAGAGTAGGAAACAAGAGAAAGAATATGGCAAACGATAAAACTAACGCCCGATTCTCACCTCTAAACAATTACATTATCTTTAAAAAAAAAAAAGGACACTAATGACTGGTGTTTCCCAGTCTACTCAATGCATCCATGTGCTTGTGTGAGACAGACACCAAGAGATGAAGGAGAAGGAAAAGGAGCTAGCGATTACGTCACGTGACAGCTTCACTCAAAACGTCTCCCATCTGACGTCCTGTCCACGTCCTGTTATTCAACTTTGTCGTCTTCTGTTTGTCCCTTCGACATCATCCTTCTACACGTTTCTCGAGGACTGGCTTGAGTAGTGTGTCATGGGCGGTGTGTCATGGGCAGTGTGTCATGGGCAGTATGTCATGCCGAGCGACGTGCCCAAACCAAATCAGAGAAAGAGAGATATAAAGACATTTCTACCTTTAACAAAGGTATTAAATGTTTCCAGCTCCAGTTTGACCTCATCCAACAGACATCATGTGGGCAGAACCTACCGTTACTGTTGGTTACTATGGTGACGATGTAACTTATCGCTGCTTGCCGGGAGGTTATCACAATGGGACTAGGACTAAGTTGCGAATCTTTGACGGAGAAATGCAATGGGTTCTGGTGACTAATCCAGTTTATAAGGACACATCATTGAATAAAGTATTTACATGACATGAAAAGTTTCTCTCATGTCATTATTTATTCAACGTTGATACAACTTCTACTGAATTAGACTGTAACATTTGATATCAAAGTCTTAGGATAGTCCAGCGAAAGTAGACACGCATTCTTGTATATGAGAAAAGTGCACTAGCGCTGGTGACAATGGCCATATAAATACAGAAAGAAAAAAGGAGATAGAAACAGAAAGAAAAGGACACAAAAATAATGAGACAGAAAGAGAGAATAGCTTTAAACGTGTACTTTTCAGTTTTACTTTGTTCGTAAACACAATAATCTACAGTATAATTATTTCAACACGTAAAATGTATTGACCAAAATGAGTTTTGTCCATGTGCCTACATTCATCAAGTATACTCACCAGGCTAACACATTCCTTTTACATTACAGTTTGTACCGCACTTCCAGCTGTCAAAAAGTTTCTTTATCTAATAACGCGGTGAGGTTGTCGTTTTTATGTAGAATGATTCCTAATTTTAATTTCTGTATTTACTTTGCCAGAAAACATACAAGACACAGTGGTACGGGCTAAAGTAGTTTTATAATGGGAATATATTTTACCGCTTCTATTGAAACACATGTGAATGATGTTCGTCCGATCGTTGCCTCCTACTGAATATAGGAATTCGCTTGGGCAAGCAAACATTGATGCTGTATATCTCACAAGTCTCAAATTATTACACATTTTAAAGTCATGTGTTCTGTATCATTAACTGGTCTTTACCATGATCAGACATTAGTTCAGTACTTGCAGTCTATTACTTTCGAATTTTGAAGACGGAAAGAAAGAAAATAAATTCTTAATTTTGACACAGGAGGTTACCACACATAGATAAAAAATGACTACAGCAAGCATTTCCTTAGATATTTATCTTATGGGAGAAAAAAAATGGAGAAATCACCAAAAGCGTGTAAGTAGAAAAGAGTTAACTGCGACATCGGAAAGGAGACCAAAGCAGCTAAGAGATGAATAAAGGACCGATTTCGAACCATGCACGAGACTACGGCACAATAGGACAGAAAATGGCCGACTAGTTACTGAAGACCATCACCAAGAGCGATCAGCCTAAAACTTCAGTTGTTGAAGACAGCAACGATCACATTATCATGGAAAGCACTACTGTACTAAACCGAGAGACGAAATATTACAAATACATGTACAACTTCAAACTGAGGACAGACTCTAGCGGTCTAGTATACGGCTATGCATCGCAACAAGAGGAGGGTGAGAGTAAAAGAATAGTTTAAGTATAAATATTATTTAAAGTTATCAAAACTTAACATTAAGGGAAAGGTTACATTGAAAAATTAAATTCCCGTCTCATCAATTTAGCCTTGATATCAATAATCAGAATTTTTGCAGAACGGATCTTGCTCCTCGAACTCAACTAAATAACATTATAAATCTGATAATCTGATGCCCACGCCGTATTCTGGGAATAAGATGGCCTGAAAAGATCTCCAACAGTAGCCTTCCTCTTTCTCAAGAGTAGGGGATTGATTTCAACAGACACTGTTTATAATGCACCTATATATTATATCAAGTTATAGTGTTAGGCAATCGGGTTGTACCCGTTGCAAGTGTTAACACTTTACAGGTACAGCCTGACCACAAGTTTTAGGCTAATTTTTAACAGAGAAGTAAATGACGGTGTCGAGAATGATGTTATAAATATTAATTAATGCCCATGGAAGAAAAACAGGTTTCCAACATCTGCAGTAAACGGTCACACACTGTTTTGAAGGTGACCTGAAGACAATGATTACCTACACCAGCCTTTCTGAAAATGACGCGTGCGGACTGAGCTGATGCACGTGCACATGGAAAGTATGTAGAAAAAGTTGTTTGGACACGGGAAGAGAGCAAATATTTTTAGCTGTGAAGCCCAAGAGAAACTAATAAGTGCTGAAATTGTACTTGCTTGTAAATACCTGGGCACCATCTTCGATAGGAGACTTCGTTGGATCCCTGCACTCAAACTGTCGTGAAGAAGGTTCAACAGCGACTCTTCCTTCTCTGGAAGTTGCAATCTTTCTGTTTTCACAACAGTTTATCGGTGAATGACAATAATAGCTTACATCGCTTTGTATTAACCTGCTCCAAAGTCATTGGAACCGCTTACAGTGCTCTTCGGACTCCGTATAACAACCAGACAGTTCTGAAAGTGTCTGAAATCCTTCGTGATGACAAACATGTCCCGTTGGGAGAATTTCTCTTCCTCCCATCGAGCCACCGATCTGTTTACCTGCATGCAGGCCCAACAGACTGTCCTTTGTTGTTTCGGCCGTGCTACTTGTGGATGTTGCTGTGTGCGAATGAATGCAGCTGTATGGCCCATGAATGTATGAGTCTCTTTGGCCGATACGAATTTGTTGTGGTATTGTTTTGTGCTTTCCCGAGCTGCCCCGAAGCGCCATCTGGGATAAATATAAAGTGTTATTTATCGTTTATATATATGTACGTGTGTCTGTGTGTATGAATGTGTGTGCTTTGTCTACTCTGTTGTTTTACAGAGGAAACGAATGTTTCTCACAAAATACAGAGCCATGCTTGCCTGCCAGCTGTCATGTACACAAGTACACATGAACACATGACACTGACGTTGGTGTGACGGCGCTATTATGTCGTCATTCAAGTTTTGACGTCATCCGCAGTTTGTACACGTCACCAAGCTGATGCCGCCATGTTGATGTCTGCAGCTTGCTTTCCCACGTCTCTTGCCTGAAGGAGGATTTTCGTACATCTGAGTTTACAATAACTGTGAGAAAGTGAAAATAACGTTTGTTTGTTTACTCACTGAAGGAGTTGAGAATATTTTCAACACATAGGTTCAGCTGCACTTAAAGTTGCAAATAACTTATTCGATTGAACCCACCGGAGCGACCATGCGGGTAGAGGTTCAACCATCGGGTAGCCCTCAGCCTTCAGGAGCGGCAGGTGAAAGTCCCGTGACCGTTCGGCCGTCCAAGCAGCGCTGGTACATGCTGCTGGTCTGCTTTCTCTACTCAATGACGCAATCTTGTGTCTGGAACACCTTCGGTCCTATCTCGACGACCAGCAAGGAGGTGTTCGACTGGACGGATGCTAACATCTCGTTGCTCAGCGCTTGCGGACCCATTGCCTTCGTCTTAACCGGACCGGTCTTCTCGTGGATCATCGAAGAGAAGGGTGCCGTATGTTCTCCATCTTACAAACTGCTAGTTTCCACACACATTGATTGATTATTCTGTTAATTCAGTTTCATTTCTATGCATTTGGTTAGTCACCATCAGAGAGTTTAATGGAAGATAGGCAAGCAGGCTCACCCACACACAAAGACAATGAAAAGGGATGAAGGAGTGATCTAGCTTTTTAAAACAAAATTGTGTTCAATATGCGTGCTCTTGTGAGACAAAGATAGAGAGCGAGCGCGCATGTGTATGTCTGATAAAGAGAGAAAAAGAAAAGTGAATTTCACCCTTCTTAACAACCTATAATAAATTTATTCATAACTGTTATCTGCCCTGAATCTGCCTTTATGCGCTTCCACGTGTACCACACCTTGGTGTCCCACCTTCGACCGTCCTGGCGTGAACCATGTTGGTCATCTCCAGGTCTGAGGGTGGCCTACCTGATCAGCTCTACTAGCACTGCCATAGGAACGGCCTTCAGATGCATAACCTTCAAAAAACCCACTGTCACCTGGTAGGTCTACGACACATCAGCATTGTTATCGTGGTCTATTATTACATTTTCTTTGTTATGGCCATCAAAACAAATATAGTTCCCAAGGACTCGTCAATTCAGTGATTGCATGCTCCTATATTCGCATGCACGGATTGATAGAAAGACAAATGGACAGGCGATAAAGTAACTGAAGGTCCTCTTGCAACGCAACTGTCCGTGTCGGCAGGCTGATCACCATAGGTCACCTGCTGAATGGCCTCGGGGGTCCCATAGCACTGTGCGGCCCCTCCGCTGTGTCCGCTTTGTGGTTTCCGTCTGGTGAGCGCACCACTGCCTTGGCCATCGGTATTGTCGGAGCCTACACGGGCCTGGGTCTAGCTTTTATTATGGGTATGCCTTGTTCTTCTTGTTCTTCTTTCTGTTTGTGTTCTTTCTCATGTTCTTCTATTTCTTCATTTTCCTTGCCTTTCCATTAATTCGCATGTTACGTCATTTTATTTACAATTCTGCCTAAAGGTTTCTTATACGATTGGGGGATGCAGAAACAGGCTGACAAAGAAAGACCCTCAAAGATATCAACATATCCTCTCCGCTGTTGTTCAATGTCGTTCTGAAAGATTAGTTGTCAGCTGACATCCATCACAGACAAGAAGGACTTCAATCAAACTATAACCACTCTCACTTTAGCCACACACATATATGCTTACTCCAGTTTTGGTCTTCATTGGCAAAGGAAGCAAATGGGAATCAGTCTTGCCAGACGAAAGTTGGTATCACCGGTAATTTATTTTTACCGGTTTGGTTTTAGCTTCTGTAGGGTTTTTAAATTTGTGAAAGTAGTCACATAGAATATTTTTTGTCTCCTGCTCTGAGAAATAATAATCATTATGTTTTTAGCAATATAATGTTTTTTGTGCAGGTCCAAACGTCATCCCGGAACTGAGCAATAAGTCAAGGTTGTTGATCGTATGTCTTTTGACAGAGGTAGAGTAGGAAGGGACTGGGAGGGAATCAAGAGAATCTTGACACGAAACCTGTGATTGCTTGCGTGAGTGCGTTTCCGTTTGCGTTGATGCATTCGAGTGCGCGTTCGGCCGTGATAGTGCATACGTAGTGTGTGTGTGTTTGTGTGTGGACGAATGGATAATAAATTTCTCAACAAGAATATATGCATGTGTCTATGCCAATACCTCTATCTCTGAAGGGTGGAAGAGTACTTGAGTTTGTCTATGGTACGTTCGGCGGGACGATGCTCAGACGGTGTACACACCTGCGAATGAATGCATTTTCGAATGACCTATGATCTTATTCGAGCAATACTGAATTGTTGATGCTTTATATTATGTCTGTGTATTTTCTTTCTTTTTCACGCACTTTCGGACCCGGCAGTGAAGCAGATAATGGCGAAGGTCTGCATCGCATTTTCTGTTTTTAAAAAAACTTGCACGTTTATATGACTTTCATTAGGAAAAATCGTCTTTTCTTTGATACCTTACCTGTCCACCATAATTATGTAGTGGCTCTAGCGGTTTGGTGATGGGATTGGTGATGGTGGTGGCACTGCTGAGGACTTTTTTTTTTCTTTTTTTGATGGTAGTAGTGGGAGCATAACTTGCACGAAATGTGCGTTTCTCTGAATAACTACGTGAGTTTGGATTTCTGTGTAAAAGGGGTTGTGTTTTTGAGATAAATGTAAACAGAGTGCCTGTTACCTTCTGTCAGAAAGCACCTTACACAATCTCTAACAAATTTTTATGTCTCTTTGCTTTTGCTTGCTTGTTTACTTGGTTTTTTTTCTTGTCCTTATAAGGCTGTTGGGGTGTCTGATAACGAATTTCACTGCTCCTGACATAAGCCTTTCTTTTTTTTTTTTTTTACAGAATCATCCGAGGTGAAAAAGGCTAGAGATGCAATAGCAAACTACATGTACTTCGGTAATTGTAGACGATTGTTATATTATCATAGCTCTTCGGTCACTCTGTCAGTCAGACTGCTGGTTGTCTGTCACACCAAACGGTTTGACTATGCATTCGCTCACCATACACAACAAAACAGATCGTTTTTCTTTTGTGGGGTTTTACCCGCCAACGCGGCATCAATGTATTTTAACAAAAAGATTTTTTAAAGCAATGAACATCCCAAAATATCTTCAATCAACAGTCAAGTTAGCTTTTCCTAATAAAACACAATTTCACAAAATATCTTCAATTAATAGTCAAATGCTCTTCATCTCTAGTCATCAAGGTCTAAATTGTTCATCACAGTTTGTCATCGGTCTAGGTATCAGTCTTCTGTAACAGGCCGTTCAGTGGCTAGGATAGACCTTTCCCTCCATTTTTATCACTAAACATGGAAATATCTTTATTTTGCCCGGTTTTCCGTAGATCGTCGGAGTCTCTCGCCCGAAATAAAGGTCTAGCACTGGTTCAGGTGTTAGCGTTCTACCCACAAAACTCTCAGAGTTGACGCGACTTCCATCAGGTAGTGGTCTTACATTTTGGTTTGAGTGTGGGTTTGCGGGAAAGTCTGGTTTTCAAGCTAAATACAGTGTTCTGCAGTCTTTTTATGTCCAACACAACATATTCCTTCGTCTCTTAATGTCGGATATAGGATGTTCAGGAGTCCGATACAAATTGTTTTGCATTCTCTTTATATCCGACACAGAACGTGGTCTCTGGTTCATTACCTACCATTCCATATCATATTCATTGTTCTTCGAGCTATAGAAACTGTTTCAGATCAACACTTTTCAGTCCAGTTAAGATATAATATAAGATATAATAATAAGGTATATTAATGTCAAGAGACGTGCAGTACGAAGTAAAGTACGCTAGAGACCGTATCTCCAGCACCTGTGAAAGCGGTAGCCATTGTATTTTATTTTTCTTCAGAGGCAGGCTGGAGCGCTCTCATCTTTATCCTCATTGTGTTCCATTTCCCCTCAAAGCCTCGTCATCCTCCTTCCGCTTCAGCTGGCATCACGCGGGAGAATTACTGGGATGGAGTGAGAAAGCTGTCGAGGTAAGTTTCTTTCTCAATATCACGCTGCTGCAACGTTCCTCCGTTTCTTTCCAAACTCACATTAGCCCCGGGGCACTGGATGTAACCACGTCAACATAATCTTGCAAGGGAACGTTATAAACAACATTTACAGGTCACTCAAATTTCGCCACACGGCTCAGAAGTCCCCTCCCCTCTTTCCTCCACCCCACCCCCGCACCTCCAGAAAAACAAAAAAGACTTAACGAAGCATGAAAATTTCATCAAGAAGATATTTATTAACATACAAATTATTATTATCCCTCTGGCAGTTGCTGCTGCTGCTGCTCTCTTACTGTGCAGTGTGTTTGTGTCTGTATCTGTTATGGTAGCGTCACGTGACCATGTCGAGATGTGACCTAATCCTCTATGTCCGCCTGTTCCAGAAACAGTCAAGCTCTGCTGGTCGTCGCCGTCTGCTCCATGACGATGGGAGTGGTTAATGGGTTTGCTAGCCTGCTCAACGTCACTTTGGAGAAAGTGGACGTGTCACAGGTGCGTCCATGGCGTCTCTCGTTTCCTTGCTGTGCATAGAGGGTTATGGTGATCAAGAATAAAAATTGCAAAAGAAAATTCTTAAATGAATCTCAAAATTAAGCACTAGAAACATGGTCAGATTTCTTTCACAGTGTTATTGGTTGTGGTGATGGTGATGGTGATGGTGTACAAAAAAATCAGCACCAGCCATTAAGGTAGAAATAGGTTTCTCCTGCTTTCAAAAAGTTATATAACTGCTAACCATAACAAATCCGTAATTGAAGAACCATAAATCCAGTTATATATATATAATCATGAAACTGCATATTTTTTTTTTTTTTTTTGGGGGGGGGGAAGTTGGCTTGCCTTTTTATTTGCCTAACTGTGATTCTAACAGAAAGTTACATTGGCTTAAGCCAACATTTTCCTTCTCTTCTTCTTTATTTCAGACAACAGCAGGCTGGATCGGTTTTTATGCCATAGTGTCGGCGTGTTTTATGTCACTGACTGTGGCCAGGTGAGCATGGTAACCTCGAACAATGGCCTACTGACAGAATACAGAGAATTAATTCTCCTTTTGAAGGCAGGAGTTCCTTTCCTTGAAATGTAAAGGTTTTTTTTTTATTCCTGTAAATACGCTCGGAAATTGCTATCTATCGTTGTCCATTCGATATAAAAAAGTAGTGTTTTGGAGTATCGCGATCGTATTCTCTTCGTTTGTGCAGCGTAAACAACTTTTCTCACACCAAACAAAATTATTGATGCTGGTACGAGGCGGTGGAAGACCCACAGTTGACCCCACTGCTCACACGGTGATAAACGCCACTCTTCCTCTTATTTCAAAACACCAGTTTCTAACAGCATCTAGTAAACATATTGTGTAATGATCAGTGGCGTACCTGGGGTGGGGAGCAAAGAGGGCAACCCCACTCCAATCAAAAAACGATACTGAGGGAGTGTCATTCATTCATTCATCATGAAGTTTGCCCCCCATCTTAAAGCCGAGTATCTTCCTACCCCATTGCTGAAGCAATACACACACATAGAATGAGCAAGATAGGAAAGTAAAAAGACAAGAAAGGAAGAGTGTACCAAAAAAAAAAAAAAATCAGCATCGGGGAAAGAAGTGAAAGTCATTGGGACAAAGCTGAAGTGAGTGCAGTAGGGAATAATTACTACAAGATAACAGGTTTATTTATTGCAGATACGCAGATATGTTCACGCACTTCGTCAAAGAAGTTGCGTTCAGTCTCATCGCGGTGGCGCTACTGGCTTTTCTTATCTTAAAGCTTGCGTTCATGGGCGTCATTCCCAAGTCATTACGTGAGTTTGATAAGTTGCTCAGTTGCTATTTCTGATTCGGAAATCTGAGTATCCTATTCTTCATGACAGTTACTTAGACGAGTTATATCTTTCGCCAGCTTGTGTGTGGAAATGACATGCTTTTTATTATTTGTTGGCAGGAACATCTGTCTGACTTCTTAACAACTTTTTTTTTTAAAATCTATTGTTTCTGTTATAGAAAAAGTCTTACCAAAACGTATTTACTAAACATTGTGTATTGCATTTACCGAATATTGCTCAATTTGACCATGTTGTTCGTGTTTTCTGTAACAGCATTGTTTTATGCAACAATCATAATCGGAATTTCGTGCATAAATGCGTTAAATCCGATATTAATCAACTTGGCATGTGAGCTGGCATATCCGGTAGGAGAAGGTACAACGGCATTTTTGGTGAATCTATCAACAAATGTGCTTATCCTGATAGTCCTGCTAATAATGATGATTCCAAATATTGGTAAGCGGCCCAGCGTTTACTTGTTTTTCTTGTGCACTTTCAGACATAAGTTGCAGACGATTCTGTTTACAAGCTAAAAGCAGTAAAGACAAATCGTTAATAAGGATTTCAATTGCTCCATTTCTGTTTTATATATTTTATTCGCTGCCTTATGTCATATCTAAAGTGTGTATATGCTAGTCTTCCCTTTTTTTCAAGACGCAAGGGACGCATCACCTTTGCTTGCGACAAACATGAACTAATCAGCGCCATAATACAGGGGAGCGCATAAGAGGAAACAAAACGTTGAAACATTTGTTGTAAACCTTGCTCACTCCATAATACTTTCTAAAAGAGACAAAAATCTCGTTGAATGTAGTAATCATTTTAAGCCGTTACTCAATTAACATTCTCGAAAAATCCTCTGTAGACAGCGATCTTTATCTGATGCCATCTGACGTCATGTTTGTACATGTCAAGCCCTTGTATTTGCAGAAAACATGAAACAGATGATACATGAGTAAGAACATAACGGTTTGTTTGGCAGGCTCCACCTGGATCACCTGGGCCCTCGTGGCCATCCTGGCGGTGTCAGTACCAATTTTGATGCTCGTGAAGGTGACGTTCAACCGGCTGGCTGTCGACTTGCTTCACACAGTGACTTCAACAGTTTCAGAAAACTCTAAGGAGTGATAATGCCGCCAAAAGCCCTTGGCAAATTGTGTGAGAGAAAACCGGTGGACAGAGTATATATCTCATCGTTGCCTCGGCGTCAAAATATAGTCTCCTTCGGCGAAAAAACTGTGAAGAGACTTCCCATCTACGCTGTAACGTCAACATAAAGTTTATTTCTCCGATTCAGAGTGAAAGACACTGCTAATTCCGCACCTCCGCTATGATAGCTTTAGTGCATATGTTGCTCCTGAGGAAAACAGAGTGGCATTTAAAGTAGAAAAAAAAAACACCAAAGAAAGTAAGTGGCGTTCTGTGGAATATGAACTGGTTACAAAGTTTAATGGTGTACAACTGAAGCTGAGGCTTCGTCAAAACTGAAATTGTCCTCTACTGGGAAAACCAGGTGTTAGAGAAGTGTCGACATAAGGATGTATGGTATCCAGGCATGAGAATGAGATGTTGTTACAATCTTTTTTCCTATATTCGTAATTATTTTAATCTTTTACACTGACAATGTGTGTTTATGTGATGAAATCAAGATCACACCGCATTAACTTAAGATTCCACAAATTTTATTCTTTCACCACCAAAATGGGGCATTAAGAATATAAAAATTTACATGTGAACAAGAATTTCATGTCAAATACTGGATTTTGAGTCTGTTGTATTGGAAACCAGGCAGCGTTAAGTTTTAACATGAGAAGACTAGAATGTCAGCGACTGCAATTGGAGAAGGCAATAATTACCTCCCTTTATTCCAATGACGGTTTCAAAACTCATCTTGACAACCTTAGATACAAGCATCTGAAGGAAATGTCTTCCTTCCTGTCTGTAATCTCTAACATTCAAACTGTGAATGACATACTAGTATTCACCACTTAAAAGGACTAGTGTTAGGTTTACCCTCTGTGTAAAAAACAAAAACCATCACAATATCTAAAACGTAACACATAAACAATCTGAGAAAAGCCACAATATTACAAAGCAGTCGGGCATATATGTATGTGGGCGCACATAAAATTACCGCTAATTTCACAGGCAAAGTGATTCATTCTAAAGTGTTTGTATACTCAAAATGTATGCACATCCCATGCAACAAATCGTAGGGAGATAAAAGGGCTTTTCATTCATTTCATAGATTATATCAACTGATTATCGACACTTACAACCAGCTGTTGTCAAGGGTAGGTAAATCGATTATACTTATTGAAACAGCCATTTTTGTGTGACAGCTGCTGCAATTTGCTTGATGCCTTTTCATTGTTTGTCCTCCTTAAAGTTATGCATAATCTAGTTGTCACCCTACACAACAATCTACAACACATATACAAAAATCCAGAACTCCTTAGCATGCTCCACCAGTAAGCTCCCACCATGCACAACAACCCACATGTATAAAACACTAATCAACAAAAATGCGCGGCGAGATAATAACTTGATACCAAAAAAGTTATCAAAAATATTTTATTGATCGAGTAGAACATTTGGGATCTCACCACTGACAAATCACAACGTTGGTAGAAATCAATATCACATTCTCATCCACCAATGTATAACGAACTGGTTCTATTGTGAACGTGTTCTATTGCGTGGTAGGCCAATAGCAGCACGCCCCCTTTCCGAGAACACTTTACAGAAAATGAATAAATAGTACGGGGAAAAAATCGGGTTCTGGAATAGCTGCAAGGCCACAAGTCTTGTTCAGATCACTTACAACGAAAATCAAAAAGGAGGACTTCTCTGTTTGTACAGATAAAAAAAAACTTAAAATAGAAAGTTCCTCCTCGAAAGATCGCAGATCTCAAATATGCAAAAGTCCAGATGAAGTCAGGAGTCCTGTGGCGCAGGGACGACGACTTCGATGTTGATGGTGGCCATGTCCGGCAAGCGCTCGTCGACCTCCAGGCGGTTGTAACGCTCGCGCAGTGCCAGCAGCAGCGGCAGACAGCAAGCAACGGCTCCGATCTGAGTCCAGTTGGTCCACATGGTACCTGCATAATGTAGTGCCATAGCTCAGACATGGCACTGGACGTTTTGTGTCTTTGCGAGTGGATGGTGAGTGGATGGGAAGAGGTAATTCACATGAGTGCGTGAGGTATTGACTTCGTTGAACAACATATGTGTGTAGACAGGCATGTTTGAAACGTTATAACATGAAACGTGCTATCACATTATAAATCCTACTGGCAGTGATCTTGTGTTAGTCTGAGGTGACAAGGTCACCAACTGTATCTACTGTTGTTGGATGTATGTGCGTATATGTATATACTGTGTGAAAGAAAAATTATTCACTGTAATCAACGTGTACGTCCAAGGTGTCGTTGAGTTTATTCTTATTGCAGACGAGACATTCACAGAAAAGTTGTTGCAGTAAAACTAAACTTCATGTGGATGTCAATGTCCTTCGCATATTTGTCATGTACACACTTATTATTTGCTTAAACTCTCATATTGTGTGTATACCTATGTCGTGTACATACCTATATTCGGGATCATCAAGACCAGTAGAAAGATGATACCCGTAAAGTTATTCACCATCGTCAAGATGCCATTGGAAGTGGCCTCCCCTACTGGATAGGCTAGCTCACACGCCAACTCGTACAAGAAAGGAATGGCAGAGGTGATGGCCACGTAGCCGACGATGATGGTTGTGTAGAGCAGGACTTAGAGACACGGGAAAAAAAAAATAAAGGCAAGATGCGACGTGATTTGACCATTTTCTAACAGGTGTCACCTGTTTACAGGGCTGACCGTTGGGGTTTTGTCCCGGTACTGAAGTCGACGCTGTTGCGACTATTTTTCTTACCCTCCATGTTCATTCCCTTTAGTCTATTTTTTACGAGATAGTTTAACCCACTAGCAGCCCGGCTGTCGTGCAAAGCCTTGGCTGTGCAGATGATGTGTGTTGATCGAACCTCTTATTCTTCATTTCGCCCCCCATCCCACACACACCCTAAAGCATTCCCCAATCGTTATACACTTCTGTTGTTATCTACCGATCGACAGAAAACTAGGCTTGACAATTACCTGTAGAGGAAGGTATAACTTCGATGCAGGCCAGAGAGAAGATCAAATAGGCCACACAGCAAATAACGTAGAACACAAAGACGATCCATTTGTGGATGCGTTTGACCTTATCTGCAAATCTGCACAAAAAATACACGTGACAGCCACGTAGAACGTCACCACAACCCCTTGCACCAAATCACGTGCTGAATGGACGTTACCTCCAGTTACCTGCAGACAACATTTCAATCGACGATAACAGCTAAGGGGTCGCGATGGCTTTAAGCTAAGTCCAAATTCTTTGTCCAAATTCTGGGGCGATTTTTTTAAAATCAGATAATCCGTTGTCATTCGTCTGGACAAAATACAATTTTAAACTGTACACCACAGGTTTCTGGCTGTCTGATCGCACAAAGTACTCACCTAGCCACAGCAAGTGCCATGAAGATGCTACCACACACGGAGTAGAAGCCGATCCAGCCAGCTCTTTGCTGAAGAAAAACAAATTGTACAAAGCCACTGTCAGCAAGCTGATGTAATAGCTGTACTACAACTAGGAAACGTGCATTAAGAAGTTATCTGTGTAAAGAATGGTAACGGCCTCTGGATACTGAAATACAGTTATGACCAGTCTGGTAGCCATGACAACATACAGTATCCCACTGCTCACCTCCGTGATGCCAAACGGTTTCAGGATAACATCGAGCACAGTGATCCAGCAACTGTTGACACCAGTAGCTACGCCATATGCAGCAACAAGAATCCAGAAGTGAGGACGCCTGCAAGCCACCATCATCAATTATAATCTTCATCAATCATCATCATCATCATCATCATCATCATCATCATCATCATCATCATCATCATCATGTGTATTGTAAAATATTGCATGCACTCACGCTTTCAGCTGTTTGAGGCCGTCCACAAAATTCTCTCTTTGTAGTGCAGCCGACACACAGGGCGGTTGGGGCGGCTTCTTGGGGAAGTAGATCACCATAATTACAAACAGCCCTATAGACCAGGCTGCCTCTGTGAAACAAATCACCATCATTACACAGGGACCAGGGACCAGGCTGCCTCTGTGACATAGATCACCATGATTAATGTTCTAAGGACCAGCCTTCCTCAGTAAAATAGACGAGGGAATACAAAGGTAGCTGCAGTATTTCAAACCTCACCATACAAACACACATATATCTTACATGTTGAAACCTACGATCGTATGTTTTACTGTAAGCTTCGATTGGAGTATGTTCCAAAAGAACTCACCGATATACATTAGTAACTGGATAGCATGTCGTTCTTTCTCAATTCTGTTTTGGTCTTCTATATCTGAGGAAAAGCAAGAGTGAGAAACTCAGTATTGCACGTGCTGTTGGCATTTCATGTACAGGCAACACCTCAATGAACGACAACTCTCTTCCTTCACTCTCCATTTTCCCTCCAACTAGCAGCATGCATGTGTGGAAGAAACTTAAAAGCAACTGTTATTGGTTTGTTTGTTTGTTTGTTTGTTCTTTCTTGCGGTTGCCTTATTTCACGATGTATTCGCTTGTGGTTAGACAGATGAGAAAGTTTTATTCATTATCAATCACATGTGTACTTTAAATGCTCGGAACTTTTAGGGAGGGAAGCAAAACAAACTAAAAAATTAAAAAAAATCACTCACATAGTTCATCAGGAGAATACTGTTGGGTAAAATTATTGCTAAAAACTGCAGAGGATTGGTCTGTCCATGTTACACTGCTGACTGTAGTTCTGGAAATTAAAATAATAAAAACTGTGAAATGCCATGTCGCCATATGGCGCCTGACATTTAACGTGCCTACCAGCAGGGTAACTACAGCAAGTTAAACAAATATATCTGTGGAATTTATGCTTACATCGGCATAGCAACATGATGTAGCCATCTCACCTAAAATGTGTTTACAAACACTAGTAACTTGCTACTACAAATCACAACAGCGCCACTTTGCACAACTGAGACATTCTTTTAATCTTTTAACCTGGATTCAATCAAAGGGGAGCTTGACATGTTGGCGGGAGGAAGAGGAACTATCTGTGGGCCTGGAAAAAAAAAGAAACAAAAAGAAAAGGTTATTTCCTCAAGTAGGTACCAACAATCTCTGCATACAACCAGCTCAAAATATATAAAATGATACAGAATTTAGATGTTAAAATCTTGATGATACAGATATGACTATGTACGACGATTAGCTTGTTTGAAAATGTAGCCACACTTAACACTGTCCTACAATTTGTACAAGTTTCTTGTCCATGCAACATTGGAACAAATGTGCAAAAGTGTCTTGTCACACGTAACATTGATTCCAACAATTTGTACAAGTGTCCTCAGATATTAAGCTTTCTCGTTTAGTTTGGGTGTCAACACACACAAAAGTATCCATTCTAGCTTTTTACTTATGTATGTGTTGAACACATACACAAACATTCACACATGATCCATTAATACAAAACTCTCTATATATATATACAATGTACCTAATAAGAAAGATACGCCATTTCCTAATCCAGACATGATGGCACCTATGGCTGTGGCAGTCGTACGCTCGTGAGTGGGAAACCATACGGCAGAAAGCACCGCCGGCCCCGCCATGGTGACAGGCCCTCCCAGGCCGTTGAGGATGGATCCCAGATGCATCGTCCTGAAACAAAGCCACCAGCCGCCGAGGGTCACAAACAAGGTTTCACGCAGTGCTCCTCCATCTCTATTACACAACATTAGCACGACCTCACGCGACCTTTGTATGGACTACATCATCATAACTGTTTCACAAAACGTCGCAGTTTCCATGTGACAATAGGAAACATCAACGCCTTACTTGCGCACGCCTGGTGTAACTTTAGCTCATGTTTTTCCCATGTTCCCATGTTTTTCTTGGCAGCCATGCAGGCCAATGAAACAAATTAGTCAGTACCAAAAGCTGCTGCCTTTCCGTTTCTATTCAGTAAATGGTTGAACACTTCCGCATCCTTTAATCCAAAATCTTCATGTTTGTGTACACACAAAAAATTCGAGAGTGGTGTTATGTAGTTCTGTTCCAATAGTCAGCGTAATGTTACCCGCCTGACCTGTCGAAGATCATTAACTGTGTCCGTTATCGAAACTTGTAAGCTCTCCCACACCTTTATTTTCACTGCTGTCTCTGGCAGCTTGTCCGTGTAGCTAACCATATTTCCATCTTAACTCAGGAACACATTAACCTGTACCGTGCTCCTGTACTGAATGACCTATCGCCATCAGCACGTGCCACGTGGCATCCTCCAACAGCTTACCAGGTGACGGTAGGGGGCTCCACGCTGATGCATCTCACTGATGCTCCCAGCGCCACCAGAAACATGGAGGACACGCATGCCGCCCGCAAACCTGCAGGACAGAGGGATGCAATTCCATCAACAAGACCGACCCCTAGAACTGAGACATCCTCAGTTAATGAGTGTTTAATATGTACAAGCAGCGCCACCGACCTGCTGTCACTCAGTATTTAGTCACATACTGTCAGTATTTTCTCTGGCTAAGAACCAAAAGGAGCTAGCTATACCCACATTTTCTGCAAAATATTACAAAATTGCAAAAGGAGGTCAGCTTAACATAGTAAACAGATGTCACTTGAAACTTAAGAAACTGTTGATGGGAGATCTGCTTTAAAACTAAGTTTGCAAATTAAACATGAGAAGGGACGTCCGGGACTTGACTCCACCAAAAGTAAATAAAGCGCCAACGAATTTTTCCTTGAAGATGTGATTGAAAATCAGCCTACCCTCTCCTTTATAAATGCATGCACAGCGCATTTTATTTGTCCCAATTCCTACAGTCAAGACAATTATACAATCTAAGCCAATCACAGACCCAGGTATTGAAAACGTCTGTGGCAACAGAGGGCATTCTCCTACCTTGCCTGCATGCTATTATTCAGAATAGAAGATTCAATAAAAGCCGGTGGACACATATAAACACTGTTTCTCCAGTACTGACCTTTCACGTCCATCATCCAGGAGAAGACGAAGCAGGCAATGACATAGCAGATCTGCCCCCAGTTGTTGAGCAGTGCAATGGTCCCATCGTTCCAGCCGAAGGCGTGCTCACTGGTGGCGGCGATGGACCCAAAGGTGGACCACACGGCCGTCTGAGTGGCATTAAACAGGCAGAACATGACCAGCACGTACCAACGCCTGGTGTACACCGTCAGGCCAGCCTCCGAGACTTTCTCGGCTCCGTCATCTGAAGGCGGTCCCTCCAGTTTCTTAAACACCACCTTGCCGTTCTTGCAGGTGGCAGCGTGGAGGAGAGGTTTTGCCGCCGAGATGGTGGAGTACAGTTTCCTGCTGACCGATGAACTGCTGCCGTCACTGTCTGTGTCTTCATCCTCCGCCAACAGCAGCGGCTGCCGGACCTCATCCATCATCACCACTTCCCACCGCTACTTTCCTCCCGCACGCGCAGCCTGGCGCTGCGGCATGGACTACGTCACGCCAGCCGTTTCCGCTGCGCTGTTCGCCCTCAACACCTAAAATGAATGGAGGAATTATGTACCGCTAAAGGCTGCAGTTAGACATGCATTTTTGTTTGATATAAAGACATGTTCACTTCAGTGCTGAGATATCAAAATGTATTTACTCTCAAGCGTACATGCGTGGCTTCTTCGTGGTTTTAGAGGTAGTATGTGTCACTGTATCAGTGGAAGTAGAATATGTAGTAGTAATAATATGATTAGTACTATAGTACTATAAAGAATGATATACTCGCATGTTCGTTCCATGCACACCCACCCACCCACCCACGCATCCCCCCCCACACACACACACACAAACATGAGTACAGCACAATGTGTCAGAGGAGGATGCCCATCCCTCTTCCCCGTTAAATACCGCCAGGTAATAAAACATTAGTAATTGCAGCCTCTGGCATAACTCAGCCTCCAAAGCCAAAGGCGACTCGCGTCATTCATTGGTTGGTCAATCTGACAAAGAAGCGTTCCGCTCTCCGGGAGTAAGACTTGATAAAAAGATTATGAATCAGAAGCACCTTAGTTAATTTGGTTTGCATATTTATAGCCTCGTGATTATGAGATACCGCACGTACACGTCAATCTGTATATGTGACAGAGACAGGGGCGGCAAAGTGGTCTTGGGGAAGGGGAAAAGAGAGAGATCGGCCCTGAGCTTTTGGTAAGATAATAATGACAAGCAGGGCACTGTATTCTGTACCAAGCTGTGTAGTCTTCGTGATTCTCATACAAACGCTGGTATCTGTTAATTAAGCAGTAAGCAGCATAATCCCTAGGATACGATTACATAAATCGCGCTGATCACGGCAGCACTAGGCGTATATTGCATACCGTGATGAAACGAAACACATCCCTGAAACATCTTCAGAAATGGTGCTCACTTAAAATAACTGAGCAGTCTCTCTGTACATCAACAGATTTTGAGTTACAACAAATTTTTTAAAATGCTAAAATTGTAACCCTAACCATCAGAAGACAACATTACTTTGTGGTTATACACTCACGCGGACGGTCTGACCAGATAAGAGAAATGTGAATTACCAAGACCACTGGCAAAGATAAAATGAAGAAAAATAACCGGAAAAAACTCACAAACAAAAGTATTTTATCAAATAAGCCTGTAGACTCAAGGAGGTGGTAAGACGTGTTTCAGGAATGAAACTTTAAGACCATCCTTAGTTCAAGATTAAACATCTAAACGCCAAGCCCTATTCGCTTAGGGAGATGAAGATAATGCATTCTGTTTGCCCTGCAAGTGCCCCCGACGGGCAGATCGCATTTTACAGTCTAGTCACATCTGTATGAAACAAGGATGAACAGCAACGAAATAAGCACACACATTACCTGTAAAACGTGTCCGACATTAAACAGCTCCACTAGCATGAGTGGAAAACATGCACAAGACACAAGGTACGATTACCCTTCAAGACCAGAGAAGGCATGCGCACTGTGTTACGAACACGACAGGTGTGACACCAGGGAGGGGAGGGAAGGGAGGCTGAGGGAAGGATGAGGACCTTTATCTTCCAAGTCAGTCTAGACGCAGCAAGATGTTGACCGAGTAAACAAGAACATAACCAGCAGACATACAATCAATGTTAGAAACACAAACATAACACCCCCGACACAATCACTAATTAACATCACTGATATCGCTATCGATATGTTATTGCTATCAATAGATACACAATCTTTATCCCACAACTAACAACTGTAATACAAAGACAGTTTTCAAACCGTGTAGGAGGAAACGTGGGCAAAAGCACGCAAATGTTAAAATGCTGTAGAAGAGAAAACAACAATTCCGATGAGCAGACTTCTAGACGGGTGAGAGCGTCTCAGGTTACTTCTTTCTTCTTTTTTTTTTTCCTTTTTTTTTACGAGTGACCGTGACCCAGCCAAACTGAACACACGCTGAAGTAGCAGACGTCTGGGCCTTGCGACGTGGCGAACTGTACACAGAGTGAGACACGCCAGACCTGGCATGCAAGAGGAAAGCTGGCATGTACCTTTTTCCTTCTTTCATGCAGTTGTTGTAGCCAACGAGTTTTAATAATCGTTCAAAAAAATATTCGGTCTGTAGCATGCTAAGACAAACGGACAGAAGTACTCCTAACGTACGCTATTTGATGGCTGCTGAGTGTGATGTTTACAAACAATTTCGCCTAATTGTCTGTGATACCTCACTCTAACCCAAGTGTATGAGTTCACTGCACATATGTAACCTATATGTTTACACTTATATTAACCTATCTTAGCGAACAACCAAAGTTTACGAAACAGAAAATGTGGCGGTAGGGGAATACTTACGATGCTGAGGCTAGTCCCACGGTGCGCCGTTTCCGGGTCGTCTGCCACCACTCCAAGAACTTTCCTAATATTTTGAAGTTTAAACTTCAGCAGTAATGTCAACAAGTTAATAACTGCCCTTGCAGTGTGCAGCACTTAGCCTTGTCGATCTCGGTGATACCGGAAGCATTTGGCTCGGCGACACCACACGCTGACTTGCCATGGGCGCTAGCGTGACATGTCAGGGGGTTGGTCCAATTTTATCAGCCAATCAGAAGGTCGTTTGTAAATTCAATGCGGTCTGCAAACGAAATATCTGTATACTTGTACACGTATATATTATAAATATATATATATACTAATACAAGTTCGTGCTTATACAATATCCGACAACAAAGTATTTCTGTAAAAAACGAGATAGTAAAGCTATTGATATGCTGTACACTTTAAAAAAAAAATAAAGTGCAGGTTATTTACATATATCTGATCAATAGGATTGTGTTTTGTTTTCATTATCTTACGGGAAGGAAAGAAAAAAAAGCTTTATATTTTTCTCTCTGCTTCGTTAATGGTATTGTCAGTAAACCCTGTATATGTATCCAAAAACAGGAGTACATCCGCCCCATCCTTCCACCCATATATGTCTTTCTCTACACTCGACGGATCATAATTAACGTGTACATATATATATACACACATTAAGATATGAAAGGTATATACTTACTATTTCAAAAATAAATCGAATTGTACTCGACACCTGTTGCAGATGTCAGAAAGGGAGATAAACCTACATATTTTTTCGAGAGAAAGAAATACTATAGGTGCATTCCTTGAGAGCTCTTCTTGCCCCCGCACGCACTCTTGACTGTTTGCGGTTTGTGTGTGTGCTGAGCACCAGCTGTGCGCATTCGCAGTGAGGGTTTTCCTCATGCAGTTGCTATTCCACTGAACCCGTGACCTCAACGCCAGCCGGTTAGAGCTGGACGAGACTGACGCGTGTCGCCGCGCGCTACACAGCTGGCAAAGCGATGACGACATCAACGTGTTGCTGTCAGGTTGTGGGCGGAGTGGTGGTTACGTCCCTGTATAACCCTCCAGAGGCTAAAGAGTTGCTCAAGTTTTATCCCACTTCATGAACTCTTCGCTTCAGTGTGTATGTGGTCGGCCGGGGGCGGAAGGGGACGGCGGTCGTGTCCATACTGCGATCGGAAGCAGCCGGGGGCGCTCAGGCTGTTTTCAGTTCGATACCTGTGTGGCGCAGCGTGCTTGCATGGTTCAGCCACCTGTTGAAGGGTTATACGTAAGGCAAGGTATAAAACAGCGAGGGAGAGAACTCACAGGTCGAAGGGTACTGCCTCTACACAGACACACATAAAGCTGACCTCGAGATGCATTCTGTCTCTAACACCTCGCACTACGATGACCTGAAACCAGCAGGAAACCAACTCCTTTTTAAATTTTCACATGGACGAAGTGTTGTCGCGGACATTGATGTGAAATCTGCCTAATGCTCGCGCTGACAGCTAAATTTATGAATCGAAAAGCTAAAGTACCCATCTTGATATTGCTTGTATGCACATTGCGTTTTATTTATTAAAACGATGAAAATACAACAGATTAAAAATAAAACATTCAATTTTGATATGTTTATTGCGCAATTTAAACGACAGTGCATAAAAATGTATTCATAGCAGCATGGTAAAAAATATCCTTCATAGACACATCGAAATACATGCGAGCACGCACACTCACACATGCATAGCACATGATGCTAACAAAGTTCAAGGAAACGCAGTCAACACTCAGTTCAAAGTGCCACAGCAGATACAGAACCCAGACGATTCTGTATTCTGGCCTGGCTGCATCTATACCAGCACTTTATTGGTACCCAGAGGGCATGCCACAAGGGCCTAGGTTATGCGTACACACAAACACACGTGTGTGTGTAAGCGAGCGTTCGATCGTGTACCGGCGTATATGAAAACGCAATCATTCTAATAAACAAGTAACCTACAATAAATATCATTCGTCCACGATCTATACCTAATGTCAGCCTATTATATACTTTTAAATAGTGTGAACTCTCGCACTGTTCGAGAGCTATCGTGACAATTAATTGTGCAAGATACAGGTGCACAGTTTCTCACGAACATTGCAATCACACCAGCTTGATCACGCAGCCTGGACTGACGGTGGAGGGTCCGGAACGGTGATTTCGACGTTGATGCTCGCCATGGTGGGGTTGACCTCGTCCACGTCTAAGCGGTTGTAGCTCTCCTTCATCGCCAGAATCATGGGTATGCAGATTCCGATGGTCCCGACCATTGTCCAGTTGGTCCACATGGTACCTGATCGAACGTGCAGTCAGTCGTCAGCAATGATTTAAGAATTTTGGGAACAATCGAGTAAAACTGCTTGTATGCTGCTACAATGCAATCCTTTTCCTCCAAATTAACTTTTTTTCAGCAAAACATAATATTCTCCTGCCGTTTCCTGCTGGCGACAGTTCTATTTATAACTGCACGATAAATTAACTACAATAAAAAGACCCAAAGATCAAAGTTATTCCTCCTCCAGGTTTGAGGTAAGTATACGTACCAACGTTAGGGTCCATGAGGACGAAGAGGAAGATGAGGCCGACAAAGTTGTTGGCGATTGTCATGATACCGTTGGATGTGGCCTCGCCTGTCGGGTAGGCAAGCTCACACGACAGCTCGTACAACAGCGGCACTGCTGTGTTCAGCGTGATGGAGCCCACGATGATGGACACGTAGAAGACCGCTACAGGACAGCAAACCCGAGGACATTGAGCAAAAGCAGTGCAAAATAACCTGTGTCTATCTGTTCATCTGTGTCTCACTATATGTATATCACATGTAATATACGCGTTTGAAATGTTCTCCTTATAGTAACATTATAGAAGGTTTAGGAGATAAGGAGCCGACATGTTGCAGTACCTGTATAGGAAGGCACGACATTGATGCAGGCCAGAGTGAAGACGGCAAAGGCTCCGGTACTGAGGGCGTAGAACACAAACACCAGCCACTTGAGGATACGCGAAATGTGGTCAGCGAACCTAAACAGACAATCCACTGACAGATGTACATTACAGACCGGAGACAAGTGCGTTATCTTAGGCTTCTGGCTGCAATAAAACATAAAATCCAACTTGGCTTACATTACATCATAAAGCACTAAAATAATAGGTCTAGTGGGATACAATTTTCGTTATAATGACTGGCGCAATCTCGGTGCAAGATATTTCCCCAAATTTGGGTTATCTCCCACTTTTCGCTTCAAGTGTATGCACATCACCAGAAAGATGTCAACAACAAACACATTTACGTTGCAAAGCTTCAGCCAATGGAAAGACTCGAATATATTTTTAAAAGCCATATCATGAGATCATGATTTTGACCTTTTTCTGTGCATGGTGATGCTTGTAGGCGTATATCTCATGACAGGCAGAAGGCTTTTCATCCAAATTTGGAGAAACAGTATCTTACACTGAGCTTTAGCCAATCAACACAAAGACATTTTGCAAGCCGCTATTCTTTTAAAACACTACACTTATCCCTGACGCTTCAGGGTGAAACAAAGGGGACTGTTACTTTGGGCGTCGATTTCAAGCAGTAAAGATCTTTTCTGGTGATGTGTTCACTATCTCGTGGTGTGTTTGTTTGTGTGTGTGCGTGCGTGCTTACCCACTCCCATCATGCACAATTTTTAAGAAAGTACGACGTGAGAAAGGACAAGAAAAGAGCAGAAGACAAGTGGTCGGGCACCCACCAGGCGACGACAATAGTGACGACAGAGCTGGCACATATGGAGTAGAAGCCCATCCATCCAGCTTCCATCTAAAACACATATCAGTCATAATCAATTAATAATAATCGCTGTATTGCCAATGCTGTTGAGAACGAAGACGTTCAAAACATGCTAGACACTCGATAGCCCATCTTTCGTCTTGAGGGACAGAGAAACGGTCAAAGAGCTACACAAATAGAGGAAAGGAAAAGAATGACAAGTGAAAAAAAAAACATCAGCATTCATAGAAAACAGACAGAAGCAGAGGATGTCAAAAATTAATAAAATCAAGCAAGAATGAAAAGCACTGAATGCCTATATCGAAATTCGCCCACACAGATCCCCTGGAACACAAATGCAATCACACACAACCAGGGCCGCCCAAAGCCAGCTCGGGCCCCGGGGCAGACCTCTACGGCGGGCCCCTTGTAATTGTAAATTATTTCACCAGTATATAACAATATGCTTGCAAATCGATTGTCAATATCTACTTTTCATTCAATAAGGTAATATAGACTGCAAACATTTTGACAAGTACACATCTATATCACTTCCTGAACATAGAGTTTGTTTACACGTGAGTCGAGTAAAAGAGGAAAAATGACATCAAAGGATCAAACCTGTACGTAGTAATCCCGCTCCATAGAATAAATCCCCAGAGTGAGGGAGGCCTGTTAAATCAACCTTTCTTTAAAAGGAAAAAAATTAACTGACCAAGGCCAAGCCCGGGTACATCATCCCCACACCTGCCCCTCTCCTATCGCCTACACACAAGCACACACGGACGCGCATACAAACGTATAATACTTATATATTTACACACACGCCTGCGCGCGCACACACATGTACGCTCACATACAATTTGCACGCACCTCGCCGATGCCGTGTGGAGAAAGCACCATGTCCAGCACACTGGCCCAGCAGTTGTTGACACCTGTCGACACGCCGTAAATGACCACCACCAGCCAGAACTGCGGACGCCTGGATCGCACAAATCACAGCCTCCATAACTAAAACCGCAACTATAGCAACACACACGTCTGTGGGGGGAGGCAGAGAGCCCGGAGGAGGTTCTTTGAGACATGCAGTTTACAGACACAAGATGTACTGATAGAATGAATGATTTCTTATGTCTTACATGTCATTGCAGTTGTTGCATGCTTGCGAAGCTGAAGACAACAAAAAGATTCCAAAAAATATGTAATCTTCTCCTCGTGATAATGTTTACACATGATCGAAAACATCCAGACATGTCTACAACCAACCCATATGTACAGCCTCATAAAGGAAGAAAAAGGAACTCCGTTCAGTACTTTGCTAAGCGCTTCAGCCCCACGAGGAAATCTTCTCGTTGCAGAGCAGCAGACGTACATGGAGGCAGTGGCGGTTTGCTTGGGAAGTAGATCAGCATCAGAAGAAATAAGCCAATGGCCCACGCGGCCTCTGGAAAGGACACAAATGAAGCGGTGTTCATGTACTGCTAAGACTCAAGATGATACGTGAAGGCTATCACCAGGGTTGTCCATGAGACATATTTTTCCATCCCATCCCATGGCAATTTATACCTGTCCCATCCCATCCCACGGGATTTCCATTATCATTAAATTTATGAAAGTTTAGGTATAGTGTCTACTAAATAGGACTACATGTACAAAGAGACATGCAAAACGACAAAATTTATTAACTTTAACACTCAAAAGTATAATCTAAGTATGACAATTCAGTATCATTCTGACACTCTCATTCTATTTCTATGTCACTCTGCTCATTCAGAACACTATCAATTTCCTGCTCACCGACGGTTTCTAATAAATCAGTTAATCCAGGTAATACCCGAACCATTTCCACAATTTTCATCTTACAAGCAAATCTGATATACACAGAGTTTATAACGACAGCTGGTGACATCCGTTTTCGTAACTTACTCAACAACAATCCGGCCGCACTAAATAAGCGCTCTATTGCGGCCGATGACACTGGTACGGCCAAAGTACATGGAGGGAGATAGAGAGAGAAGAGAGAGAACCAAGCAAGAGCACTGACATATTATTCACGACAGTAACAGAATGCAGAAAGATCATTTGATAACAAAAGCATCTGTAAGCATCAGTTTGTCTTTACATACCTATATACATAAGTAGATGAATTGCCTTCTTCTCATTCGCTATTCTGACTTCAGGAGCTGAAACAAGATTTAGATGATGATGTTTTCACATATCATTTCAAACGAAGTCACTCATTATCCTTTTCCTTTTCCTATTTACAATACTTCCTGACTGCCTTCCTCACGGCCTGCCTATCTGACTTTATCTCACTACCTATTTGTCTCACTGTCTGTCTTTCTGACAGTGTGCCTCACTGTCTGCCTGTCTGATTGTCTGTCTGCTGCAACAAAACAGAAGATCATAAATTGTTTAATAACAAAAATAATGGTGAGGCCAGTGTATAAACAGCTTCTTCTGTCATCTATGACAGACAACAAGAAATGAGATCTAGAACAAAATGGAGAAGTCATCTGTGGATGAACAAAGTCACAGTCAGAAAGGCAGTCAGGGACAGTTACATATTTAGGCTTGCTTTAAAGCACCAGCTTTGTTGCAGTGAAGAGGAGAGACAAAGAAACACTCTTACGTAGGATGGTTGTATTAGCAGCAGAATATTGAAGAGCATGTAGACTACTTGTATGTTGGCCATCCTCCCTAAGCAATATGCTGACTGTGCTGTTAACAAAAAGGAACCAGCAATGTGCATGAGGTAAAACTTTTCCAATGATGATGTAAAGCACAAAGATCTCAATATGTCAACAAAAGAGCATGCTAATGTCACGAAGTGATAGGCAAATTCATGCAAAACCAGCTTAATTCACATTACTTCCAAACACCTAAAGAAAAAAAATCTTCTTAATTGGATTTTCATGGTTGGACTTTGTTGTCACAAGAATACAAATGATCTCATCTATGTCGATTCAAGATTCTTTATTCATCTGTCCCGCATTAAGGGGTATTATAATATTCAAGAAAATATATGATATACACAAATGCACATATTCAGACTCATTCCTATACAATATCTCTCACTCGCACCTACACACAGATATTTTCCTGATCGGTTTATAAAAGCTAATATATTAAAAGCTAATTTTCTGTATCTCTCACTCTTTCCTTCTTCTAGCCCTTTAATTCACATCTGCATATGTAATCCAATAAATCAAAGTATAAACACATGGATAACAATAGATAAATTTTCATTGAGTGATTATCTGTCCTTCTTAAACTTACCTAAGTCTATACTCGCTCATATCCTCACATACATATGTAAAATCTCTCTATCATTCTCTCGATCTCTCTATTTCTTATAAAAATATACATAAATTATTTTTTTTTTAGTTCACCGTCCTCAGTAATAACTTTACAAATAGAGTTAATCTAAGGGACTTTTTTAATTGAAGTTAATAAAGGAACTTAAAAGCATTAGGATTTTTATGTTGGTTAAAAAAATATTTTTACAATTAAATAGATAATGAAATTTATCTCCTACATCTTCTACAAAGCCTTCTATTTCTAGGGATCTCAAATGGCCTACATTTCTTAAACAGAAAGTAGTTATTCAATGGCCTAAATTTTATTAAAGGGAGATGATCATGGGGAGCAAGTATTTTTAGATAAGATTCAGCTATAAAATTCACAACTTCAGAAAATGATAACCTGGATATAGGAGACGATGTGGTCGATGTGGTCGATGTGGTCGATGTGTTGTCAGGGACATCAGGAACGATCAATGGACCTGAAGTAAATAGAAAATCTTTCTTCTACGAGAAATGAAAACCATAGCAGTCATAACGATAAACAAGAACGGGTTATAAGGTTAGCTAACAGCAGAGAACGCCCAGCAAAGTTTAGTACGGCTGAGAGTTTCGTGGATTTTGATTTCAAGTTTACCCAGTAACCACCAATATATCCAGAAAACATACACAAACTTTTTTTTCAGCTTCACACATGCAGCCCCCTTCCCTTCAATACACATATACAAGAGCCTACCTATCAAGAAGGATGCCCCAGTTCCAAAGCTGGCCATAATGGTACCAACAGCAGTGGCTGTTGTTCGTTCCCGTGATGGAAACCATACAGAGGAAATCACTGGGGCACCTGCCATAGCTACTGGCCCTCCTAGTCCATTCAGCATTTGCCCTATATTCATCATCCTGAAACATTTCACAGCCAGCACCATTTTGAATAACTATAAATTTTCCACCTAGCATGCCTGTTTAAAGGAAAAGAGCAAATGTTTCTGTCAAGATGAGAAAGTCATAAAAAATGTGATGGGGACAACCCCATTGCCAAAGTGTAGTCGCTACTAATTAGTCACTGGTGCTACACTGCAGTTATATATACATATCATATCTGCTGGAGTAATACTATTAACCTAAAATTATCTCCAAAAAACAAAACATGATAGGAAAAGAAAAGCTAGCAACTTGTTGTCATCATCGTGACCATCATTAATACCATCTTTACCATGTGACTAGAGGGGGTTCCATGGTGATGCACCTCACAGATGCCCCAAGAGCAATCAAAAACATGGTTAGCACGCAGGATGGCCGCAGACCTGTGTCAAAAACATGCAACATTTACCTCATAGGGTCAGTGCAGCCACACACTCTTCCGTCACCAACCAAGGTGTGTATAAATATGCAAAATTTCATTATTCAGGCTCAAAACACAAGTAATGCTCTAAGGTTCAAAGAAGGATTCTCTCTAAGCATCTGTGGTGCAAAAATATTATGTTCTCTGGACTGCATGAGAGAGATCTATATTGGAATTATAGAATGCATAAAGATTCTCTCTGTTATAAAATAATAGTATCCTTATTATGTTTAGCTGATGTTGTGTAATACTCTTATTTATTTTTTTTACAATCATTCAAGCTCTGTATAAAGATGCTACATAAGTGACCTGCATACTTTTTGTATATCATGTCAACTTCTCCATCCCTCAAGGGGTGATCAAATAAAATCAGTGCCAATGTAATTTTCACCTCCATGGGCTTGCAGCACATACACTACTCATCCACTTAAACGGTTGTTATCCTGTTGTTGTCTTACTCATCATTGAAGTTGTCATAAACATCATGAAAAAAATTTACCTTACCTTTGACATTCATCATCCATGAGAAGAAGATTCCAGAGATGATATACGATATAGGGCCCCAGTCACTCAGCAGAGCAATGTCGGCATTGTGCCAGCCAAAGGCATCTTGGCTGGAGGAAGAAATGGGTCCAAATGTGTTCCAGATGGCACCCTGTGTAGCAGCCAGCAGGGAGAAGAGGATCAGGATGTACCAGCGTCTCTTGTAGACCTTCAAATCTTCCTGATGGTCATCCTTATCCTTAATGCTCTGAGGTTCACCAACTTCCGATTTTTGGGGCAATGTGACACCGTGGTCTGTTAGAGAGCCTTCATGTCCATCGTATTTTTCAGCTTGTATAGAAGAGTACTGTGTGCTAAGGAATGATGGTGATGCTCCATCACAGCGGGGCAGAAGTGGTTGCTTTGCTTCATCCATTGTGGTTACAGTCAGAGTTCAAGGGGAGTGAGAAGTCCAAGCTGGCAGAGCAATAGCTAGAGGATTCACCTCCCACGTTGCCAGCTTGGGTTTAGCTGCTCTCCATTCATTATGAGCGACATGTTCTGAAATGAAAAGGAGAATAAGATAAAAAGGATGGTAAGTCAACAAATAGCTTCATGCAACTACTTTTTTATCACTACATTTGTAGCAATCTAAAGCCATACTATCATTAAACACTAAGGGTATGCTCTTTACGAGTGTGAGGATGTGCTATAAAAATAATGCATTTATTATTATTATACTACTGCCTTTTAACCGGCTGACTTTTGATCAAAATGAACAACAATAAAGGAAACAGTCATCAAATATAATCCAGCAGTAAGGAAATATAAAATAAGACTGCGCTTCCCTTAATACCTATATTGGTTACCTACAATAAGTGCAGACCGATAATGTAAAAGTATGTTATCTTAAACTAGAAACAGGACACCAATTATTGGAACACATACCAATAAATCCACCCATCAAATAAGTACAGCTTTATCATTTGTGGGTTATCTCTATACTAAGGAAGTCATCTGATGCACATAAAACAAAGTTCAGTGTCAGTAAATAACCTTGCTTTGTCTCTGCCTAACATTAATAAATTATTACAGCTTGAACCCTGTAATTTTCTGAGACCAAAGTTGGCTGGTATGCAAAAAATGTTAAAAGAAAACAGCCCTATTCAAAATTCACACACTGGCTCTGGCTATCAACTGCTATCATCATAAACCTCAGGTCTCTGTACATTAACACAACAGTATCAGGAATATGCAGAAAATAACCTTGGTGTTAAGAAATCATGTGCTCTGGCTTCATTTTTATGAAACCAATAGGTGTTCTGTTTAAGTAAAAATTTATGCAAGAAAAGTAAAGCATCAGATCAACAAAAATTACACCCAAAAGGAACCAAAAGCACCCTAGTGCATCTTCTGGGTAACATATGTGCAAAAATTTCTATTTGAATTGAATACTTGCCGAACAAGGAAAAAGGAAGTGAAATGTAGAGAACAATTGTGTCTATCCTGTTTACATCACTTAAACTTTTGTATCTGACCAAAGCCTGTTATTTTAAATTTATCAACCACTCATTGAACTAATTTTTGTTTTCCAGTCTACTGTGCTTTCTGCCAATTTTCCAAGCAAATTGGGGTCATTTTATTGCTCACTATTAAATGAATAATCTCATTATCTACATTTTTTTTCCATCTTCATTGTTTTTCTTGTTCTTTGTTGGGTTTATCGGGAGAAGAGCGGATGTAGATGAATATAGTGGGCTGTCAAAATGTTTATTCAGATGTACGCAGCTGTGTTAATATGCGTGTTTAAAGACAGTGCTTATAAATCTATACATATATCAATTTATTGTGATGGTATGTGTAACTTCATGTGCATGCATATGTCAATCATAGTCACACAGTAATAATTGGACTTATTTTCAGCCTGGTTAGTATTTGAATGACTGACCGACTGTAGGCAAACAAAAAATCCTTATGGGGAAGTGTATAGCCTAGTGATTAACCTGAAGCCGAAAGGCCCACATACTAGAAGGTTCAAGACCCAGTGAAGCAGCATATTTTATACACAGGTGCTGGGAAAGGTATGGCTCCAAGAGAGAAGATAGGTGGGGTATGTAACATCTTACTCCCAACTCCCAACAACCACAAGGTCAGAGGTCTAATTATCCCATCTAAATGGAGTGGTGTGTTTGTGCATGCACCATAGAACTGAATAAAAAAGAACATTAACAATATGTTTCACAAACGCTTTCGTTTTTACTTTATCTGATCCTTTTGTTAAAATCCCAAACACCTTGTCTAAAAAAATGCATAACTAAAGTAAAATTTGGTTTGGATTTTAAAGAGTTAATCCCAGGAAGCAATAAGCGTCACTTTACATGAATGTAATTATATTATTTTTAGCCCACTTATAACAGGTATAACAGGATAGGCAACGAAACACAAAAGGCTGCAACGTTATATCGTACTTGAGAATGTTCCTCTAAGGATAATCATATTAAGCCAACAGCAACAAAATCTACCATTACCAACCTCACCTGCATCTTGCACCTTGCAGCTGTAAAGCTCCACTCCACGAAGACGCACAACCATATCAGTCCGCGCATACATCCGCCCATTCATGACCCCCACACACTCACACGCCCATCCACACTCACATTCAGAGGAAAAGGGTAAAGAATCAGTAAAATTAGTTGCCTTTTCAGCCTTTCCTGTCAATTCGTGGCACACTCAACTCAAAACTGACGAGCAGCGCCATGGAGTGATTTCCCCTGACACCTCTAGCAGACGACGTTGGGCTGTGACACCACGGACGTGTGGTTTAACGGGTTTAACCCCCGTGTGGTTTAACCGGACGTGTGGTTTAACCCCCGGCCAGTCTTTGGTGGTACCACAAACTAACTATACATTGTGGTACAGCTGACAAAGAGGTCGATGATGTGATGGGGGCGTTGCGGCGACCTTCGGTCAAGTGGCCCGCAGCTAACAAAAGTCGCTGTTTGACTGGTTGTAATGAAGCTAATTGCCTGCTAGGCTCCACAGTATACCTACAGGTTGGAAGTACTTGATTACCTGCTACTGATAGCGCCGTGCAGATAGGTGAGGGGTAGGAGATAAACGTGAATAAACGTGAACCGAAAGATTGTATGAGGCCATGTTCTAGCTTTGGTGACAGTCTGCACACTCTGACGGAAATGATTTTGGTAATGAAGAGCTGTTTATAAATAGTCGTTGGATGTAGCGCACAAAACGCAAATCGTGCGACGCCCACAAATTCTTATTAGAGCAAAGTTTGGGGGTCTTTCGATATCTTGGTTGACTGCTACCCACCTTCAAGCTATACAATAATCCCCACCCTATCGCATTAAAATACTATAGCGTTATTGTCTACCGCCTTCCAACAACACCCCCTTCTCAAAGATCGGAATAAAAGAACCCTCTCTTTATTTCGTTTTTTTCATTCTATTGGTGTGTCTGTGTGTGTGTGGGGGGGGGAGGAGGTAGGGTTCAGTCATGTTGCCCGATACGACAGTCTTCTAGGGGTGTGTGGAAAGAAGACGTCGGTGAGGCAAGAAAAAAAAAAAACATGGCTGACTTCATTCATCTATCGTAGAAGTGGCGAGCATTGTTACCTGTCGCTGGGGAGTTCTAGTGAAGCGCAGCAGAGATGAATTCAGTAGAAAAGGTCCCCTAATGAGCAGTTTGTCCACTCCTTCAGGTTAGTCACCCGGCTTGTCTTTTGTTTGCCATGTGTCGACCCCCTTCAATGTGACCTTGGAGGGCCGTTTTCAGCAAGGTGTCATGTCGGACATGACCGACCAGTACTTGCTGCTTGACGGTAGCGACCCACCAGACAGGTGACTAGGTGGCCTTATTGATTGACCGCTACCCTTCCCACCTCTAGGTTATACAATAATCCCCACCCACATCACATTAGAATATTGGTCTTTATCTGTAACTTCGTCTTCGGTTCCAGAAAAAGGATTTAAGGAGCTGGAAGGAGCAATTACTAAAGTTTATATTTTAAATTGTTATACAATGGCTGCATATTTTCTGTAATTTTTAAGATATAAATTATTCAACATAGAATATCATAAACTGACAGCACAATATCTATAACTAAGACTAATGGTCTATATATAAGTCTTTGGTAACACGCAGTTCGGAGGATGGGTTCATCTTTTCCCTCCATCTATTTTTAGTTCTAAACTAGCTGTCGCTTGACAAGCGTCCCACGTGCAGGGGGTGTGGTGGGCATTTGAACAAATTGATACCCTCCCCACTAACATACTCGCAAATTCTTCTAAGTCTTTTTCTTATTCCACCAGCTATTCAGTTACAAAGGGGTTAACAAACACTGAAAAACGGACTGGTCCGTGACAATCATGAAGAACAAAACTTTTACTGAATAGCGAATTGCTGTATTCATGCATTATTGTTTTCAGAGATTGTATTCGAGGCAATCATTTGTACACACTTTACTTTACACTCATACAGTTCAAGGCACTGACAGTACTTCGGAAAACAAGGAAAATGCATGGAATGAGAAATGGAAAGAAAAAACGATTTACATGAAAAAGAGGAGATGGAAATCAGGAGATCTCATCTTTAATAATCCCAGTCTTTATCCCAGTAGTTAAATGAAGAGAGATGAGAACAGCAGTTGTCTTCCTTGATGGTCCCAGCTGTCTTTACAGCAGCAGTTTAAAGTTCGTTTCCATAATAAATCACATCGGTCAATCGTATTATTATTGTCTGTGATCTCTTTCCAACAAGAAGACAGCGGGTTTTAGATCCTTCTCCAATGTAGCCCCGCTTTTATGGAACTCGCTTCTCCTCTCGACCAAGGAGTCTGATAGTATTGCATCTTTCAAGAAAAATCTTAAGACTCACTTGTTTAAATTTATTTGAAGTTTTCATTTGACCTGCAGTTTGGTGGCTGCTGGGATCACCGCGCATTGAGCGCATCTTTGTGATGCGGATACTAGCGTGCTACAAAACTACATCATCATCATCATCATCATCATCATCATCATCATCATCATCATCATCATCATCATCATCATCATCATCATCATATCTGATGACACATGTTTTGTGTGAATTATTGCAATCTTTATTGCAAATTAATATGAATGTGTGTTTCGAACAGAGCGTACTGCTGACTTAATGGCATGACTATATTCAGCTTTAGGAAGACAGTCTGTATGATTTGTTAGTTAGAAATAAATAATAGACTTTACACAGCAGTACTTTACATGAATTGTAAACAATCATTTAAGCAGTGTCTTATCATTCAAAAAACAAACGCAGACCATCTCTGCACGCCTGTCAGTGCTTGCACCTTAGGCACCTGCCTATAGTTGGCCTCGTGGTAGAAGGTTTGAATACACCATCACTCTGTACAACCATGATTGCACTGCTCCATCTGCTCGGCAGTAAATTTTTTGTCGATTTCAAGGCGGTTGTATTTCTCCTTCAAAAACAGCAAGAGCAGCAGACTCAATCCAGAAGATCCAACTATAGTCCAGTTGGTCCACATCGTGCCTGTAAAAAGAAAAAAAGAAAAAGTCGGGGTGCTTTATCAGTTGAACTGGCAAGGTGGGATACAATGAGTTCACGGCTATCAACAAAAGGTTTGTTAGAAGACTATACAGTGCTTGTAACACCAATGTACGAATAGCCCAAGATATTATCTGCTTGAGTGGCCTGGTATCAAAAATATACATCCACATGTGATCATCTATGCAGCAAAAAGAAAGTCTAGGGTTTCATGAGGACATTAAGCATAAGCCCTTAATGGCCCTCAAAATTCTCACCAAAAATTGTCTGAGAAGGAAGTTCAGATAAAATATAATATATTCACATGTGAATTGTGCCTGAGAAAGAAATTCGTATAAAATTTATGTGGAACATCTCTAAGGAAGTACTGATGATTAGTTGCTTTATTTTTTGGGAAAATGCTTCCACCTTTAGATAATCTTTATGAAGTATAGTTGATGGTTACGGAAATTAACAGCTCAGTCTTCAGGGAGTCATGGAAGTGTTCGTTAGAGCGATATTATATTGAACCCTTCCAGCTTATCTCCCTCTTCCTCCCCACTCCGCCCCCTATCCGTCCAAGTCTTCTGACTTACCGACGCTAGGTATCATCATAACGAAAAGGAAGATGACGATGACGAGGTTTTCAGCCACACTGAGTATCCCGCTTGTGGTGCCCTCCCCTGTCGGGTACGCCAGCTCACAGGAGAGTTCAAAGATCAGCGGCGATGCTGCGTTGAGGACGGTGACGCCCACGATGGTAAACGTGTACAGAAGTGCTATGGGCATCATATCAGCCATGTAAGTTATATGAGATCGACAATAAAACACAAGGAAAGCGAATGTACTTAATAAAACAAACACAACAAAAATAGGAAACAAAGAAAGGAAACTGATTTGATGAAGCAATGAAAAGAACGAAAAAATAGCAGACAGAAAGAGAAAAGACAGAAAAAGAAAAGAAAATGAAATAATGAAAAGGAAAAGAAAAAATTATAACAAGCGCCAGAAAAAAAATGCAATGATGATACAAATGAAATTTCATGTATAAACGACAAAGAAGTGGCGGAGAAAAGCATTTTTCTTACCTATTGATGACGGGATGACGTTGATGATAGTGAGTGTGATGACGAGAAAGGATATTGTGCCGATGAGATAAAAACCTATGATTATCCACTTGAGCATCTTAGAAAATGCATCTGCACACCTTGACAAGCATGGCCATGAAGTGAGGTTATTAAAGCCAATAAACTCAAAAGACTTAGTCAAAGAAATATAATCTCCAACGTTTAAATAAAAATAGAGAGTAAATTACAGAATAAAGTTCCAAACGCAATGCACAGATTGACAGAAGAAGTGCTGTCTCTTGCACAAAAACACACAAAACATGCATACTCAGTAATGCACTCGCACACACACACACACGCAGTCAGATTCATTAAAGCTTACCTTGCCACGATGAGGGAGACGATGAAGGCACTCAGCTGCCCATAGAAACCAATCCAGCCTACCTGCTTCTGTTTACATTTCATCATGAAAATCAGAATCAAGGAAAAAAAATCCTTCTGTGTTTTCCTTCTACATCTCTCTCTTCTGTGTGTGTTTTTTTTTGTTTTTTTATTTTGTTGTTGTTTTTTTCCTGCATGTCTGTATGTATGTGTGTCCTAACAGTCTAAGAGCCTTGAAACACATGCACTCTCGAATATACCGGTGTGTATATATATATATAAAACACTTAAATGTGTAAAAAAATAAAATAAAATACAAACTGAAGTTTAAATTTAATTTAAATTTAATTTATATACTGCAATAGAAGGGTTTGTTAGCGGAAAAGGGTGCTGACCTCCCCGATACCGTGAGGTTTCAGAACAACGTCCAGCACGCCATTCCACGCTCCGAGCACACCCATAGCAATACAGTTCACAGAGCACACCAGCCAGAACTGACCCCGTCTGCAACATATAGGATCAACGGCTTTAAAAAATAATATAACCAAACTACATTGGTCGCTGTTTTTTTTTTAACCTTTGATGATGCTGATGCTGCTGATGATGATGCTTTATATAGCGATTTTCAAAAGATTTGCTCAGAGCGCTTTACATAAAATCATACACAGACTAAATCATAACAACCATGCACCCATCTTCACATATCACAGACACGCTCACTTCTACAACATACACTCACTCATACACGAAAAACAAAAGAGAGTAGTAGTGGGCGGATGGGGAGGGGCGAGAGAGCTCAGGCTTGATTACCTCGACAGGTGCTTGAGTCCCGCCAGAAACCTAGTGCGCTGGATGCTGGCGGATGCACTCGGCGGGTGGGGAGGTTTGTTGGGGAAGTAGATCAACATGATGAGAAACAGACCTATGGACCAACCAGCAACTGCACGCACACACCCAGTCAGACTTCAGGGAAGTCACATTGTGTCCTCAGCTGACAGGCAAGGGCAACACAAAGTACAGATGACAAACACGCAAAGAAATAAAACTAGAATCGCTTCACTGGGTGTTTCAGTTTCATCAAAGACCTGTCACCTAGCCTTGTTTTCGTTTTTACACATGTTTCATATATTCACAATACACTAGGCTGCTCTCAGGTTTTATTGAAGGCGTGGCCCGCAAAGATGGGTTTTGTAGTAGTAATGAAACGAAAGTAGTAGGCATTTCTGAACAAAACACAGTGGAAGATGGATGCAAGGCGTGTTAAAATGAGGATCTGGCATAAATTGTGTGGAGATCTTACCTATGTACATGTACAGTTGAATGGCTTTTTTCTCTTGCAAGATTCTCTGGCCCCCTGAAAACACACACACAAGCGCGACAATAACTTTGTCTCTTCATACTGTTAGACGTTCACTTCTACTGAGCTAAATGCGAAACACAATAGTGTCTAATTTTGTAATCGATGAATATATTTTACATATGAAGGCATTTATGGAAATGGACGATACGTCTGCAGGATCTCACCAGATGCCTCAGTGGTGGGAAAGCTCTCAGTCCATGGTATCCAAGAAGTGCTGTTGTCATGAAAAATCTTATTTTCTTTGAACTGAAAACCACTGACGTGAACGAACAGATTGGTTACCAGTCGCTTATTAATTGTATCAAGCAGAACATCAGTTACTTAATTTTTAAGACTTTGAAAATCAGTTAACATAAACGAAAAATGTTATATATGCACCTACATACTCGCGCGTATTCACACACAAGCACCAGCTCACAAATAGACTCACGCATATACTCACGCACGTGCATACTAAGAAACTGCATGAAAATAAATCTTCGATGGTATAGCTAGATTCAAGGAAATGAAAATTAACTTGGAATATTGAAGAAATATAAAATAAAAATATAAGATAATAAAATGCCATAACATGAGGATGATGACTAGCTAGGTCCAACTAAACTGTTTTTCAATTTATTGTTTTACCTGAACTGATTTATGGAAGAGTTTGTGGCGTTAAACGGAACATCTGGAATAAGCTCCGGTCCTTGACGAGGGAAAACAATGATGCACAATAAATTATTATAAATAAATATATAAATTATTAAGCTATAAGTGGGACTCGGTGGTGCTTTCATGGCGAATTTTCTTCACTAAAGAAGAATTGCTTTTTACACAATCAAATATTGTCTTTCAGGATAGGTACCGAAATCACAAAATAATATAACCTTGTGCTAGTTCTTATTCCTACATGGTGAATACCAAGCAAAATTTCCTCTTTTAGCATTCTCATCATCTTTTACAACTCATATCACGTTACGGGAAAACAAAAAGGCATTTCCGTTTCAATATCATTTTTAGGAAACTATCAAAAAACTTAGTAATACATTGTACTAACCGAGTATGAAGGAAACAGCAATGCCAATAGAAGCGAAGGAGCATCCAACAGCTGTGGCTGTTGTTCTCTCGTGAGGAGGAAACCAGGTAACTGACAAATATGGTGGAGCTGCCATGGCAACTGGACCAGCCAGTCCGGTAAGGAGCTGACCGATATTCATTAACCTTTAAAGGTAAGAAAATGGTTGTCGAACTAGTCCTTTGATTGTGGCTTTTAGGTTTTGTCATGCAACAATTATTTTATGGATTTTGGATACAGGTGAGAATTGGTTTCTTGCTCCTGTTCGAGGTGAGCTGCATGTGTGAGTAGGAAAATGTGTGAGTGGCGACAGTTATATGGCGTACAGCAACAACAATGACAATAATGATGATGGTAACTGTTATTGTTGATATTACCATGTCACGGCCGGTGGCTCCATAGTAATACATCTCAGTGTCGTTCCTATGGCAACGAAAAGCCCCATCAGAAGACACGAGATCCGTAATCCTACATAGGAAATGAGACAGTAGATGGATCTCGCAATCATCGACATTAAACATCCACTCTAACATTGAAGGCCAACCGTTACTTTTCTTATTCGGTCCACATTCAGTAGATGTCCTTGTGACATTTCTATGATTATAGTTCAAGGCTTCAGTGGATTGGAAAAGCGACAGGAGGGCTGATTTGACAACGTACCTGTGTTAACCTTTTCGCTTTTATGTGTCATATAAAGGAATTTTTTTGTCTATGAACAGTTTACTGTATGGAAGTCTTTTAATGTTTTATCGGTCACCGATTTTGACAACTGTTCAAAACCTTCCTTGCACTGTGGGAGTCAACGTGAACTGAGGAACTTGTCAATAGCGTCTACAGGACAATTGCGTTTTCAATGCACCTACCTATTCACTTGATAGCTCCCACCGAAACCCCTTTATGAAGTACATCTTGTTTCATTTTCATATAGGCCTTTTTGCCATTTGGTGTTTTTTGTTTTTGTTTGTTTTTAGAATGAAAAGAGAGTGGAAGCTATCGTCAACTTTTAAGCAAGTCTTGAGCATTTTATGGTAGGTAATATTTGAATGAGCAGGAGAAATTCTTCCTCGGTTAGGCTGCGTGTGCTACCTAAAATACTGCTCAACATGAGAACAAATTTCCAGATTTTGTTACAAAGATTATATATATATATATTTATCTCTAAGCATTCTATGATCAGATGGTGTGTACTGCCCTACAGTCCAGGGTTAGGGTTAGTCCTGATAGCCAGTAGTCACTGGATTACTTTTACACAGATTTGTGCTTTGGGTATCTTCTTTTCACTGTTAATTGAAATATTTATATGTAAAGCCAGAAAAATATGTGTTTTTAATAACTTTATTCTTTACAGCTCTGAGAGAGAGATAGGAGAGAGACAATTACCCATACCTTAAAACAAATTGAAGATTTTAGTAATGACTGTATATAATAATATCTTTCCTATTAATGGCGGTGCTCACCTTTTACGTCCAGCAACCAAGAGAACACAACTCCCACAATGAGGTAAACTATAGGAGGCCAGTTGTTTAGCAGAGCGATGGTGGCGTCAGTCCACCCGAACGCCTCCTCCGTGGAGGCAGCGATGGGTCCAAACGTGTAACAGACGCCACACTGGGTAGCCGACACCAGCGAATACATTATCAGAATGTACCATCGTCGTTTGTACACCCGCAGTTCCCCGGGTGGTGTCGATAGGTCAGACACTCTCAAGACATCCGAGTGTGAAGTCCTCGAACAAGACTGGCAGTGGTGATGGGAAATCTCAGAATTGACGGAGGCATAATCGGCTACTGGAGAAACATGATCAGAAACTTTTTGAGCACTTTTGCCCGGTCGGTTCCCGAGTAGGGGATCAGTGTCGGTTTTATACATAATAGCTCGGCATGTACTTCTGGTGACTTCTCCTCCTCCTCGCTAGCGACACTAACAGCTTAACTTTCCTGCTTCCTCTGTAACGACTCTCCCGAAACATGAAACTGAAATGACTACATGAATCTTTGGCCTTCATTAGCATATTTGAAGGAAGGTATCTTAATAGCTCAGTGTAGGATAAAAATCGTATCCAGATAAAAAATACGCCTGACTAGAAATATAAAATTCAGACTGGAAGTTGTTTGGCAGGTTTAAGTTGAATCCTCTAAGTGGAATGCATCGCGTGTACTTCCGCTCAAAGTTTTGCTGCTAAACAATTCGTAATTGGTCCTGTTAAGGTCACTTTCAAGGCTCGTGTGAGTGAGTCATGCACTCTGAAGGACTTGAGGCTCACTCAATGATGTAACAGTGTGTGTGCATACATATGTGAAAGCTGGGTGTCCAACATCCGAGCCCTGGTTTATTAGAGTCAACTAACATTTTAATCAGAGCGGTTTATTAGTTAACTGATATCATTCTGTGGTTAGCATCATTACTTCCACTTAGGTCTGTCTTTTGTTTCTCGGGTCTATTCACTGCGGGAATATCATGAATGGGAGCAACACGTTGTGTGCTGCATGCTTTCCCAACCACTGTAACCACTGATGTCGCCTTCGAGTCGAGTGGAGGATGGAATTTCGAGGGTGTACGTGTAAGCCGACTGGTTGGTTGCGGTGTTTTAATAGCCAATAGCTAGTCCAGCTGTGTAAACTGCTGCCTCATCTAAACGGAAATTACGTGTGACGGAAAGGACAATCCCATGACTCTTTCCAAGTTTGGAGTATTTTACCGTTGCGATACCGCGGACACTCATACTTGTGCGAGTGCAAGAGCACAAGGCAAGATCATCGCCACCATGCAGCCCTCCCTCTTTTCTCTCTCTCCCACCTCTCTCTCACTCAAGCTTCCCTCTCTCATACGTATATTCATGCATGTACAAACGACAAATGTACGGCAGTGTTTGCTCTCATAAATTTACCAGTTATTTTCTGTGGTCTAATCGCTTACGTAACTCAGTCCCATAGCCAACACAGCAAGCTCTGAGAATTCAGTCAAAAAATAACTCTGAAGTTGTCTTATTAAAAGATTAGAGTCTTTAATAGTTCAGAAGCAAAGCTGCCATTCAGAGTGTGGTTTCTTATAAATAAATTTCAGTGCAAAACTCTATAAGATAACTCAAAGCATGGGTTTAATATCAGCGCTTAAGTACCTCAGAGATTGCTTCAAAGAAGCAAGGACTAACTAACAATACTTTTTTCCTAGTTAGTGTTTCATTACTTCTTGTATTACGTGGGCAAATCGCACCTGCAGTACAAAGTAGAAGGAAAGAGCAGATCATCATTACTAAATCACAGAGTCTGGTTGAGAAACCGCCATGTTCAAAAAGCAGTGGTACATCAGCACTAACCTCGGAAATCTCAGTGCTCGCACTGATCAAAGAAACATTAATCCCTGGCGGAAACATCAGCAAGATACAAAAAGGAGAGCTGTCGATGAGAACCTGATTTCTTGCATGGAATGTGATCCTGTAGCCTGACCAGCGGATAGGAAATGACGTCATAAATGAGGATCTGGAATGATAATTTCTGTGTCGATGCTTTCTAAGGTGGGATTGAGGTCGTCAATATCCAGGCGGTTGTATGTTTCTTTCAGCAGAAACAGCAGGAACACACAGAACCCAGACGACCCCACCAGCGCCCAATTAGCCCACATAGAACCTGTAGAAGGATAAAAATACTTTGACAACATGGTCACTACAATCGGTTTTTTTTCTCCACTAGAATACACACTCATATTACTTTAAAGAGTGCTACGCAGACGACTATTATTTCACTTTACTCAATGAAATGATTCTCTCTCGCTTTTGTTACAGCGACAATGTCTTAAAATTGTTCAAATAGTTACTAAGCTACGAACAGACCGTCGCAGACAGGCACAGTGAGGGAGAGAAAGGCAGAAGAGAGTCGCCGCTCGCCAAGTCGTACCGATATTTGGTATCATGAAAATGAACAGGATCACCACGGAAACGAAGTTGTACACCATCGTGAGAACGCCATTGGCAGTTCCTTCCCCTGTCGGGTAGGACAGCTCACACGCCAACTCAAAGATCAGAGGCACTGCTGCATTCAAGGCAGTGGTTCCGATGATGTTGGAGGCGTAGACCATACCTGTAACACGATCAGGCGGGAAAGACAATCAGAGTTATCTGCAGAGCGGTCCCAATCTGATAACTCTCAAACCCACATTTTTCATTTTATTACAACCAATTTCCGGTTTGGTCTGATTATTTACTGTTTGCAAACATCTTATATCTAAAGCCAATGTTAAACGAAAGATCAGCGGAGAAAGAAATAAGTATATGATGGAGACATAGCTGGACAGACAGAAACAGTAAAACAGGCCTGTGAGGAAAGAGAAATTCTACGATACAGCGAGCAAGAGAGAGAGAGAGAGAAGCGGACCTGTGGAAAAAGGAAGAACGCCACAAGCGATGAGGGTGAAGACGAGGAGTGCCGCTGTGCCGATGGTGTAGAAGACTATGATGAGCCACTTGAGGATGCGTGTGAAGAAGTCAGCAAACCTTCACGTGTTGTTGGTGGTGCGGCAAAAAAACAGAAGAAACGGTTGCATTACAGGCATCAAGCTTCAAGCGAGGTACACGCACAAGAACTTAACACATGCCATTGAAATAGTTCAGTAAAAGTAAATGTTCAGCTGCTGGAGAAGCGAAGACAGGAGTCTTATCTAAAGGGGTCGACAGTAATGTTTTGTCTATGCCGCAGTCAGTAATTTGGTTAACTTCTGGGTCTTCGGTTCCATAAACATTGCGGGAAAAAAAATCTCTATATTTTCTCCGTTGTGACCAAACGTGGAATTTTTATAGCACTGATGGGATAGAATAGATCATTTGAAATAAGGTGACAAAGGTAGGAAAATGATATAGATTTAGAGATGAACAAACAAAAAGACAATATATACCTGGCGACCAGAAGGCTGGCAACAGCGCCACCACACTGTCCGTAGAAACCAATCCAACCCGCCTCTTTCTAACAACAGAGAAAACAAAGACAAATAAACAATCAGATTACTGCTTCGGTGTACATAACATCAGTATTTAAGCTAGGACTTTAATTCAATCTAGCATAAAAAAAAAAAAAAGCTGAAGCCTGTACGCTAACAACACGTGTTAAGCGCACACACTGACAGAACTAAAAGAGGGTATCTGAAGAGGTCTGGGCGGATTATGGAAAGCATAATTGATACAATATCCAGGGAGTGTGTCTATACATCTGAACTTACCTGATATATTTCAAGAGGTTGTAAGATGACCTCAAGCACGCCATTCCACGATCCGAGCACACCCAAGGAAATGCCGTATATAGCGCACACCAACCAAAACTGCCCACGTCTGCACAACACATATTTTTCCTTTATTTCTAGCAATCACTGACGCGCGCGCGCGCACACACACACACTGAGCAGAGGTGTAAGAGACAGAAAGCAGCGCAGAGTGTTGAAGAGATGGCTATGTAGCAAAGCTGTAATAACATGCCTTCCAAGATCCTTGAGTCCAGCCAAAAAGTTACTGCGCTGTATAGAGGCCGATGCACTAGGAGGGCGGGGTGGCTTACTGGGGAAGTAGATCAGCATCGCCAGGAAGAGGGCTATAGACCATCCGGCAACTGCACAAATGACCACAACTCACGTCGGTACACAATAGTCCAGCGACCCTTTTATGCTAGGGAAACTCACTCAACAAACTAGTACATTTGGGCCACGAGTTCTGAATTCATAAAGTGATAATCTGCAGGTTCGGTGACTGGAGAGGAAACCTTTCATTTCTGAGCTATGACAGTGAAGGCAAGGCTACCATTCTTGAGCAAGCGACAAAAACACAACAGTTGCAGTTTGCTCTTGACTGTCTACGTTAAATGGTATTCATATTATATAAAAACAAAAATTACAAACGTACCTATGTACATATATAGGCGCAGGCCGTGCTTTTCTCTGGAAATCCGATCAGCTCCTGTGTTTACAAACACACACACAAACAGCGCGACTGAGTGAAATGAAGTTGCGCGCTTTACTAATAAAATCTTATATTTCACTCTCTGATGATGATGATGATGATGATGATTATCCACTTAACAATTAGCAAGAGTTTTTAACTTTCGTTTTAGACTACACCATGAAAGTTTCACCAACATGTTAAGACAAATCACACCTTCTCTCTTATCAATGGTTTTTCAATTTCGTCTGTTGTTTAGAAATATTTAGCTCTTTCAAGTCTTCTTAATGTTCACTGTGCAATCCAAAGATACCGTTTGGTTCAGCAAAACGTGTATAAGCATAAACAGTAGACATTACGAACAATATATAAAAGTAAATCGTCTGAAAACCTTCAACCAGAAAGAATTTCCTCAAGCCTATCAGGAATGTGTGGTTATGTTAAATACCTTCATCACTCTCACTTCATCTTTCAGTTCTGAGTAGGGTCTTTTTCTGATAAAAAGGGAAATGATTAAAAGATTAGCTAATTTCAAAAGCAGATTTAATTGTTCTAACACATAATGCTTAAACACTTACTTGCTGCATCAGAATCCGCATCAAACTGTGCCGACACATTCCAGAAGTTGCTAATGAACTGGTTATCTTCCCAAGGCTGAAATAAACTGACAGACGATGTGACTGTTAAGGTAAAGCGCGATGAATGCTCTGTACCAGCTGGCACATTACGAACAATTAAATATTGCTCTTCATCCTATGCAGGCTTCTTGGGTTCTTCCATCTATCTGCAGTATTAGCCAGCATTTATTAGCCGATGTTCACGGCCATCCTACCCTAAAACTGAGTACATTAACAATGGTGATAGCGTCAGCATCTAGTGTCAATCTAACAAACCTAGTGACCAGCATTCGACTACAGCATGACAGTTCCAAGTCCTACTGTCCGCATGATGGAATAAGTAGGCAACATTCAGTCCAACCAACACGGCAGACTGTCACAATAGTTGGCAGTGTCGCAATTAAAATAGACAACAAAGGGTGTCATGCACACGTGTTATACCCCGATGACTGTAGTAGAACCGCAATGCACATAGGCGTATGATCTTAACCACCACTCCTACTGACATCAGTTGAATGTGTGGACAGGCGTTATGTACAAACATCTCGCAAACATCTGAGAGGACATGCTACACGTGTACATAAATGTGTTACCTTTGTATATGAGCAGATTCCTTGGTGGAGTTTGTGGCATCGGGAACGAGTGCTGGGCCTATAAAAGATAACATAATGACATAGTTTCATTCATGGTCATTAATTAAAAAGATAACAGAATCATTTAAAAAAGAAAGCAAGAAAGAAGGAAAGAGGCGGGGGAGGGAGAAGAGAGACAATACACTGACCCAGGACAAACATGACGGCCATGCCCAGACTGTTCAGCATGACTGCTATTGCTGTGGCCGTTGTCCGCTCGTGAGGCGCGAACCAGATGGCCGATAAAAATGGCGGCGCGGCCGAAGCAACAGGACCAGCCAGGCCATTGAGAATTTGTCCTATGTGCATCAACCTTGCGGACAGACAGAGGTCAATTGAATACAGCTTCTTACCCCACAGATATTTTCATACATGTTTCATGGTGCGTAGGATTTCACGCGCACGTGCATACATATATACATAACTTGTTCTTTTTAAATATAAATGCAGGCAAACAGGCGCGCGCACACACACAACACGAGAATATTGAAAATCTACAGGCTATAACCTTACCATGTCGCAGCTGGTGGGTCCATTGTTATGCATCTAAGACTTGTTCCAACGGCGATTAAAAGTGCCGTCAACAGACATGATATCCTTAGGCCTAAAACAGACGGAAAAACATATTTTGCACTTTCCTCTTTCACATGAAAATGGATTCTACAATAACTGTCTTTGCCAAGCCCTCAAACACGGACCTTCATTCATATGCTTCAACCTAACCCAACCCTAACCGAATTCTAGTCTCTTTCTGGTTTGTTAAACATGCCACGTGTCAAGCCGCCTTAAAGTTGTAATCGATAGTTTAGCGTAGTCGTGGTCACTCCAGGGTTTCTACAAATCTTGATATTACTGATCGCACTGCTATAAGATATAAACTAGAACTAATCTTAACCACATTCAAAATCACATCTTCTCAATTTATCAATCTGTGCCTATTTTCAGGCGCAATAACAATTTACCTGTAAGAATACTCACCTTTGACATCCATCATCCAGGAAAAGACAATGCCAACAACTAGGTAAGCAATAGGACCCCAATTTCCTAGCAAGGCAATGGTAGCATCGTTCCAGCCAAATGCATCTTCTGTAGTTCTCTTGATGGGGCTAAACGTATTCCACACTCCACTTTGAGTTGCAGCAAGCAGTGAATATAACATAAGAATATACCATCTTCGTTTGTAGAGTTTAAATTCCTCTGGTACCTCTGCAGGCGGACTGGTGGAAATGCCTGGTATTTTGTGTGGCGGTTCATCACTCGCAGCAGGGGAAGTCAACGGAACATCGGGAAGGGCAGGGTAAAGTAATCGATGGTTACATTCAACTGAACCATAATCGCTTTTCCGATGGAAAACTGGATTGTCCTCATCACCGTCTTCGTTGTTAATAACCATATGGTGTTGCAGAAGTGGTTCGGTATCCGGTGAATCCATAGCTATGACACAGAACTAACCCTGTAGCATATTTTGTTTCCTTTAAAGTTGTTGTTCAGAATACTGGTTTTCAGTTGCTAATATGCATATTAATTGTCGCCATGATGGACACCCTCCATCAGAAGGAGTTCTGCAATAGGTTCTTCCTCCGAATTCAGTTAGGCCCAATTAAAGGTTCTTCAAAATGACGCCTCTGGAAAGAAACAAATATTTAAGTTTTGTGTCGCTCTAAACGCGTGCAAGAGAGGGGAAATAGGCGAAGTAGTCGGGTAGCAATTAAGGAAAACTGACCTCTTGTAAAAGTCAGCACCATATGTCCTTCTACCTTCCCTCGCACGGGCGAAACCATTTTTAAAAAACGCCCACCGGGACAGAAAGGCTCTTGTTCACATCACGGTTTATATCAAACACTCGTGTGTACAGCATGTGATAGGCCGACAAAAGGTACCCAGCTATCAAGGAAGGGCCACAGAGCTTCCTTATCGACACGGATATGAGACGTCCGAGATACAATGAACAATCCACACTGACTTTTCCAATAATTATAAATAGATGCAGTAATGACATATCTGTAGATAAAAAACCATCGCATTCAACTACTAACAATGAGCGTCTAGCTTATAACAAAAAGGAACACAACGGATCAAACAGGAAAATATACCTCTCAGGTTGTGCATGGTGGATCACAGGAATGAATATTGTGCATCCTCTTTCAGTTTACATAATTAAAAAAAAACTATAAATCATGTAGTCCACACACAAAATAACAGACGTCTGACAGAAAATCAGCTGAGGAAAGGACTAGCGAACCTACACTGTGTACGAATCATGTCGCCCTCCTTTTCTCTACAAAGGCGTTAGCGGATGCGGTCATATGACGGTGACTCAAATGTGCTCGGCACAAAGTAGGTCATCAAACACGTTTCTAATTTTAGCATTCCTCATGAAGCTTTTGCTTACAGCTTACATAACGTACCATTTAAGACCCAGCAAAACATCTTTATTACACATTTTAATGGTACGATTGTATTAGATAAACTATACATTGCTGTTGACAGAGTGAACAGTTCCTATCTCTCTCACCCCACCAATACACACACACAAACCTAGCTGGTGCTGCTGGTCTGCACTGAGTCTCCATAACAAATGACACTTTATAACTCCATGAACATAAACTCCTGTAAAAATAAAATGTTTGTACTTTGTATTTCACTGTTTTCTTTTTTAATTTTTATGTCCTTTTACAATTTTTAGTAATGTAGAGATTTCCCTCTTTATAAGGCAACGATTACATGTTTAACAACAAAAGCACAAAAGCATGCTGATTTACTTATCTGGTGATTATTGTAATTAGAGAATTGTCATTCTTATTCTTTCCCTCTCACTCACACAAGCCCCTCTAAGCTAACCCCCTGACACATGTGTGCTTGTGAGAGACGGAAAGGGAGAGCACGTGAATGAAAGAGAGAGCACACATGGTAATGAGTAAGAAGGCAAAGTCGATGCCTGGTGTGTAGGCACAACTTCTTCAATCACAAAGCACAGGGTTTCTGATTACAATGCTGGGTACATAAATCATATATGAGAGTTTCTAATTACCAAGGGGATTTACAAATATAAACAATTAATTGGTGTAAGAGAGTGAAAATATGAGTTTAGGTTAGAAGTCTTTGTTATTCTAGCTCAAGGTCTGAAAACATTTTAGGTGGAGGTAAAGGTTTGCAAACCCATTGCACTAGGATGGGAAACCATGACCATACAGAATCACAGTGACCACATGAACACTTCAAAAGTTTTAATTTGTTTGCTAGATTTTCATCTTCAGTTATTTAACACATTATATCAACATATTGATCAGAAATTCTTAAAATTTTTGCATGTCACCTGGGTCTTCTTTGACACACACTGTACTGTAAATTGCATACAAACATTCTGGTTAACTCCACAAAGGTATTAGCAGCTGCAGTCACATTGGTATTTACAGTTATCATGCACATTACAAATGTAATTATTATTAAATAGCAATAATATTTCTGATACACCTACCTTCCATTAATGGGGAGTTTCTGGCAGTTTGAAAAATGTCTGCAACATACCACAACAGGTATTCAACACACATTTAAATATATATCTAAATACATCTGCTATACCCAACTATCACAAACCTCTATTGAGCCAGTTAACATACTCCACATATTTGAAGTTTGCAGTATCAAAATGATGGACAAAAAGGTAGGTTGCAGTCATATGAGTTTCATTGCAATATTTATTATCTTACTGTTTAGCATTGTAGATTTAACACACTATTAAATAAAGCCACGGCAGTAATAAAATCCCTAACCAGCAAGACAGTCAGCCAACTACAGTCAGTAAGTTCTATAAATAAAATGTATTTAAAACTTGTAGGTTAAAGGCAAAACTTCAACCATCTAGTAGCAAAGAATAGTCTGACCTAGAGGAGAAAGGTGAATGTAGTGATGGTGATGATGGCCCAATAAGTACTCTCACCGCTCTCTTCTAGATTAGACAGTTTTACCTTTAAGAAGACATAAACACTAAAGAATAGCCAATATAACCAGCAGAAAATTTAATGTTTTATTTAAGGTTTTGGATAAAACCAATCCATGAAAAACAAAACTGAACAGTAAACACCACTATAAATTAGCTTTTAAAGACCTGGTCAGATAACCAACTTTCTCCTGGCTCATTTCATCATGACAAGCAGCCTGATGGTAGAAATGACTTGGAAGATTAAAAAAGTGCACAAATGCTGACATAGACTAAATCTGCTTGATTTCAAAGAAGTCGTTCATGTTCTACAGATGATACATAAGGTCAAGGGCCTACCTTAAAGCAAACAAGACAAAGTTATCTCTACACCTACATTACTTGAAGGATTTGAGGCTGGGCTGCATCAGCTTTCATTTGTTGATATCTGAAAATGTCCATAAATTTTACCCAGTGAAAGTGTCCTGTAGAAAGTGTTTAGTTTAGGTACTAAAAAAAAATATAGAGCAGTCAAACAATCACTTGTCATGTTCACCAACAGTTAAATGATAAAAAATAAACTATTTACTAGTTGTCTGTATCTTAAAAAAGCTGTACAACAAAGGAGAAAGACTTTGTACCCCGGACATGGAAAATATGTGCGGTATATATACCCCAACACAAGATAAGTGTTGAATATACAACATTCAAATATTCATCCCCAGCACTGTCACCCTAATCGACACCATCATTACAGTCATGACACTTTCAACTCTGACAACTCTCATTTTCATTACATTTTCTCACTTGGATCTAATTAGAGTTCACTCTTGAGACCATAATTCTCTCCCAGTCAATAATGCCTGTCAACTTTGTAGTTGTACACATAGTTTAATTATCTTATGGACAATAAAGTCAGTAAACTCATGGAAATGTCGAAAAGACCTTGAGAATATATGAAACATGCTCCTTCTAGCATAGAAGAAGAAAAAAATAAGATACCTTATCACCATTGGGGGCTTTGTTGACTAAGCAATTTTATCTTCCAAGGACAAACCAAAAAACTAACAGCAATGAGAAAACAGACTACAGTATACAAAGATAAACAGTTCTGATGCCTACGGGTAGGACCCAGAGAAGAAAAAGGAGGTGAGAGGAAACAAACAGTCGATGATAATAATAATCATCGCAAAATTTGTAAAGCGCATACTTACACTCCTAAGGAGCATGCTTAATTAACTCTTAAGAACAAAAACAAAACATGGACACCATGAGAGGGACAGGAAAACAAACAAATAAAATATGAACTATAAAAGAATAAATAACCGTACTAAACGAAGAATAAAATCAAATACAGAAAACATAAAGAGGAACGAAATAACAAGAACAAGAGCTGAGAGTAACATGATATTGCAAAAGGGTGTGAAAAAAGGACTAGCATTATGGAAATGGTTGCCAGGAGTAATGTTTATGGAAGAGGTGTGTTTTCAGTGCACGTTTAAAGGATTCAATAGTGGGTAGGCGGTGGATATAGAAAGGGAGAGAGTTCCACTGTTTCTCTGCACAATAACCAAAAAATCCTGTGGCCACATGTTCTTGTTTTGGTGACAGGAAGAGTCAGGAGACGGAGAAATAATCAGGGCAGGTGCCAACAAAGAAATTAAAACACAGCACAGACAGTTTGTACTGGATGCGAGAACGGATGGGAAGTCAGTGTAGAAAACGAAGGAGAGGTGTGGCATGGTCTCATTTCCTAGCTCTAAGCACCAGAAGAGCAGCAGTTCTGTACTTTCTGGAGTTTGTGAAGAAGGTATCCAGGGCAGCCAGCAAGCAAGGAGTTGCAGTAATCAAGTCTGGATAAAACAAATGCACAGACAAGAGTGTTGGTAGTGCGCATAGACAGAATGTGATGGATGGCGCTGATCTTGGGTAGCTCATAATAGACAGACTGACAGACAGCTGTAACTTGTTTCACAAAAGTCATGTCTGCAGTGACAATGAATCCCAGATTCCTAATGGAGGACGCAAAGGTGATGCTGGTTTCACTCACCTTGATGTGACTTGGTAGACAAACAAGTGAAGGTGGATTTCTTCTTCTCGAACATAGGAGGGCTTCCATTTTGTCATCATTGAGTTTAAGTTTGTTTGTCAAAATCCAGTCTTTGACATCATTAATACAGACTCCTATGGTGCTGATAGCAGAGTGAGACTCAGCTGGTGGAGTGGAGCAGTACAGCTGTGTATCATCAGCATATAACTGATGAGAAACGTTGTGAGACCGGATGCAAGATGAAAGTGGCTTCATAGACAGAATAAACAGAACTGGGCCGAGCACTGAGCCTTGAGGGACACCACAAGAAAGTGGAGCAGGGCGAGATGTTTGACCATCGACAAACACAGTCTGCGTCCTATCAGTAAGATAAGACTTGAACCATACTAGTGAAGGTCCAGAAATCCCATAGAGGCAGTGTAGTCTATGAAGGAGTGGAGAGTGGTCGATTGTGTCGAATGCAGCAGACAGGTCCAGTAGAGTTAAGGCAGAAATATCACCACTGTCAAAGGCAGATAATATGTCGGTGGTCACTTTAATTAAAGTAGTTTGAGTATGGTAAAAAGGTCTATAAGCTCACTGAGCATGGGGGATGAGCTGGTGGTCTTAAAAGTAAGCCCAAAGCTGAATCAGAACTACTTTCTCTATGATCTTTGAGAGAAAAGACAAGTTGGAAACTGGGCGATATCTGTTCAACACAGTGACATCAAGTATGGATTTCTTAAGAAGCTGCTTCACCAGGATATTTTTAAACAAAGATGGGAAAACTGCTTATGACAAGCAAACATTTACAATGATTATAGTGGAAGGAAGTAAAATATCTAAGCACTAAAGAAGAAGACTTGAGGGTATTGTGTCTCTGGCAAATTGTTGGCTTGGCTTTCAGAATAATTGCCTTGATATTAGTAGCAGAGACTGGTCGAAATTTGGTCAGAGATGAGTGTCAAACCCAGTCTAAGAGGACACTAAGAAAAAGAGCGCAGAAATTATGATCCCACTATAATTTAACCCTCTCAGCATGATGGGTCATGATAGTGGGTTTGTCAGAAAGTAGTTACTTTCATTGCAAAGTTCAAGTTTTCTCCTGTCCAAAAATGTATAGGTTTCTAGGTCTAATATTTACCTCAGAACAGCAATAATAAAAAACAAATTGTCATCTTTACAGTCTTCAGTTATAAGCCAGTCATTGTAATGTTACATTTTTATGTTGTGCTAAAGGAGTTAAGGGCACATGAGTTACCACTTACCTGTTATTGTCACAACAAAGCATAATACTGTGGTCCAAAGAAAATAAAACTAAGATTGTCATTCACATCACTAAGATTATTTGAACGTTTTTAAGAAAAAAAAAAACAACAACACTTTCGACAACCCCAGTGTGTGTTTATAGCTATCTTCAGCTGGCTGCCCTAAACAGGAAACTAAAAAATGTACCACTGACATGGCTTCAGGTCAAGGAAATCACTTCCTCAGTTCCTTGCAGTTTGTTGGATTATATTTTCTTTAAGCATACCATTTTTAATCACACCACATTCTCAAAATAAACACAAAAAACTAATCATTATTTGCACATATAGTGATATAGAACTAGAAAACAGTACAGGTTATATATATACTTTTATAAGTGTATGAAAAAATCTCTATTTCTATATGAATATTTCATTAGCTTTAGTCTAGTATTTATCCTGGGATGGAAAGAAAGTTATGAACACCAAAATTAGTCGGTCAACCCCAATAATAGTGACATATAATTTGGTCATTTGAAGTGTCGTGTTGTTTACAAACACTTTTAAGTAAAACACCACGAAGTATGACAGATAAGACAGTGACGATTGAAGGTCTCGTGTCTGACGATTAGTTCGTTGCAGTTTATCCTGTAGATCAATGTTATGAATGCTTACTGTTTTGGCCGAGGCGATAAGGGAGGGTGATGTTGTTGTTGTAGAAGCAAAACAAAAGGCGCGTTACTCTGCCTCGAGCTCTCGTGCTGCCGCGCACGGCTTCCGCGCATCTATAAAGGGTCGTAACCCATAATCACTCGCGGATTCGGCAGACGACAACACGTGGGAACGTCCGGTGATAAGCACACACACAAACACGCAAAACAGTTGTTTTCTGACCATGGCAGGGGAACTAGGTAAGTAAGTGCGCAGTTTGTGGTGGAATATTTTGAATATACACACAAATGATCAAGTGAACAGACTCTTGTCATCAATGGCTAGTAGTAGGTCGTCTGTGCTTGTCTGCTGTGACTTCAGCTCCCTTGAGATAATAAATGTCGCCTAGAGAGAGGGCATCCATTCCAGGCAACAAAGAGGTCATTTTGCATAGACATTAGAGACATGGCCAAGAGTGCATGCCAAAGCTCATCAGAGACTGTGGCAGTAGGAATCCCCAACAGTTTTTTTTTTCCTTCAAAGGATCAAAACTGATAATGCAGGGAAGATGTTGCTGACCGGTGTCATAAAATGATCAAGAGAAAGCGAACATTCGAAATATGGATTTGAGCATTGTGTTTACTGCAGAGGATAGCAGGTCTCCCCTATAGACATTTTGGGCATTAGTTATAAAATGATTTTAAGTTGTTGCCCAGGTCAACATGGGAAAATCAAGTTTCCTGTCTCCATATCTATAAAGTGGTGTGCAGACTCCAGATATTGGGCCATAGTTATAAAGCAGGGATAAAAATGCCCTATATTGTCTTAAAGCACTATCAGTGAGCTCTGGATACTGCTTCATAATTATATAAGATTTTTGCTTTAAATTTCCTTTGTTGTCCAAGGGACAACATCTTTTCATTTCATAACTATGGCCTAATTGTGTCATTATGATCTCCCTTTCTTTGGCTGACATCAGTGGTATTATCCTGTGCACATCTACCTTTTACTCTGTTTGTATGCATCTTTGTATGCAAAGCAGATCAAAGGAAATTAAATGTAATGCTACATTCTTCACATTTCAAAAAATGTGATTTTTATATGCTGCTTCCGCATGAATGCATATTGGTAATTTCAAAGTTAGTGATGATTACTTAAGCACCAGTTTCTGTCATTGTGGGTCAACTTGTCACTGGTTGTGGTTGATGCTCTCTTTGCTATAACAATAGGTTCTTTTTGTTACTGTTTCTTATCTCTTTGTTTTCTTTTTAGCTCTTTTGAGTGTATCAGACAAAAGTGGGCTACTCGATTTTGCAAGAAAGCTGTGTGATCTTGGCCTGAAGCTGGTGGCATCAGGTGGCACTGCAACAGCTATCAGAAATGCTGGAATTGAAGTCAGGTATTATCAAGCATACTAATTTATAATTTTTTTTTTATTTGCTAAAGTTTAAGCCCACATGTCCATGGTGTGCCGACAAAATATGCATGTTTTACAGTGTACATCTGTGAGAAATTCCATTACTTACATTGTCAGTTAACAAAATTAAACTCCATTCTTTTAAATTTTATTTTGAGGAATAGAACCTCTCTTGTAGCACCCGGCCCTGGTGTATTTAATAAAAGAAATGGGCAATAATGTTGCTAGTGTTATAAGTTAAGGTGATACTAAAGCTAACAAACTCCTTAGCAATGAAATGGGTGAGGGCTAGATTGGTTGATGTGTACACAATTCTTTTTTGTTTTAGGGACGTTTCAGATATTACTGGGGCTCCAGAGATGCTAGGAGGCAGGGTCAAAACCCTCCACCCAGCAGTACATGGAGGTGAGACTTCCTCACTACCCAAATTTAACAGAAGAAAAGCACCTTAATTTGGTGGTTGAAATTTTGTGATTTTGGTGGAGCCATCCTGAATTAAAAACAAAAAATGCTGATTGAAATTCTCCAGTGTAGGTGACATTTTAGTGGTGTAGGAAACATTTTCCTGCTGCTTGCTTTTATTTGTTCTTTGGTTTAAAAAGACAATGACATTGCTTAAAATAGTTTCTTTTAAAGAACTGAGGTTGATTTGAAATTCTCTCACTATAATGTATTGCTTCAGCAATCCTTTGTGTTCAAACTTGTATGTATGGTAAATTTCAGTAGTAGATGAATTGTTCTGTCTGAAAAGTGTATCCTTGTTTGTGCAAGTTGTAAGGTAGAAACAATTATTTCCATCTGTCATCCTAGCAAAATGTAGTTGGTTTTTCTTTGTCCTGTATCAGGAATACTGGCCCGACTAACAGAGTCAGACAAGAAAGATCTTGATCAACAAGATTACAAGCTGATCAGGTGATTTTAAAATGTAACATTTTCTTCAGCTTAGTCTTTCCAATGTTCCCAAATATAAATCATACACCGTGTATTGATACAAATGTATCTTCCATACAATGTGGACTGATTTATCACCTGTTAATGTAGTGTAAAATCTTATTATCATATACAGCATAATACTAATAGAAAATTTGAAACATCCCAGTTTCATTCACAATCCCAGGAGTATGACAAGAGGGTGGCAAAAGCAGTTGTGGTAAATATAGCAGCACGTCTAAGCATGCACAGCCATGATAGGGGAGATAATAAGCTTATTAGAAAAGTTAGTCATGCAAGGAGCATGAGTTATACATGAATGTGATTAAATGGTGTTTGTGCAAATGAGAATCTGCTTGCTTCTCAGTTTATGTGAGTAGGAATGTTTGCACATGTAGGATGAACTCAGTGTGCGCAGGTGATTTACTGTATAATTCTAAGATTGCAAGAACTTAGATTGTTTTCTTAGTAGTGTAAATTTTTTTTTCTGTTTCAGGGTAGTAGTGTGTAATCTTTACCCTTTTATAAAGACCGTGGAGAATCCTGATGTTACTGTGGAGGATTCAGTGGAGCAAATTGATATAGGTATTTTGTTGTTTTTGTTTCCAGGTAGTTTTCTTCATCTCACCCCCTCCCTCTCCTCTCTCTCTCTCTCACACACACACACACTTCCAAATCTAAACTAAAAAGAATGAACCTTGTGTGCTTCTTTGTTACAGGTGGTGTGACATTGCTCCGGGCTGCAGCAAAAAATCATGCACGAGTGACAGTCATTTGTGACCCTGCTGATTATGATAAGTGAGTACTTAATGACTTAATGTTGCTATACAATCTTCTGCAATGTGTTTGTACAATCCCCCACTCCCCACACACACACCAACTAAAGGTTATCCTGCCAATGATATCTAAAATAATAATATATGAAATTTCATCCTTCTTTGGTAACTTAAAATTTGGATTGTTTTTCTTCTTTTTTGAGGGGTGCCCATTGTTGCTATTGTAACTGTCGTACACTTCAGTAAATATAGGTCTCATATTGCAGTACTACTCTGTCTCACATGCGCACATTTTCTCTCTCTCTCTCTCCCCCCCTCATGTTATATGTCACACAAGAGATTTGTGGTTGTACACATCAAAGTCAGAATTCTATTATGTTCTCAGGGTTGCCAAAGAGATGGAGAGTTCAGAGCTAAAAGATACATCACTGGACACTCGTAAAGCTCTTGCTGTGAAGGTTTGTTCTGTTATCATTTTACAGTTCATTTACAGGTCTCAATAATGAAGCATATTTTGATCAGTAAAAGACATGTATTCATTGTATGGAGCTATTTTCATGTACTCCAGGGGTGGGCAAACTTTTTTGTTGCGAGGGCCGCATTGCTGGGTCATGACTAGTCCGAGGGCCGCACCTTGTAATTGAATACAAAAACGACGTAAAATCGCGAAATTGCAAACAAACGCATTTATTTAATAATCAGCACATGAAATATGTAACACTGTAGGAATAAATATAAAACCAGAATGAACAATTAAGCACACACAGCCTTTTTTCTTCTTTCTCCATCGGCCAGATTGCATCCAAAATCTCCGTGCTTTGTTTGATAATGACGCCGTAAATTGTATTCTTTCAGCACACCAATCTTGGCACAGTAAACATACTGCTTTCTGTTCAGAATAGGTGAAGAAATATTTGTGAGTCCATTCTTCATTAAAAACACGACCTTCGTTCTCAATTTTACGTATTTTACCAGACATTTTTGCAGGAAATAACGGAAATGATTGGCCAGCTGCCTTCTTTCCACTCTCACTTCCACAACTCAAAGGCCTTGTACCACTCAAAACTCCACTATTTATCCTGTCCCAGTCGAACGTTCCAGAAACCGTCCTTTGTCTGTTCCCACAACATGGTTACGCAAACGTAGTCTCAACCTTTATTTGCCCCCCTCCTCCACCCGTGGGACCAGACTTCCTAGTTTGATTAATAATTTAAAATTTGTCTCTTAGTTTACTACCCCTCACCCCACCCCCACCCCGCTTTTCGCTTTCTCCGGTGCTCTTTGTAGGTCACGACACCATGATCAGCATGCGTCCCGCTTTCGCTCCATAAACGTCTGGTCACCTTACCTAACTGCAGGTCTATATCCCCCCTCCCGCACTGTCTGGTCATGACCTTCCTAAGTTGGTCAGGCCGCTTCGTAACTCAGGTGTAACAAAGGGTCCACTGGCTACCGGCGAGACAGTTCAAGGCCGGCCATTACGTACGCAGCAGGCGTGGGAAGGGACTAAGTGTAACTTGTTTTCGGTAATATATTTTTTTTGTTGCCAAAGTGCGGGCCGCAGAGAACCACTTGGCGGGCCGCATGCGGCCCGCGGGCCGCTATTTGCCCACCCCTGATGTACTCTTTAATATTTTTATGGAAATGTGTAAAAATAAAGAAATGTGATTTTTTTAAAAATTGTTTTTAATTTTATTCTTATAAATATTTTTGTTATAATTATTTTTGGATTGGTAACCAAAATTACTGATTTGCAATATAGAATGGGAAGTATAAGTTTTTGTTTATTAATAACTCCTTTTAGCAATAGATAAATGTCTGATTGCTTATTAGGATTGGGTAATGCTTAGAACTCTGTTGCTAGTGTCTTGCCCTCAAACTGCTGGGGACAAGTGTCAAGTTTTCACCACTACTCACTTGTGCTGTATTCAAATTTTAGTATTGTCCTCATTATTAAAATAAAATTGATGACAATTCTTTTTATAAAGAAATTCGTGGTGAAAATAATTTCTTTACCTCTTTATTCAGGGCTGTCAATTTTGTAGTTTTAGGGTCAAGGTTTATCTCTTTCCCTAAAGGGAACTTCACAGATATTAAGAAGTGCCGGAGATAACTTTTGTGGTGAATTTATGTATCAGGCATTCAATCATACTGCAGAGTATGATGCTGCCATTTCTGACTACTTCCGAAAGCAGTACAGCAGTGGCATCTCTCAGCTGACACTGCGGTATGGCATGAACCCTCACCAAAAACCAGCACAATTATACACCACACTTCCAGAACTTCCTCTTAAAGGTGAGAACTTCTAATGGTGTCTGCAGGAATGATAATGAGTGTCAAAGAAAGGATACATTAACATGGTAGCTTTTAGTGTAACCTTGATTTGTCAAGGTAATAGCAAAAAATAAAAGGCATTTGAGCTTGATTTGTAGTGAGAAAAGGACAGAAAGAAAAAAAAGTAAAAAGAAGAATTGAATCTAGTGGATATATGCAGTGCATTTATTGTTTGTTTAGATAAGTATTTATGTTGCCAAAACATCTTATTGTTTTAATGAATTATCTGCTTTATTTTCCTAAAATTAAGAGGATTTTCTTTTTCAATTTTCTTTTGTACTAAGAGATCCATTATTTCTGTCAAGGTTTCTTGTGATATCTGAATAGCTGTTAATGTTCATATAGAGATACACAAAGCATAGTTCTCATCTGTCCTGATGCTCATAGGTATTTTACACAAAGACCTTATTCTCATGATCAACAGTGGTGAATGGATCCCCTGGTTTCATCAATCTGTGTGATGCACTTAATGGCTGGCAGCTGGTACGTGATTTAAAGCGGGCCACAGGGTTGCCAGCAGCCACTTCATTCAAGCATGTCAGTCCAGCAGGTACAGTCATTATTCAGATGCTTTTTGGAGATTAGGGGAGAGCTTTCCTTATTTTGCCCTAAAACTGGCCACAATGTCACCAACTGTTAATAATAAAAGGTTCTACGATGTAATATTCTGAATGCATTAATAATAAAATATTGCCATGGCCTTGTTTTATTTACAGGGGCAGCCATTGGTGTACCGCTAAGCAAGGAAGAGGCACAATTATGTATGGTTGATGATTTAAAGGACTTGTCTCCCCTGGCAATTGCCTATGCTCGAGCCCGAGGTGAGAGATGGGAATTCTTTAATCATTCTGTAACATTTAGCTGTGCTTGTCTGTTTCTTCTTTTTCTTGTTCCTATTCACCCACAGTGGAGCATAGGGCCACAACTACACGACTCCATTTTTCTGGGCATCCCTTTTCAGTGGGACCATGTCATGCCATCTGCCTCCGCCTCGCTGTGGACTGATCTCCATGTCTGTCTGGGTTGTCTGTTACACATGGTCCTTTTTGTACTTGTTGATATGACTATGTTTTCTGTTTAAATCTTAAAATCCATCATTAAGTTCTTGCCCAAACCTCGAAAATTGCCAACTGACTTCATGTTGAGCTCTCATGTCTCCATTGTTTTTAAAAAGAAAAGTACATCCAGAAAAATTCATAAGGGATGTAACTTCTTTTGAATGAGATTTACCTAGCCAAATAGCTTGATTTCATCCCCTTTTGGTTACATTGTTTTGTAGTAAAAATTATTAAATGCAATAGACACGGTTGGTGGCCCAGTCTTAATGAATGCTGAAGGTGCTGAGCATATTTGTCCTGCCTGGTCTTGATCAGTTAAATAAGTTCATTTGAACCTCCACTTCTGCTGTTTATTTGTCCTTTCTCCAAACCTACCCTGAAGAATTTAGAAGATACATGTTCTTATTAATTAAGGGGGTGAAAAATGGCCAGTGGGGAAATGGGGTGGGAAGTTTAATTCCATATCCTCGTGTGTTTGAAGTGACAAACAGTCTATTTGTATTGTAGGCATATTTTTGATTTTAGAGCAGTTCTTTCAGGGACCCTCTTGAACAAACCATTGCTCATTAAAAAGTTATAAATTAAAAAGTTATAGATGTATGATGAAATATTATAGAGCAGGTATACCTTTTCCAGCTGTTGTCAGACTTCCATACCTTTCTTTGCCAGGTGCTGACAGAATGTCTTCTTTTGGAGACTTTATTGCTTTGTCTGATGTGTGCGACCTGTCTACAGCAAAGATAATCTCAAGAGAGGTGAATTTAATGATTAAACCACTCTAACAGGTTAATATGTAATCTTGTTCTAGAGGAACCATTAATATTCTTAGATGTGATTCGCCATGCATAAAATGGGCATGTCCAATAAGTCAAGCTAGTTGCCAAATATTTTCAAATTTATCCCTCCCTCCCTACCTGTAAACATTGTTAAATGTGATAATCTTGTATCCTATTTATGCCAACAGATTATGGATAACAGCTTAGAACTAAATAGTTTAAAGCTATTTTTCCTTAATGCTATCTTGAAGGTTGACTGGATTTTCTCCTACAGGTTTCAGATGGTATCATTGCACCTGGCTTCATGCCAGAGGCATTAGAAGTGCTGAAGAAGAAAAAGAGTGGTGGCTTTTGTCTGCTTCAGGTATATGTATATTAGACTGTGTTGGAAGTGTGCGTTTGATTTGTTGTGCATATGTAGATGAAAATTATACACATCCAGAGAGATGAAACGAGTGAAAATACTTGCATGAAGAAGATTGATGTGTTTTATTTACTTTTTAAAATTACATGTGCAGATTGATCCAGCATTTGAACCAGCATTAATGGAATCAAGAACGCTGTTTGGGCTGCAAATGCAGCAGCGGAGAAATGATGCCATTATTGATGAATCTCTTTTTACCAACATTGTTACCGACCATAAAGAGGTGAAGAAAAAGTATCCATGAGTTGTACTTATATTTTTATATTGTTACAGGTTCAGTCAGTTGGACTACATTAGAAACTATTCAGATTCCTCAATTTTAACGTATTAAAATGAAAACAAATCAACATAGGGCTTTTGCTGCTGCTTGTTAATTTAGCTTACATTTTCTTTATTGATCACCAATTGTTCCTGTATTTTTGTTGGTGTTTTCAATATTTTAAAATTGCATTTCAGTTACCTGACTCAGCAAAGCGTGACCTTCTTGTTGCCACAATTGCCTTGAAGTATACCCAGTCCAACTCTATCTGTTTTGCTAAAAACGGCCAGGTGAATAGTTTTTCTAGTTATTTAAAATGCATGTAGACTTTTATTAGAGAAAATGCTTTAAAGATATACCTTAAAAAGCACATTCTCTTTGTACTAAAGTTTTGAGATACAAGAGTACTATTATTACAAAATGCAGAGAAAGAGCTTGGGGAAGGAGGATGTCCAACATGAATGTACATTAAGGCAAATACTGTCACAAGAGAACTGGATTGTATGTGGTTAAAGTGGTTGTATGATGTTTAAAAATAGCTGTTTAAAGATTTTAGTGGGACCTGAGCACTTGCTGCTGGATTTAAGGTTATTTTGAATACTTTCTAATCGGAAACTGTCTTGGGAAGAAACATTCAAAGGTGGAATAAATTCTCCGTACTGTTATAGAAAGAGATTTTCTGTCAGTCATCCCTTGACCAGCACCTATCGTTTGGGAGAGCATTTGAATAGATGCAACACCTGACAATGCCTGACACTCTTGCCTATTTTGGGTGATAGTGAGCAAATCCTGTGCAAAACGACCAGTCTAATCTTTGATGTTTGTAAGTCAGTTCTACCTCTAGTCACCATGTTGTCGACTACCCTCCAAGGTGCCATGAAGGATAATCTTTGGCAAGGTGTTGTGCCAGGTCACATGGCCAAAGAAGGCCAACTTACATAACTAAGTAGAGGTTCCTGGTGTCCTACGAGTGTGGCAATATTGTTTCATACAAAGTCATTGGTTGTATGTTCTCTGTTTGGCTGTCAGATCATGTCTAGCTGTGTAACTAGCTACAGTAATTATTGTAACTAGTTGAGTCTACCTTTTATATTAATACATTGATGTCACTGAGGAAGCCCACAAAAAGGTGATCTGGTTTTTTTTTTATTGTTGCACATGTCAAAACTGCCACTGATATGGATATCTGATGTGGAGCTGCTGTCCTTTTGAGAGGATGGCTCCCAAGCACTTGAAGCTGCTTACTTCTTCGAGCTGCACCCTGTTTATATAGATCTCTGCTCTGCCATTGCCATTGATCATAACTTTGCTCTTTTTTGTGCTAGTCTCTATTCCATATGTGTTCAAACTGTCAGTCTTTTGGTAAGGTCTTGTAGTTCTTTATGAGTGCCTGCTAACTGATGTATGTCATCTTTAAAGAGTGGGTTGCAGATCAACCTTCTGCCAATTTAAATGGAATTATGCTGACCACAGGGTTTTTTTTGAGCAGGATATCCAAGAAGCTATTGAACAACATCGTTGACAGGGGAGGTCCTTAACATATGCGTACAGTTATGCTAAAGTAACTTCTATTTGTTATCCAGCAGTACTGTGCTCATTGAGCTATTATATAGCACTTCGTGACTTGAATGAGGCCTTCATTCGATGTTGATTTTCTGTGCAGGTTATTGGCATAGGAGCTGGCCAGCAATCTCGCATCCACTGTACAAGGCTTGCTGGGGACAAGGCCAACAACTGGTCAGTGGATGAGTAATGTTGCATGCTGTAACTTGTGGCCGTGTAGTTTTCCTTACATTCTGTCCTTGTAGAATAAATCTCTTTGCATGAAACAGCCTCAGTTTCGCACAGCCTCCCATCGTTCACATGTGGTGCTACAGTTGTAGGTATCATACATCATGCAGACTTTATTTTTTGAGTTTTCCATTTGTCCAGATCTTTTCAGACTTCAGATCTGTCTATTCCACATATTCATATCAGTGTATACCCTCAATAGGCCAAAGGCCTTCTGTGAGAGTTTAGTTATACCTTTTACAGAGCAGCTCTGTTCTGCAGAGTTTTATATTTAGTTTCCTTCATTTTTATTTGAGTGGTTGGTTTTGCGAGAGATTTTTTGACCAGTGTTAGGAAGGTACAGGAGCATTCTCGGTGACAGTTTATTTTACTCAGTTAACACACTAAGGAGTCTTTCTAGTATGACATCTGTACTTGTTTTTATTCATCATTAGTACTGTTGTTTAATCTTTCTTAGTTTGTGTGTTATTCGTTTGTTTTCCTGTACCTCATAATGTGTACATGTCTCGTTCTTGTTGTTAGTTACTAAGAGCATTCTGCTTAGGAGTGTGAGTACGCGCTTTACAAATTTTGCATTTTTGATTGTTGCAAAACAAAAGAACTTAAGGTGTAGCAGACAATTCATGCTGTTTTTAACAAAACAAGACAGCTGAAATTATTGTTCAAGAGCATTGTTAATGTGTTAACACATTTTTCTGTAGTCCATTTATGAATTTCTGTATCTGTTTTTTAAAAGAAAAAGTAATTTGAGAAAGATTGAACTTAATGAGTGTATGTCTGTAGGTGGCTTCGTCAGCACCCTAGAGTTCTGGGCATGAAATTCAAGAAAGGTGTAAAGCGTGCAGATATGTCTGGTGCCATTGATATTTTTGTTTTGGGCACTGTCGGTCAGGTAAGATTTAATCTTAAGTGTATGAAGTATATGGCTGAGCAGTTTTTTCAATATGTGTTATGGGAGTTAGAGGCAAGTGGATGGAGGTGAAAGTGTATTTCTCAGTGTGAAAATGGAACTGCAGGTGTGTAAAAGTTAGTGATAATGTTTTGCATTTTTCCCTTGAATACAAGGGGCGGTCCAGTGGTGCAACAGCTGGCGAAAAACACCAATTCGCCCCCAGTCCCCTTTGAATGCAAACCTGCCTTTTTTCCCCCCATTTAAGCCTTTAATTTTTGTAGATAGATCTTCTTGATATGTTTGCATACTCATATCATGTATTCAGAGGTTATGAAATACAAAAGCTGTGTTTTTGAAAAAAATATTTTTATTGAATCTTGCATACAGGACATGGACTTTAAAACCTGGGAAGACATGTTTGAAAACCCCCCACCCCAGTTTACTGAGGTAAGAGACTGGAAGAATTTTGTGATTTTCTTGATGTGAGACAACATATAGAGTCATTAGAAAAGAGCTGCACTTAGGAAGCATGTCGTTCCTATTCTGAGCAAGATGCAATGTAGATCTTGTCACTTGTTTTTAATCACAGTATGGTTGGTGACTGCAAGTTAGTATAACTGAAGTTTTCCTTATAGAAATAACCCACACACTAAATTCAGGTGACTTGTATTAGGATCCCAAAGGTCTCTATCTCCATCATATACTCCACATCTGTAAAAAGTTGTGGACTTCATGCATAATCTTGTATTTCGGTTCTGGGTAATGCTCACGTAATTGTGCACATGCCTGCCTTGTAATCCAGATGTTAAGGTCAAGTAGACCATGCTATAACTTGTTGTTGGTTTTTTTTCTTTAATACTAGGCTGAAAGGCGTGAATGGATTGCCAAGTTGAAAGGTGTAGCCCTTGGTTCAGATGCCTTCATTCCCTTCAGAGACAACATTGACCGAGCTGTTCAGGTAAGTTCAGACTGGCATAAAACCTGTCACCAGTCCATAGATGGCTCCTTTGACAAACTAGCTTCTGTCTGCATCCCAACAGGATATAGTGCATAAGGGTCCTTATCAGCTTTAGCTTGGGGACATCATGATGAATGTACAGGTGGGTTACGAAGGTGACAAAAGATGATACATGGCTACAGTTGAGCTGAATTGGTAAATATCCATGCTGCAACTACCAACATAGGGGGTGCTGGAGGTATGTGTATGCAAGAGCATCAGTGAAGAGAAGAAAGAAAGGAACTATCAATTTAATAGACATACTGATTACAAAATGCATCCACAAGTACAGACTAAACATTAGGATGTTCTGTTTACAGAGTGGTGTAGAGTATGTTGCCTCCCCTTCAGGCTCCACCAGCGATCAAGTCATCATTAATGCCTGCAATGACCACAAGATTGTCCTAGCTTTTACCAACTTGCGCCTCTTTCACCATTAATTAGCTGGGTTGTCAGAAATCTGGTTGTTGAAAAAATTGTGAGCTAGCAGAACTGACATTGGTATTATTTGGGGATCCTTTTTTATGCTCACCACTTATATCGCAGTTTGACATATTTTGAGTTTTGTACTGAAGAAAAATGACTTTAAGTCAGAAAATGAAAGGATTAAGGGAACTGGGTTTGGTGGGGATAAGATAGATACGAAAGTCAGAATGAGAGATTTGAGATGGATTCTCTGCATTTATGTTGCCTGTGGTTGAAAAGGATTTGAGATTATATTCAGCTTCAAAATGTTTTTTAACACATTTCCTTCGTAGCATCTGATAACCATTGTCATTAGTGTAGAATTGTAATCATGTCAACCATGTAATTAATCCAAATTAATTGGCATCATGTGTCCTACAATTCCTCTTCTTGTGTGTTAGGGTTCATATTTCATCCTGGATTAGGATATATCAATCATTTGTGATCCACTTACAGACCAAGTTGGATAGTTTGTTTGTAAAATAAATTTTGTTCGCTTTCAGTGCAGACAGGTTGTCCATATTTGTATTTCCATGTCATATTAACTGGCGGATTTTGGGGGGAATCTGGGAGGAGAATTTTAAAATGATGGGAACGCTCTAAAAACACATTCGTTTGAGCCCGATCCTATGCTGGTTTATGGACATAGTCTCATGCTTGCATACGAGACTTACTATCCTGTGGACATATGACAGTGTTGACCTCACACCATTGAAGGTGATATATCTGATAGTATACGCATGCGTGATTGTTTCGTTCATACTTAATTTCTGGTTCATTTTGTATTTTAAGAGACATTTTACTTCATATTTTGCCATTCTCTGCAAGTTCCTGGCATTGAAATAAAATTTTATCTCACTGTCGATCTTGCGTTGGCTTGTGTTGTCTTGTACAGCACAGGATAGGATCGCTGCTGTTGACCTCTCTCGCCTCAACCAAGCACTAATCTCTTCCTCTCGCTCTACGTCTCTCACCCTTTCTCTTGTCTGTCCTTGTGGTGCGGTCATAAAGTGTACATTTCTCTTCCGCGATCTTTTTCTTTCTTTGTTTTTCTCTCTTTCCGTCTCTCCCACACTTTCTCGTGGCCTTGATCTTGTGGTGTGGCCATAAAGTGATCACCAACAAGACAGGATTGTGAATTCGAATATCGCTTCTAGGTCATGTGATTTCTCTGTGGCACTGGCTTGCCCCTGATGACTCGTAGCACATCTAAAAGACCAAACCTCTCCGTCTTTTACATAGGTCATTCTAGTCTGTGCCTTTACCTGATATCCGCTCAGTTAAGCAGATTGGGGGTGGGGTGAGTCCGCGCGACCTTAGCCCGCATAAATACTATCGCGCACTTGAACTGGCCTAGCAAACTTATGCAGAATGCATGTCGCAGAAATTCAATATTAATTATTGTTCGACTTTAAACAAATTTGTTTCACAATTATCTGGTTCTTGGAAAGCTGTGCCTCTTAGTGCTACGCCACACTTCTTCAGCCACCAAAACCTCATAAAGTCTTGTTGTTGAAGTTGTCCTGATGAGAACCATTTAAAATTTTTCAGAATTATAAAATGTCAAAGTTACTTGCTGCTGTGGATAAAGAAGACTATGTAACCCGCACAAATAGGTCAGTGAAACCAAAAACAAGACTGCGTATGTAACCCTTATAAATAGGACGGTGAGGCACGAGACAAAACTCAATCTCTGCATTCTTAGGACATGGAGAGATTGTAAACATTGGCTAATAAAACCTGAGACTGATATCAAAATAGGTTTGCAAATTTAGCAATCTCTAATCAGACTAAGGATGAAGAAAGATGATTTATCAATAAAAGCAAAAAAGGTCCATATGATTAATCTTCATAATGAAGTATTTTGGGCTGTATTCTTTGTGTATGGATTAGAATAAGCAAGGAAAATGTGTTTGGTTTGATGGAACCTTCATTTCATGAAAAGGGCCATATCATTTCCAGACGAGATGGCCCCTGGACACCTCATTTTGAAATTCTAGAATGACGCGTTTCTTATAGGTTATCGTTTATTACAGTTACCGGTAAAGCCAAACATACGGATGCTTTTACAACTGTTCGGGTGCCACACCAAAGTTTATCAATTAACAAAGACACGACCATTAAAACAAACTTTGAACGGACAACTCATCGATTGGATTCGAATTTTTCGTCGTCTCACTTCTTTCACTTTTCTTTCAATGTAAACTCCATATTTTCACACACACAGACACACCACGAAACTAGGATCAACATTCCTACGAGTGATTATAATTGTATAATTTTTATTTCCAAAAATAATAGAATCTTCCTCATTTCTCCTCTCGCACAAGACCTGACCTCTCCTCAGCGTCCTTACTGAACATCAAACATCAATTGCACTGATTATTTTGATACGTTTTATCACATTAACATGCAGAAAATGTCACGGAAAAAGTGTCACATTCTATTTGGGCGTCTTGAAATCATCGTTTTTCTGTTCAGCAAACACTTATTCTTGTCAGTCATTCTCTTTATTATCGCTTATAAAGAATTGGCTATTGAAACTATATCATTCTAAATGCCTATTAATGATGATGGCGACAAGCAACAACACACTCGATAATAGGAATGTGCGTCACTAGGTGGCGTTGCAGTTCAATACTTTTCTTCGTTCCGTTTTCTGATCATTACAGTCTGTCCTCAATGCCGTCCCACTCATCACTGAAGTCTGCTGTTGGTTGCTGCAACACATTAGCATTTGTTCCTTCCAGGTCCTTATGTTTTGTATCCACGAAAAGAAATACTGTTTTGTAAAGCAGACATCATCTGAACCAGGTAACACACTGTTGTGGTCTGGGAGTGGAGACACATGCTGGTTGTCATCGCAAGGACAGGTGAGCACCGACTACAAATCACTTTTCGAAGAATTTGTCTCCATGGCACCAGGTCTTTCCGAACTCCTCTGGGCAGTAAAAGTACCCCCAGGTTACAACACTTTTCTATCAAAATAAGCAGCTTCGGAACAAATGTGACAAGAAAGACGACAGTTTTAGCGATACGCTGGATTTCGAACTACAGACCTTTCGATGAATGAACATGCAAATTGTAGGGCAAACTACATTACAGTAATATAGGACTATAGACCTTTTGATAACATATGAAAGACTGCAAAATATCCCAGCCACCAAGAAAGTTCACTTGCATTTACAATTTTTGAGCAGAATAAATAACCATATGTTTCAGGTACAAATATGCGAGCTGTGAACAGTGAAACAAAGAAAAATATTAGTTGTTCATTGAAGAGATAATGAACACGTAGTGTATTTACAGCTTGACCGTTGTACAATGAAAAGAACAAGAACAGCGTGTAAAATTAATAATGTTAAAAAGGATCACAAGTTTGATTAGGCGGTTTATTGATTGCCTCTTAATGTTGCCACAGCACTGCTAAAATAATAAAGGCACAGTAACAGCTTCTTGTAATCGTAACAGCCACAGAATAGTAGATACAAATAAACATGGTCCCGAACACAGCTTCCATCTTACAATCTGAGTCTCTTCTCCCAAGGGCACTCCTGGATTTCTTCCTCTCACTCGGAACATTCAGTGAATTGAGGACTAGCGGAATATTTCTTTGGAAGGCAAGATCATGTTTATACTGATAAAAGTGCATAGAAGAGATTATTGACAGGGAGGGTCATATGTTTATTTTTTGAAAAAAATTTTAAATTAGATTTTCAACTGTTTGCTAAAAATAAATTTAAAAAAAATGTCTTGAATAAATAAACGTGTATTATTGCTCATTTCCAATTTATTATGCAATAAAACCATTACAACCCTGCTTTACCATTTCACTGTCGGACGCCTTATTTCATGATAATAAACAAATATTGTTGAAGAAACATGTTATTTTTAATAAAATATGCTGCTGCTGGTTGTATAAATGACATTATAATTATGTATTAGTATAAAACTAGATACATCATGGACGCACACACCCATATATACGCGCGCCCACACACACACATCGTAAAAGTAATCTCTCTTTCACTCTATCTTGCCCACTCTCCACTTCCAAGGTACCACAGGAAATGTTTAACGACAAGAACACAACGGAATGATTTGGCAGATCATCAAACAATCATCCATGATATCACGTGTTACAGGCATCGTCAGGTTGCATATTAGCATCAATTGATAGCATCGTAGGTATGACAAGGCACTGGCTAATTATATGCTGAGAACTTGAATTAAGCAACTCCCAACACACTGGCACTGTCAGCATGAAGACATGGAACATCAACCACATGAAACAGTCACGATGCCAAAAGGTCTTTTGGAAGTGAGGTGTCCAGAACTGTCACTTGTTAACACTTGAATTCGATGACACTTGAGTCTTGTGGGTATAGTTAGACGGCGATAGCAATGAACTGTGGTGGTTTAGAGATGCTTAAGACAAAAAGAAAAAAAAATCCAGTCTGTCCTGCGATGGGTTCCTCCAAAGGACAGCACACGATTTAATTTTTTTCCCCAAAAAAACAAACGAACAAAAAAACATTTTTTTAACTTCGCTTCGAACTTGCTGTCGACAGTCAGAACTGTAGGTGTCGATGTTTTGCTGCTGAGACACAAAGTCCAACCATTTCGAAAATAAACATACATAATAACGAGTTTATTCCGACATGTGTTCAAACGTTTTGACCACCAGCAGGAGAACAGGCGCCATAGTTCTGTGTCACAGAAGGTACACGTGTAGGTCATGGATGCCCTTCTGACATCCACACAGGACATTGCACACGTTGCCTGACAGTGCCATTCTCATCGCCCCATGCACGATTTGGTCGAAGGGCAAGAGGTTTTAATGCACTTTTTAGTCTCAGGACTTTTCATTAATAAAATCCAGAAGGACTTTCAAGCCATGGAATCTGGATGTTGCCGAGGAGGCTGTGAACAAAGAGGAAAGGTAAAGTTAACGGAGACCATTAACGGCGTTATAGACATGTTTTAAGGAATTCGACTTTTACTTTGATTTTTTTTAATCTCGTATTATTTTTACCGAATCCCAAAAGGAAAACACAACAAGATATGTGAATCTGTCACTCGTATAAATATATAATCGAAAATGGCGTTGGTAATTTATCTCAGCTCAATGACCTGAAGGTAAATACTCACAGTAAAAGCTGGATTCGGCGTTTCTGTAACCTGAGGCCTCTGGATCTCAAACTGTCGAAAACAAGATGCAATTTTAATAGAGGAGGAAACACGTGTGTGTATGAGAGAGAGAGAAATTGTATAGATTTTGATTCCCGCGTCTGGCAATGGATTCAACAAATATCTTATGGAAATGGCTGTAAAAATAAAACAATTATCTTCAACTGATAATGGATGTATCTATATAGCTGTTGTCACAAATCTGCCTCGGGATGGAATCCAACATAAGACATCACTTTATCCGTGCAATCTATATCTGTTTTGTGAGTTACCCAGCGGACTATATTTTTTTGAGGATCAAGACTAAAATCTGTTTTAAAAAAAATTACCAGCCTGGTGTCTACGATTTATGCACCCCTTCACTCATTAACGTGTGCCATTTGTTTGCCGACATCAACCCACTGTCTGCACCCAGTGCTTACCTCTCGATGAGGCTCCAAGAGATGGAACATGTATTCCCAAGAGAAGGTGGATGCTTCTGCTCTGTCGCTTTCTTCTACATATGCTCCCTCTGTGAAAAAGAAACATCATAAATATAATTTTAGTTGAAACTATGCGCAGGACCAAACATGCCCGCTTCAGTATCCGCTGTCAACGTTGATTACATTCTGTCTTCAAATTCACTTTTTTTCGCTTATGATGTTAGCAGCACATATAGATACAAAAATAACGCTTGTTTTTTTTTAAATCCGGGTGCATTTATATCTCCCTTTTTATATTTATATAATTAGAAAGCCAGGAAGAAGGGTGTAGATCTCTATCCACCTAAAAACACCTGTGCAAATATTGGGAGCTGTCGGACACATGGCAAGTAGCACTGACCTGGACGGACATTGTCGTACCAGGGCGAGGCTGCAAAGTCCGAGGCCCGCCGGAGCTGAACTCTCTTCAACAGCTTGCCCTGGCCGCTGGTCTGACTGGTGGCTATTGAGAGGTTGTCTGGTGTGTACATCGACAACCGGTTGGCGGCCCCCCAGCTGCCCTTGGGAGCCAACCGGCTAGCAAAGATGCTGTGGAAGCTGGAAAAAGATGTGCACAGAATTCTAATAACAAGTTGTAGCCATTGCATTTTCCTGACCTCCCTAGTCTGAAAAATGAATAAATTGCGAATATTAATGTTTCTTATGCGCATCCTTTCATAGTTTCTTTCTTTATTATTTAAGGCGCAATTTTTGTTCATATAATATATAGACCAAAGCCATACAATCAGATAAAAATATGAATTTATATCTTAGGAGTTTGAGTCAAGATTTTCCCTCAACACCACAATAATAATTAAAGCCCTCCTAGCATATCTTATATAAATCTTATATAATGGTTAATGCACTCTTCACAGATCAGCAGACGCTTGCAGCAAAAATGTGCATCAAACAACCCAAACACTGGATATTTTCTTTCTCTTACTTTATCTCCTTCACACTTTCTAACGGCGACACACTTACTCGTCCGACGCGTCTGACGGAATACTGTGCGCTTTCCGCCGGCGCCGCCTCAGGCAGAGGAAAACGATGACTCCGATGGCGACGATAAGGATGACGAAGAGAGGGATGCCCACACTGAGACCGATGACAAGCTTGTAGGTGTTGCTAGTGTACACGGGGCTGCACACAGATGGCGTCACATGCATGATGGCACGAACATGATGAGAAAGATCTTCAGGGATTCTACAAGAACTGCTGCACAACTAGTTGCTCGATTTCTAGTTTCTGTAAACTACACACCAAACCTCACTGATTACAGGCACTAATTATAATGTGAACTGAGTCACTCTCATCTTAGTGAGCTCACAACGCTCACAGACCTCTGCTACACTCCTCTCAGTCACGTGACCCAGTAACCCTTTGACACCATTAACCACAAGAGGTTCTCGCCTAGATAAGATGCAGGGTTTAAATCAACAGAAGTTTAAAGAAAACTCCTCACCTGCACTGAGGTATGTTGTCTATCGCCTCACATGTGTAGGAATCATTGCAGCTGCGGATCATGTAAAAGGTGTCGCAGACCTCTTGATGTTTACTGACTGTCATAAAAATTACAATGGTCCAAGTAAGATAAACAATAACATATCATTGACAGGTTCTGTTTTTCTAAGAGTATCGTGGAAATATGACAGTTTACTCTTTTGTTTCATTTGTATCTGACTGTTATAATATTGAGAAACATTTACTTTTGCTGGTATGGTAGTCTGCGGAATGTTTCGTGATAAACGAATCATAAGTTCATAAACTGAAATGGTGACATAAACTAGAATGCCAATCGCTCAACAGTCCTGGAAACAACACGAGCAGCGTTCAGAGCAGTTCCTGATCCTTGTTGGCATCCTAGTCGACTTTTCTTACCTACATTGTTGTTATAGAGAACTTCCTTCAAGGGTACGAGAGTGTTGTTGACAGGCAGGCTGTCTTTGTTGGCCAGGTCTTCTATCGCCCTGGCAGCATGTCCGTCTGTCAGGCTGGCCCAGTTATCAGCAGACTTCAGCTGATTCGGGTCCATATACAGCAAACCATCCACCTTGACGCTGCCATTGCTGGAGGAAAAACAAGAGAAGCGATGAAATGTTGAGGAGCTGACGAAAAGGTCTGTATGACGATGGTGTTTACTTTCAATAAACAGTGACAGTGAAAGTATCATCATCGAATATTTTATCTGGCAATCTGTTGTTTTTCTTTGATTGACATCTAGAAATGAAGTCGTGTCAGGTTCAAAAAAGGTTCTTGAGTATTTCGCGATGGGAGAGGAAGCTCATGCAGCTGTGTGTTGTGATTACAAAGACAAGGTAGATACTGTAATGATAAATCCAAGTAGCCAGACTTAACATTTGTGTAAGTGCATGAGTTCGTGGAGTGAGCGTGCATGTGTATGATTGGGTGCAGGCGCGTCTGTATTTGTGCGTTCGTGCATGTGGGTGGGGGAGAGCGGAAAAGAGAGGGAAGAAAGATAAAGAATAAGACAATGAAAATTTGATACGTACCTTAAGAGGAGGATGACATAATCTTTGAATAAACCTGAAGTAGAATTTTTCCAGAAGGCGACGAGCTGCGACCCGAACAAAGTTGAAGAAGTCGTTATAAAGGTGAAAAGAATCGTTTAGGCTGATTATTTTTAAAGAATACAGCTGAGATTTTGTTTTATCTGCAATTGAGGGTGTGTGTGTGTGGTTGTGCACTTGCATGTCTGGGAAGAGCAAATTTCAACATCTTTGAATATTTATCTACATATATTTCCCTTGTGTTGGGGAGATACATCGATTTTATCACTAAAAGGCCACGTGATTAAATCTGTTGCTTATCTTAACGGTCTACTTCCATTTTTCCTTCTCCTTCCAACATTATTCATCAAAATCAAAGATTACAAACCAGCGCACACCATTAAAAATTAAGTAAAATAACATAAAAGTCGGCTCACAGCATCATGGATTATCCTCTTCAAATTTTGGTATTTGGCAGAGTTATTGTTGGACAAATCGTATGTCTCCTCAAATATGAAGACTGCCGTCACACGGTAGGTCCTCTCTGGCACTGCACACAGACACGTGGTTTCTAATAACATGTTCCTAAATAAACACATGAGAATATTCAAAGTGATTAAGTAAAAACAAACTCTAGCTGACCTTCTGTAAATACTGTCCCGACCAAGTAGTAAATAGTTGCCCCAAAAGATGACATTAATTATTGATGATTACGTGACAAGGATTGATTACAAAAGAGCATCAGACAGACAAAGCTTTTCAAACAAACTGACTTTACACAGGAGCAGGTGGCTTGTAAATGCTTACACAAACACTGGCCAGAAGTGTTGACGTAGTCGTCTTTGCAAAGACAGGTGTAAGAGCCGTCTGTGTTACTGCAGATGGTGTTGGACACATTGCTACAAGCGTTCCGCTGGCACTCGTTGATGTCGGTGTCACAGTTCGCACCTGTCCAACCTGTCTTACACGTGCAGGTGCCGCTGACTGGGTTGCAGCTGTTGGTGTTGTTTAGTTTACACGCACAGTTGGACGCACAATTTACCCCATATTTGAAGCTTGGGCAAGCTAGAAAAAAAAAAATCAATGTCTTAATGTTAACATCATCAGCTTGCATATATCCACAGTCTGAAGCATCAATACCTGTTTATTGCTTGTCAAACATTTTCTTCTTACTAGGATAGAAAACATCACTAAACAAACACAACTACACGGTAGGTGTTTTGCAGAAGACAACACTATACCAACAGGTTCGTGCCAACACATAGCAACTGATAACAACGGCAGCAGTAGCAGCAATGGCAGATGTCAAAGTTTTCGTTATACCGAGACATTTCCCATCCTTGTAGCGCACAAACGGAAACAGGTCTTGGGGGAGGGGGGGGGGGCAAAGAATTTTTAACTTTGAAGTGTAAGCAGCCCCTTTTGTTGTTGTTGTTGTTGTTGTTGTTGTTGTTGATCACACTTAATGTCTGCATTCTACAAATGATCAAACAACATCTGATGGTGGCTGTGAGGTAACGGCGCATTTTGCTTGTAGGCATTTAAAAGGATAGAAACCGAGCAAGCCGAGTTATTTTTATATAAACGTGGATAATATCGATCAAGAGTTGACAAAAACGTTTAAGGTTTAATGGTAAAATATTTCTCTAATATTATTTAACTTTAAGTGATTTGGACCAATTAGTGTTTAATTTTTTTGTAATCTTCAACTATACACAAAATGTAACACTTAATTTATATTATGATGTTTCAGACAATTTTTTTTAGGATCTTGTATATTACTTGAAGAGACGAATTAAAATACAAACAGGTTTCTAAAAAAAATCTGTAATTACGATAATGATAAATCAATATCAAACAAATTTTATATTGATTTCAAGAAAAGGAAATAAATACATAGAAAGCGTTCTACAAAGAAGTTTCTTTTCCGAAAATGCCTGTCGATGTGTCGTTGAACTGACCTTGACATGTGACGTTGTCAGGTAGAAGGAAACTACCCGGATTACAGCTGCACGAGAAGGAATTGTTGAGGTTTGTGCAATTGCCGTTTCCACATGGACTGCTTTGACATTCATCAGTGTCTGCAATGAACCATGAAACAGTTAGAAACATTCTTTTTCACCAAACATTTACAAAGTATAAAGTTTGACGGACAGCGGATGAACGAAGTCACATGACTGTCACCTACCTATGCAGTTTATTCCATCTGAGGTCAGAGTGTTGCCAGGATTACAGTAACACTCCTCTGTCAAATTGCGGATTGCGCATCCTTGGCTACAGTTCTTGGAGGTGCACTGAGTCTTTGCTACACAGACAACCACATAGTCAAACATCAACAGCGTGCGAGTGCACGGACACACAATATCTTGTAGATAATGTGTTTAAGTTAAACCGATTGAACTCACTGGTGAACGTAACAAAGTAACAAATAAATATTAACAGCAAGCGATAAGGGGCTTACGCAGACACAGGCTGGAGTTGTCGATGTAACCGTCATTGCAAATGCACTTGAAGGAGCCCACTGTGTTGCTACACCAGGACTGGCTGATGTTTGTGCAAGGACTGTATGCACATTCATTCAAGTCATCGTCGCAGGTGGGTCCGGTCCATCCCGGCTTGCACGTGCAGCTGCCATTAACCGGGTCACAGCTCACAGACTTGTTGATGTTACACGTGCAGTTAGAGGAGCAGTCTTTGCCGAACGTGCCTCTTGGACATTCTAGACAATCAAGGTGTCAGGTAAAGTGACTGAACAATGTCAAATAAAACTGATGTTACATTTAAACAAAGATACTTCCATTATGTTGACTTTGCTACGTGGCCATATGAGCGAAGGAACAGTGTCCTTATGAATGTATAATCTTAACGCCAAATATTAGTAAACAACAAAACAAAACAAAACCTGATGGTATTTACTTTCTCTACATAGAAACACAGTCAGAATGTTGTGTGCACAGAAAATAAATAAAAGTTAATCGAAAACACATGTTCTAAGAAAGAAAGCTGTAGATATACAAGAAAAATCAGTGGAGGAAAAGTAGCATAGTTTCCATGACAGTAGAAGAACGAGGATGATGATGAAGAGTGTATACTCACGAGTGCATTGGCCAGAAGAATTGTAGAAACCGACTTTACACAGGCAGCTGTAAGACCCGTCTGTGTTGCTACAGTTGCTGTTGGACACGTTACTACAGGCGTTCAGATTACACTCATCCACATCCAGATCACAGTTGACACCTGTCCAACCTGTCTTACACGTGCACGTGCCGTTGACAGGGTCACAGCTGAGTGTCTTACTTGCTGTACACGTGCAGCTGGATGCACAGTTTGTCCCATACTTGAAGCTTGTGCAGGCTAGAATAAAAGTGTAAGCAAATATTTTAAACAAATCATGGTGTGTTAAATAAAAGCTGCAGATATAAGACACAAATCTCTGGAAGAAGCAAAGACTGTTTCCGTGACAGTAGAAGACAGAAAGAAAATGATGAAGAAAGAAAAAAGAATAGTGAAGAAAGTATACTCACGAGTGCATTGGCCAGATGAATTGTAGAAACCATCTTTACACAGGCAGCTGTAAGACCCGTCTGTGTTGTTACAGTAGCTGTTGGACACGTTACTACAGGCGTTCAGAGTACATTCATCCTCATCCAGATCACAGTTGACACCTGTCCAACCTGTCTTACACGTGCACGTGCCGTTGACAGGGTCACAGCTGACTGTCCTACTTGCTGTACACGTGCAGCTGGATGCACAGTTTGTCCCATACTTGAAGCTTGTGCAGGCTAGAATAAAAGTGTAAGCAAATATGTTGGCATAAAGTGACAACTCTTCTGTTTTCTTTCGCGTTCCAGAGATTCTGTGTGTCAGACTTTATTTGTTAATTACAAAACAAGTGACCAGTACAAATAGTTTAAGCTATTGTAGCAATAACTAAGTAAAGCACACGTGTATATTTTCCTCAAAAGACTGCATATAACTTACACTAAGTGAATACAAAGTTGAAATTGTGAAATTGAATTTTTCTATCCAAAAGACCTGTCGGTGTCGTGGCTGAACTTACCTTGACATGTGACGTTGTCAGACTGAAGGAAACTACCCGGACTACAGCTGCACGTGTATGAACCATTGAGGTTTGTACAGCTGCCGTTAACACATGTACTGTTCAGACATTTGTTAATGTCGACGTTACAGTTTGTACCGTTCCATCCCTGCCTGCATGTGCAGGTACCCGTAACCGGATCACATGTCTGGGTGTTGGTGACGTCACATGTGCAGTTGAAAGCACAGTCTTTCCCGTACTTGAAACGTGAGCAGGCTGCACAATAATGTGTCAAATTTGAAAGCTTCTCCAAAGAATAAAAAAAGTTTTACTCCTAGTACATGTAGTGTGCTTACGATGTGAATAAAGCAATTGAAAACTCTTGCTACGAAATGATTGTGAAGCCTGAGCAGATTGTCATAATGTTGGAAAGCAATTGCTTTCTAAAGGCATAAGTTCATATTTATGCAGGTTACAGAAAAAATTCTGATATTGATTGATTAATTGATGATTAAGAAACAAATTTTATATTGAATTCAAGAGGTGAGAAAGAGAGATTTAGAAATTTATACAGTTTGCCTTTTGCACGAACTTACTTTGACATGTGACGTTATCAGGCTGAAGCACACTCCCTGGACTACAGCTGCACGAGAAGGAATTGTTGAGGTTCGTGCAATTTCCATTTACACATGGAGTGCTTTGACATTCATCAATGTCTGCAATGAACCGTGGAACAGTTAGAAACAGGTTTCTCCAAATATCTTAAAGTATCTATTTAAACTTTAATTTTACAGTTATTTAGTTCTTCCCGAACTATAGTTTATTTGAAACTTTAGCTTCAGGCAAACATTTTAATTTACATTACGACTTTTGTTCCGCCAGAGAACGGTTACTTTTAAATTGCTCTTACCTTGACATGTGACGTTGTCAGGTCGAAGGAAACTACCCGGACTACAGCTGCACGTGTATGAACCATTGATGTTTGTACAGCTGCCGTTAAGACACGGACTGCTCAAACATTCGTCGATGTCGACGTTACAATTTGTACCGTTCCATCCATGCTTGCATGTGCAGTTACCCGTAACCGGATCACACGTCTGGGTGTTGGTGACGTCACAGGTGCAGTTGAAAGCACAGTCTTGCCCGTACTTGAAACGTGAGCAGGCTGCACAATAAGGTTTCAAATTTCAAATCTTCTCAAAAAAAAAAAAAAAAAAGCATTTTTCCTCATAGTGTTCTCGTAATATGTATGGAGCAGTTGCAAACTCTTTGTATGTAACGATTGTGAAGCTTGAGCAGATTGTCAAGATGTTGGAAAGTACTAGCCTTTTAAAGGCATAAGTTCATATTTATGCAGGTTACAGAAAAAAATCTATGATTATGATGATGATGATTATGATAATTATTATGATTATTAAGAAATGGAGAAATTCATACAGTTTGCCTTTTGCACAAACTTACTTTGACACGTGACGTTATCAGGCTGAAGCGCGCTCCCTGGACTACAGCTGCACGAGAAGGAATTGCTGAGGTTTGTGCAATTTCCGTTTACACATGGACTGCTTATACATTCATCAGTGTCTGCAATGAACCGTGGAACAGTTAGAAACAGGTTTTTCCACATATAAATGTAAGAAGTTCATAGTTTGATGGACACAAAGAATGAACCAATCCCCATGGTTGACACTCACCTATGCAGTTTATTCCATCTGAGGCCAGAGTGTAGCCACGATTGCAGTAACACTCCTCTGTCACATTGCGGATTGCGCATTCTTGGGTACAGTTCTTGGAGGTGCACTGAGTCTTAGCTACACAGACAACCACACAGTCAAACATCAACAGCGTGCGAGTGCTAGGACGCATACATGCAACATCTTGTTGTAATGTGTTTAAATTAAACAGATTGAACTCACTGGTGATGTAACAAATAAATATTGACACCAAGCGATAAGGCGCTTACGCAGACACAGGCTGGAGTTGTCGATGTAACCTTCATTGCAAATGCACTTGAAGGAGCCCACTGTGTTGCTACACCAGGACTGGCTGATGTTAGTGCAAGGATTGTATGCACATTCATTGAAGTCATCGTCGCAGGTGGGTCCGGTCCACCCCGGCTTGCACGTGCAGCTGCCATTAACCGGGTCACAGCTCACAGTCTTGTTGATGTTACACGTGCAGTTAGAGGAGCAGTCTTTGCCGAACGTGCCTCTTGGACATTCTGGACAATCAAGGTGTCAGGTAAAGTGACTGAACAATGTCAAATAAAACTGATGTTACATTTAAACAAAGCTACTTCCATTATGTTGACTTTGCTATGTGGCCATACGAGCGAAGGAACAGAGTCGCAATGAATGAAATATTAGTAAACAATAAAACAAAAAAAACCTTGATGGTATTTACCTACTGTACAAAGAAACACAGTCGAAATGTCGAATTCACACACACAACAACAACAACAACAACAACAACAACAACAACAACAACAAAACAAATAAAAATAAATCGAAGACACATATTCTAAGAAAAAAAGCAGCTGGATGCACAGTTTGTCCCATACTTGAAGCTTGTGAAGGCTACAAAAAAGTGTAAGCAAATATGTTGGCATAAAGTGACAGCTCCTCTGTTTTCTTTGGAGTTCCAAAGAATCGATGTGTCAGACTTTATTTGTGGATTGTTGAACAAGTGTCAGCAATAAATACTTAAAGCAATTGAACCAATAACATAGTAAAGCAGACGTTTACCTATTCCACAATAGACTGTATATAACTTACATTAATAGAAAATAAATGAAAAGAAGTTTTTCCCCCCAAAAGACCTGTCGATGTCGTGGCTGAACTAACCTTGACATGTGACGTTGTCCGGCTGGAGGAAAGTACCCGGACTACAGCTGCACGTGTATGAACCATTGAGGTTTGTACAGCTGCCGTTAACACATGGACTGTTCAGACATTCGTCAATGTCGACGTTACAATTTGCACCGTTCCATCCCTGCTTGCATGTGCAGTTACCCGTAACCGGATCACATGTCTGGGTGCTGGTGACGTCACATGTGCAGTTGAAAGCACAGTCTCGCCCGTACTTGAAAGGTGAGCAGACTGGATGGAAGCAACAATTCAATTTTTTTTTAGACTGGGGGTATATTAAACCATTAATATGCCGATAAAACTGCTTTGAAGTCTTAAGTCCTAATATTATGGACTTAGTATCCTCCAAAACTTAAATTTAACAGTTATTTAGTTCTACCAGAACTACAGTTTGAAACTTTAGCTCGAGGGAAACATTTAATTTATACATTACAACGATTTTTTTTCTGCCAGAGTATAGTTTTAAATTGCTCTTACCTTGACATGTGACGTTGTCAGGCTGAAGGAAACTACCCGGACTACAGCTGCACTCGTACGAACCATTGAGGTTTGTACAGCTTCTATTACCACATGGACTGCTCAGACATTCGTCGATGTCGACGTTACAATTTGTACTGTTCCATCCCTGCTTGCATGTGCAGTTACCCGTAACCGGATCACACGTCTGGGTGTTGTTGACGTCACAGGTGCAGTTGAAAGCACAGTTTTGTCCGTACTTGAAAGGTGAGCAGGCTGGATGACAGGAATCATACGTTAGATGCAAAATTAAATTGTTTAAAATATTTGTATTGTTATTTTAAATTTCAAGTAGAAGGACTGACATTTGTACTTATGTTATAAGTTCGAGAAGGTTTTTTCTTTAAAGCTATACTGACCTACACATGTGACGTTGTCAGTGAGGAGACCACTACCCGGATTGCAGTTGCACGAGAATGAACCATTTAGGTTTGTGCAGCTGCCATTTACACACGGATTGCTTAGGCATTCGTCAATGTCTTTGTCACAGTTTGCTCCTGTCCATCCCTGCTTGCATGTACAGCTGCCAGTAAATGGATCGCACGACTGACTATTGTTGACGTCACACTGGCAGTTGGAAGAACACCCGAACCCGTACTTGAAGGCCGAGCAGACTGTAATCAGATTCCAGGAAAGATTACTTTTTTTTTTAATTCCCTCGAGCGTTAGCAATATATATATAGTATAATGCAAGCTTCGAAAGAAGTTTTTGAGTCATTGTAGATATATGAGCAGTGTTTCTTGACTGAAGAAAGGAAAAAGAACGGTCTTTGCTTTAATGACTCAATAATAAAATTTTAAAAGAAATTTTCTATTTGTAGCAGCCACTTTATGATTTTTCTACACGGGATATTACGGGTATTTGAGTGATAGATCCTGCCGTGCCACTCACCTGTACATGTCTGACCAATCATGGAGTAGCCAGCCTTACAGCTGCAGTTGAAGCCGCCGGGATAGTTGTTACAGTCTTCACTGGTTCTGTTACAAGTGTTGAGGTCGACGTATAAACATTCGTTGATGTCTGTTGATAAAATGTCGATAGAAACCAATGAAGTCCTCGCAGATGTCACATATCTCATGACCTATGACTAAGTTATTATTGACTTTAACGTTTGTATTATTAACTCCAAGCAAAACACTATTCTTACGGATCTTCTTGTCTACCTTTTCTTTCTTTCGTTCTCTGCCTTAGTATTTTGTTTCTACTTTAACCCTTCCTGACAGCGCATTCTTGAGAGAGATTTCTGTAAACAAATTTTGAAAGTAAAGGAATAAAATTAGATGACATCATCGTCGATTCACGAGCTTTTCTCTCACCTGTACAGTTGTCTCCAGGTGATGGTCGCGCGTAGCCACTAAGGCAGTCGCAAGAAAATCCACCTGCAAAATTCCGGCACACCTCGTTTGCGTCTGCTCGGCAGGTGTCTGTCTTGTTACACTCATTGATGTCTTCTGAACAGCTGGAGCCAGTCCAGTACTTGGAACACGTGCACTTGCCAGTGACGTCATCGCAGTCCACAGTGTTGCCTCTTTCGCACGCGCATTCGTTGGCGCACTCCTTTCCGTAGTGAGTTGCGTCACATGCTGCAAGAAGCAGACGACAGTGAGATTTGCTCTTGTGTCTCAGTTAGCCAATATGCAGGACACTAAGGAGTGAGATACAACTTTGACAATGCACTCCAATTAACTCATGTCTTAGCAAAAGAAAGGAAGGAATGCAGAAAAAAGAAAAAACCAGAGAATAATTAAAGAAGTGGATGCAAAAAAAGACAATAAAATTGTTGAATCAATACACAGATGTTTAAAAAAAACCCTGTAAATACTTACGAATGCAGCTGTTGGAGTATGTAAAGAAGCCTTCAGTGCACACACATCTGTAGGAACCCGGTGTGTTGTGACATTTTGCATTATTGCCCGTGATGTTACAGTTGACAACCGCACACTCGTCCACGTCACTCTCACAGTTGTCTCCGGTCCACCCCGGCTTGCACATGCAAATGCCAAAGACTGGGTCACAGCTCTCAGTACTGTTGGTTAGGCACGTGCAGTTGGATGCACAGTTCTCTCCATGTCGGTCTTTCGGACATGCTGAGTGACATGAGAACAATAATTTATAAAATCTGTTTTTTTAAAACAGAATTCGTACAAACATTTATGTGTCTGTGAATAATTAATGATTTAACTGCTTATCCTTGTATAAAAATATTTCTTATATAACGCTTGCGACGTTTGTTCAGTTTCTGCCACGAAAATTGCAGACAAACTGAACTAACTGACTTACAAAATAATTTGTTTTTCAGAAAAGACTTTGGGAAAGGACTTACCTTGACATGTAACCTTGTCCGGCAGCAGAAAGGTACCCCTAGTACAGTTGCATGAAAAAGAACCGTTCAGGTTTGTGCAGTTGCCGTTAACACATGGGTTGTTCAGGCATTCGTTTATGTCTGGAAAATAAAGTATACAGAACTATCAACAAACTGATCTGGTGATAATCCAACATCTCAATCCAGCATCTCGACCTAATGTGGGGCAGGAATTCATTGATCACTTTTCATGATCACAGAGAGAATAAATGTTAAGTGTTGGAAACAATGAAACTAGCGATGTCGCTGATCCGAGGTTTAGGCAAGGTAAAGAGATAAAGCGAGAATATTTTTAAAGACTAGGGGGTCCTTTACAGAGACAAACACCGTCCACTGACCTTCACAGTTGAAGTTATCAGCTGCCAGTTGGTAGCCTTGTGGGCAGAAACAGGTTTCTCTGGCGTTGACCACCCGACAACCATAGCTGCAGTTTGTGGAGGTGCACTGTATTTTCACTGCAGACGAACAAGCACGCAAACACACACACACAGACACACAATCATACCTTAGTCTTAATTACGTTTTAAGCAAAGTACAAGAAAATGGAGTAAGGAACATGAACACAGCACGACAGCAGAAGAGAAAGACAAAAGCTGGAGTTACTCTAGGTTAACCGTGCAAAGAAAAAAATAAAGAAGGAAGGAAATGAGTGAAGCACAAACCTAGTGTGACCAAAACAAAATCACAGCAACATCCAGAAGGACAGAAATAAGCGAGAATGTCAACACAGTAAAGCCGGGAAAAGAAGAAACCGTCATGGACAAAAGTTATTCACCACGTGTTGCGGTGGTCCAACTGGTTTCACTGCCCTGTACTTACCATCGCACGTGCGGTTGGTGATGTTGAGGACAAAACCGTCGTAACACTCACAGGCGAAGCTGCCGATTGTGTTGCGGCACACCTGGGAACACTTGCCAACCTGCAGGCACTCGTTGATGTCTGTAACAACGATAGCAGAGATGATGATGATGATGCCGGTCTCACCAGCACGAGGGAAATTGGGAAAATGGTGTTTTACACCGAGCCAACTAAGGCTATATCACGGCAAGGCAACCACCCTGTAAACATCACCAGCACGAATAACTCATTTCTTCCGTTATCCCAGTAAAGGTCCCAGTGTCTTCGACCAGCTCACCAGGCCAGGCGTCCCCATATTCACAGTACAGGCGTCCCCATATTCACCAGTATATACGTCCCCATATTCACCAGTACATATGTCCCCATATTCACAGTACAGGCGTCCCCATATTCACCAGTACAGGTGTCCACGTATGTGACAACTCACCTACACAGGTGGTTCCATCACTGTAGAAGCCTTCCAAGCAGCTGCAGGTGTAGGAGCCTTCAGTGTTCGTACAGGTTTGATCGCACGGGTTGTTATCACACTCGTTTACATCTGCAAAAGTGACACACGCACACACATAAACACAAACATGCACACGCACGATCGCCGGGAGGGTTACAAACAGTTACGTGGAGGGTCATGTCGCTGTTGCGGCCCACCCAGTGTGTGTATGCGTGCACGCTTGTCAGGTCCCACTCCCCGTATAACACACACACACAGACAGTACTACGTACCTAAACAAAAGCTGCCGTTATCTCTGTTAGAATACCCGGGGTGGCAGACACAGCGGTAGGAGCCCTGAGTGTTGACGCAGTCAGAGTTGGATGGACAGGGGTCGCCGACGCACTCATCCCGGTCCTTCTCGCACCAGGTACCCAGCCACCCGGGGCTACACACACATCCGGTCTTCTTGTCACAGGAACTCGCAACCAGGGGGTTGCAGTCGCACGTGTTGTTGCAGTTCTCTCCCCAGTGATTGGAGTCGCACGCTGCATAGAGACGTTGGCATCAGTAACAGCAAAACATAATGTGACGGTCTAACGGTGGTCGCCGTGAACAATAAACAGTCTTTCTTCAGGTGTTCTGCTATAGAGTGCAAACTGCAGTGACTACAGATATGCAGGGCACAGCGAAATAACAGACCAGAAACAAACACCAACTAGTTATGACAACTGCTGAACATGACAAAGCCAAATAGCAATTTCCAGAAACAAGAAGCAACTGAATGTTGTGGGGATAGATCGTCAGGTATCTAGCAAGTTCACAAACAAGTCATGACATTGTTTACAATCCCCTTCCCTCCTTCACACTCTGCATCTCCCCCTCTCTCTACTCCCCGCAGTAAAGCTGTCTTCTGGTCAGAACTCGATGTACCTTCGCAGGTTCTCTCATCAGAAGCGAGGCTGTACCCGGTCTCGCAGGCGCACTCGTAACTTCCCGGGTGGTTCAAACACGTCTGACTACAGTTGTTGGTGGCGTTGCTGCCACACTCATTGATATCTGAGGATTGGGAAAGAAGGACAAACATAAGACCATTACAATAGTAACGGCAATGAGAACTACAACAACGACATTCTCAAGGTACTTTAAGCAAAGAACGTGTATCACACCATAATGAACAACATCACCAATTCTGACAGGCTTGTTTTTCCTTAAATATTCACACAAACAACCATTTGTTTTTGAGCGAGATTCTCTTGATTTCTGGTTCTGTCACAGACCCTTTAATTTTCTGTCAAAACCTCCATTTCGGAGATCTTGTAATTTTTCTGTTAGGTGTATGTTTATATTTGATACCCTGTAAATTTCAATAATGTTATTATCATTCTATTTCACTTAATATTACAGTATTCTCCTGATGTTCTGATCTGTCAGTCTCTGTTCCCATTAATCTTTTATTTTGAAATCCAAATATATCCCTCATATTGTCTCCCTTATACCGTATCTGTCCTCACCTACGCACTGAACGCCATCTGTCGCCACCTGGTAGCCTCTCATGCAGAAGCACTCCCCTTGGCCCGATGACGTCACATCACACCCATATTCACAAGTGTGATTGGATGTTGTGTTCATATTTTCGCATGGGTCAAAGTCTGTCATGAAGTAAGTAAGCCACAATTAATGTAAATAAATAATGAGAGCGTTAGTATTAACAAATGGAAAACATTTCAAACACACTGCTATGGTCACAAAAGCAGAACTATTTACCGGTCATTTGTTAATTTTTTTATTAATTTACTTTTTTCACAATTTTTGTCTTGTCTTGTCTATATTCATTCTAACTAGTTCTGTCAAAAGGCCAGAAAGCTATTCAAACAGGACCTTTCTTAAAGAAATCTTTACAAAATATGTTTTCTTTGGTTGTATGTACAAAGTTCACTTCCAAAGTTCGGTGATTGTGTTTAGCATTACAACTAAGATAAAATTAATTCTTTTTTACCTTTGACACAGCCTTTCCTGTTGTCTGCCAGGTGAAAACCCATGTGGCACTCACAGTTAGCAGAGCCTGGGAAGTTGTAGCAGAACTGCTCGCAGCGATCGGTTACAGTTTCACATTCATCGATATCTGGTAAAAATAGAAATTAATTAGTTTACCGATTTATTTGATTACTCTGTTTAATGCTGGCAAGTGTATTGTTTCAGTACGTGAAATAACTCGGCATCCCTGTTACCAGAAGACCTCCACCGAGCACCAAAATTAGTGTTAAGGCTACAGAAGATGTTCAGAAGACTGATGGGAAGACCACTGACCCTCGCATTTGTTGGTGTTATTAATGTACATGAAGCCAGGGTTGCAAGTACATTGGAACGTCCCTGGTAGATTCTGACATGACTGTGGGCAGTTGCTGGTGTAAGAGCTGCACTCGTCAATATCTGCAACAACACATGCACCTGAGCTTAATTTTTGTTCTAGAGTTAGGGAGTCAGTCATTTAATTAATCAGCCATTAGGGAGTCAGTGCCGTAAACAGTCCGGAGTTTGGCAAGAGAAATTTGAGCAACTTTTTCTTTTATTGTGTCACTAAAACAGCCTGCTTGAAGACTGAATAAGATGCCATGTTGCAAAACAGTATTGCAAAACTCAAAAGCAGACCGAACGAGCACTGCTCTGAAGATAAAATTGCTCACCGACGCACGTGTTGTTGACCGTGCTATTCACGTAGCCGGGTGGACAGTCGCATTTGTATGAACCATTGGTGTTGGTGCAGATCCACCCCGGGGGACATGCATTGGGCAATGCCTTGCACTCGTCAACGTCAGTTGTACATGTGGGGCCTGTCCAGGCGGTCTGACACATGCAGCCGTGCACCTTGTTGCACGTGCCGCGACCCCGACACTCACACGTCATGTTACAGTTGATGCCGTACTGGTTGGTCGGACACTCTGCGACAGCGACGACATTCTTGTAAACATGTGTGTATGTGTGGGAGAAAGAGAGATATATAGAGAGAAATAAAGATAGAGTGTGTTTCACATCTACACACCTATGCAAGTTTGCTCTCTCAGCCTTAAAATCTACTAAACACGTGACGACATTGACGCTTCCTGGCTGACCTGGTCATACCCTCTCTCTAAATATGCGATTTATCATGCATGTCTACAGATAAGACTTCGGCGAGAGCAAGTATAGGTGTGATATTGCCATACACAAGCTTTTTTGTTAATTGCTGTACACACCTACACACGTGACCTTGTCCGAATGCAGCCGGTATCCAGGGAGACAAGAGCAGGTGTAACTACCGTTTGTGTTGACGCACGTCTGTGAACAGATGCCCAGACTGCATTCGTTGATGTCTGCAATAAAACGAAACAAGAATATGAGACAAAGAGAGAAAGAGAGAAAGAGAGGAGGAGAGAAGGAGAGAAAGAGAGAAAGAGAGATGAGCAACAACAAAGAGCGGATGACAAGAGGAGTCGAGGTGCTAAGGACCAACAATGCATCTGATTCATGTTTGTCTTAGGCTTCCTTTACTCACGTTCCTCACATTGAGTACAACACTTATCAAAAGGCTGGAATGAAGCGCTCACAGCGCCCCCTATCGGCACAACCACGCCACCTACCGTCACAAGCTCCTCCTTTGGGGGCGAAGCCGGCTGGACACGCGCACGCAGGAGCACCTGTGGCGTTGGAGCATGCGTACGCGCAGGTGATGTTTGCTGCCTGACACGGATCTTGGGCTGAGGACAACACAACAGTTGACAAACTTACAAATCTCAAATCCTGTCCATCCATCGGTCCCTCTCTACCCCTCCCACCCACTTCAACAAAGAGTCGACCATGTGCATCAGCTGTTACCTTGTATATAGAAACATTAAGTGACACTTGCTTCTTCACTCCTGGCTCACTGTATTGTGTTTGTAGATATTTATAAATATATATAAAGATATATATATTAATATTTATGATAAACAGTTACAAAACAGGTGTTGATTACTTACTTATCATCTTTGAGCACGTGCGTTTGTTCGCGTCCAACTTAAAACCAGAAAAACACTGGCATTCGTAGGAGCCTGCGTTGTTGACACAGTCATGCTTACAGTCGTGTGTATTCTCCGTGCATTCGTCAATATCTGAACAGACAGCCAAACCAACTGTCATAAGCTGTGTAGGCCGTTACAAGCTTCACATGAATGTCACCTTAAAACACGCTATAACAATCGTTGCCATTCATGGGTACACATCACAATTATTGGTCTAATCTCGGCTTGAAAAAAAAAGGAAACAAAGAAAGAAGAAAATATGTTTAAAGAGATAATGAGATTGCCCCTTACTAGTACTATAAGATAATGAGATATACCCATTACCATCAATTTTTACAAGATTGTGAGATCTGCTCTTTACCTTTGCAGCTTCCACCGTCCTGTGTCGAGTACCGATAGCCAGTCTTACAGGTGCAGGTGTAACTACCCAGGGTATTCGAGCATATGCTGTTTGGTAACAGGATGATGTGTTGCTGCATTCGTCGATGTCTGGAGATGTGATAAACAAACAATAAGGCAACGGTCCCTGTAGATAACGAACAACCTAACTTTCTCGCGAGATTTCTCGACCACTGTCCAGTGACGACAAAGGAGACCTCTTCTCTATCAGTTATCCAAAATCACACAGGCATTAAATTTATTTGAAATACTTTCTTGTAATTGGTGAGCCAGAGGAAAGTGGAGTAGTGCATGGAAAACAGAATCAGGTACAGGTGTGCTTACTGTGGACTATCCAGAGACTCCTTAGAGAAACTAATTGAAAATAATGTGTATTTGCAGAAGAGAAAGAAAGAAATTTTCAATGGCTTTATTGTCCCTGAAGATAGAGATACTAATGCTATGTCATATTTTTAAAACTATTTCTGACAACGGTACAGCGTGCAAGAGAAACCTTACTGATAGCAACATTAGATTGAGAAGACTCCACGCGCTGCTGGAGCGCAACTAATGTCACGTGACCTCAGCACGTGCTATAATCTTATGACCAGCGTGTGGCCCTCATCTCAACTTAGCGTAAAGTATTATTCAGTTAGCGGCATGCTGTGCACCCAGTCTCCAACTGCTGCTCACCCAAACACTTGAGGATCGTCTGGTTAAGCAAATATCCTACAGGGCACTCGGTGCAATTGTACCCCGGACTGTTGCGCCCAGCCTTCCGGTGCTCGTCCTCAGGTAGATCAGTGCAGTTCGTCATCAAAGGGCAGGGGTCATCGGCGCAGCCATCGAAATCATCTTCACAATTTTCACCTGCCGACCATAGCAACGCAATGCAATAATTACAACATGCCCTCCTTAACATAGTTATTGGGTGAATGGAAAATAATTTCTGAAATTTTGAAGATCTTACTGCAAAATTATTTAAATTAAGGAACTGCAACTGCTCATAGAAATAAGTATGCATGTCTAGAGGGTAAACAAGAGATTATTTATTTTACAACAGTAAAAAGAAAACATTATTCTAAATATTACTTTTACTGTTATGATGTGGCACACATCCACTCCATGAAAGGGTAATTTTAAAATAATGGATTAGGCTGTCAGACGGGAGGTGGCTTGAAGAGACACGAGAGAACAAAAGAACTTTGGTCGTCGGAGATATACTGGGAGTACATGAGCAGACAGTTGACAGAGATACTCAGGTGCAAAAGCTTGATCTTGACCTATGAGCCGAAGGTCTTGCCACTAGCTATAACCCTTAACCTTGCGTACCTGAGTAGTAGGGTTCACAGTTGCAGGTGGCCACATGGAAGTATTCGTCTCCTTTTCTTAGCACATCGTAGTTACAACTGCCGCGATCCGAACATCCCGTGCAAATTACCACATCGACCACATAGACAGGTGACTGCGCCCCCGTGCTGTCCCGTCCAGCATACCTGCCAGAATAAACCCTCAGGTATGTCATCTGTGACGTGACTCTCGTGACACGTATAACGTAGTTATCATGTCACATGTGACGTATAGTTATCGTACATCCCGTGTAACGCGTAGTGTGACAATTTAATAAATTATTAAACATGTCAATACTACCTGTCAAATTAATTGTCTTGTAAAAATTAATTATACTGTTTCACAAAATAATCCCATGTATTCTGTTTTCTTCCGACATGGCCCAGTAGTTATCGCTCTTCTGCTTTCCACAAGAGTATTCCTGTCAGACTTCTAGTTTTATTGTTTTTTCCCCGAATCTGTGAAAATGTGCAATTGTCCTTAAATGTGCCATGCGAAACAAAAAAAATTACTTTAAAGTTAATGGCTGTAGTGGCTTACCGTATTTGTGTGACGTTTGTGTCTGTCGGAGTCCACGTGGCATTCAGAGTTTGGCTGTCAAAATTGAATCCGAGAGAGGGTTGAGAGATGAAGGAGACGGTTAAAGGCTGGTTGTTGGTAGAGATAACCATATTCGTTGTGTTGCCCACTGTTACGTTGATCCTTGTTGGACCAGACAATGCAGGGCTGCTGTTATCTGTAGACAACAGTCCGAGAGGTCAAGAAAATTATTTTTATTAGCAGAGCCGTTACGACCATGACGGCCGACACTATCAACAGTTTTGTTTTAGGACGAATGACTAGGAATAACTGGTGGCCCCACCTCCTGGTCCTCATGACCACTAGTTGAAAATAGACTCTCAGTAACACTTAACTTTGGAAAAAAAAAACCTCCCTTTAATAGCGGTTGGAATTCAGTCTACAATCCCACTTTTTTCTTTCACTACCACCATTTTTGTCACTCCTTTACTTCTGGATATACACTTTTTTCTGTCTCTCTGACTTTGTACTTGTAGGTCTGTACTGACAGCATCTAGCCCACGCAGGCTGGTCGTACATCTTTCAATAATTTATGTACTCACTTCCCACACTAACAGCCGCCGACGCCTCGTCCGCCGCCATCTTGGTAGCCTGTGCCAGCCCCTGGTCGCCAGTCACGAGGTAGTCGTACACACATCCGGTGTCGTTGCTGCCGCACACCAACGCAGCTTCCGCTCTCTGCTCATCAGGCACCTCGTCCATGAAGCGAGGTACAAAGGAGTCGTTGGTGAAAGATGTCGTGTCGAGGCCACGTGCGTAGTTGAATAGGGTTGATTCGTTTGTGAGGGCCCCTGAAATATTTAGGGGAAAAATTAAATGAACATCCCAGAAATGTTCTCTAAAGTACGATGGAAGGGGAGGTGAAATAACTGAAATCTCTGAGCACAGCTCATTACCTTTTCCCTACCACACTATTATTTGTCTGTGCTGTTACTCTTTTCAGCTCGCCTTTATAAGCGCCATAAGAAATAATAAAATAAAGACTGCTAGCTATTTATCACCATGGTAGGTGTGGTGCACATAAAAGATTTCAAGCTACCAGGGATCAAGATTGCAGAGCCAAGGGTAGAGAGAAGGGGAGTTGTGACAGCTATGGACACTCACAGGATTTCCCGTATTCGAACAGCTGGCGTTCGGTGGAGTTTGCTGGCAACATCGTCCCGTTGGGGAAAATAAAATCGTCCTCCGGAATTCTGTTATTGTTGCCTAGCAACCCTGTGAAAGAGGCGTTGAGGGTGGATTCCACTCCGACTGAAAGCATCAGGAGCTGAAAGCCCAGGGTGATGTTGATGTTCATGCCTGTAAGATGTGGAGAAGAGCGTTGCTATGAATATATCATGCGTAACATTGTGGTCAGTGTCCATTGTTATCCTCTGTGTGTGTGTGAGCGCGCGTGCTGTTGTGCAGTTTACAGTGCGTGACATAGTGTAACACTTTGACAACATTACTACTAGGTCCTACTTACCTCCGGTGAAAGAGATCCTCAGCGTTTCATTGGTCCTGATTAAGACCATGTCGCCCTGGACAACCGAGAAATTATTTCCATCTTGTTGGAATTTTAGGGTCATGTCCTGGTCGTTGACGTAGATCACTAGGTCTGTAGAACACCAACAGCAGGTCACGTGAGCAGAAATACACATTAAAACGCTATAGACTACAATAACGGAACTCTTGTGAACTAATTATTTATGTGTGTGTGTGTGTGTTATAATAATAAATGCGATGTTAATAAGCACAGAATCATACTCGTACAGTTCTCAGCGCTTGAGATAAAAGCAAGACAATGAATAGCAGGACAGGCAAAGTATTGACAGAGTACTGAAGACAATCAACGAAAAACTACAGACAACATACAGGACGACAGAAAACTCGTAAGTTTAAGTCATCTACAGCCACTGTATAACATTTAACTTGAAGTGTAAGGAACAGGTTAGTAGATAAACTAGTTTTTTTGTGGACTGTTATTAGGTGTAATGCTCACAGAGGAGCGTGTTTGATCTCTGTTTGAACAATTCAATGGTGTGTGTCTGGAAATCCGCCCCTCCAGCAAATGATTGAAGAATGTGGTGAAAAATGTGAAGGCTGTGAAGCAACTGTAATGGGAGGGAGCCTCCAGTCAAGACAAGACAGTTTATGTTGTCTACTCACACGTCCTGTTTCTGGAGAGCTCCACTTGCACTTTGTCGCTGCTGTTGCCCTTGGCAACAAAACCACAAAAGACGGACGCAAAAGCCAGACTACCGTTCATTGAAATGGCCTGACACGTTCTCGCCTGAAGGTCAAAGGTGAATCCGTTCCGGACCTTCATGAGAGTATATTCGCCAATAGCGTTGAAGGCAAAGTCCACACCATCGAGGGTTTTGATGTGGGGGTCACCACGAGCGATTGCTGAAATTGAGATTGATACAATTGTCAAGATTCAAGATTTTTTCCCACCCTTTATGGATATTGAGTTCTTCAAAATATATACATATATATGTCAGGGACGCGTTCAATTCACAATTTCACACCACTCGCACTCACGTCCCCACATGTGTTCTTTCAATCATAAATCACATAGATTTGACGTGGGCAACGAAATTTTTATACAACTCAACACACACACACGTTACTACTATATACAGTCTGAATGTCTTTCACGCGGTGGCATGTAAATCAAATTGGACGATTGTTTTTTTAATTGTTCTCTAAAGTCCTAGTTACTCACACCACCACACAGCCTGGAAACAAAAATAAACTTCCTGGTAAAATCCTCCCTTTCCCGGTCCATAAATTAAAAGTACAGTCTCGGCCATACCTGACTGATGTCTACGAATAAAATCAGCAGACACCTGGCTGACGACCACGAATATATTCTTTTGGGAACAACACACAAGTTCCAAAGCGAACACTTCGCACAATGCGTCCGCCTCTAGTCCCTTCTCTCAGCCGTCTGCTCTCTTCCTAAAATCTTTTCTCTCTACGTACAATCTAAAATTGCGTCATAATATGACGTCGGGTTCTGACGCAAAACCACTACGCAACAAACACACTCGGACACTGTTAAGGGCAATAATCCCTGCCTACCTATTTCTAACATATATATTTTTTAAAGTAGGACGTGATCACAAATCCTATTCAAGCGGGAGAATTTCTGTTTGTCTGCCAATTTGTGAGTCAGCAATCTTCTCTCACCATCGTCCATTGCAAACTCCTACTCACAAACTGCGAAATACACCTGGCACTAAAGTCTACAAGCAGCAATGAGAAAGGTAGACAGCTCACCGATGATGATCACAATGGCCCTCTCGCACTCATCCGTGGGTCGGACGTCATAGTACAGAGCACACAGCCTGCTGTCCTCGCAGCAGCGTTTCTTGGCGTAGGTGTCCAGACGGTAGTTCTGAGCAGGGTAGGTCCAGGGGTGGTTGGACAGGAAGGAGCCTGCAGCCGGGCGACGCGTCTCGTAA